>NW_022436947.1:41054880-41326105 GCF_009761245.1 Sapajus apella
TGTGTGTGTGTGTGTGTGTCAGTGTCTTGCTCTGTCATCCAGGCTGGAGCATACTGGTACAATCTTAGCTCATGGCAACCTCTGCCTCCCAAGTTCAAGTAATTCTCCTGCCTCAGCCTCCTGAGTATCTGGGACTACCAGCATGTGCCACCATGCCCAGCTAATTTTTGTGTTTTTGTAGGGACAAGTTTTCACCATGTTGGCCAGGCTGGTCTGAACTCCTGACTGCAGGGGATCCACCCACCTTGGCCTCCCAAAGTGCTGGGATTATAGGTGTGGGCCCCTGTTTCCAGCCCTATTTTTCATGTTTGAACTTTAGATATATGACCTCCAATGGTAGGTGTCCTCTACAACTTGCTTTTCTTATTGTTCGACATTGTGAGATTTATCCATGTTGGCATGCCTTGCTGTTCATATACTTTCATTGGTAAATTTTAGTCCATTGTATGGGCATGTCATAATTTATTTGCTAATACTCTATTGTTGGGCATTTTGATTATTTCCCCTTCTTTGGTCAATACTGTTGTGAATCCACCCATCTGGAGCATATACTTAGGGAATGGAATTATTGGATACAAACATACCTATTATCTTGAACTTGGCTAGATGTGAAATTACTTTTCAGGGTAGGCATAGCAATTTATATTCCTACCCACATTTTATAAAACTTGCAGTTTATTACTATACTCAAGAACACTTGGTATTTTTAAAGTTGTATTCAGTTTGCAGCAGGGCAGCAAACTTTGCACCAGCTGCTAGGAGACAGCTTGTGAAATTTTGAGCATATCCTCTAAAAGCACATCTGTACTCCGTCTCTGTGAGTCAGCATGAGTTCAGCCCCAGCCAACCCGTATGGTGTCCTGTCTTAGGAAACAATGTTTGAGAACAGAAATATTTGCCTAAAATCTATCTTTGAAGCTGAAAGATGGCCACCACTCCATCTTGTGCAGATATCTGGACTAGCAAGGGCATCCCTGCAAGAGGGGGAAAAACCTCTGACTATGTGAGATGCACATGACCAAATCCATGGTGGATGGGGACTCATCTAACTTTACAGTTCCCTTTTCCTGTTTGGTATTTGGAAACAGAACTCATCTCCTTTTATGTATATTGAGTTAGCCCCTTGGTTTTTGGACATTTCAGTGTGGGGTGGGAGTAAAGGGGGCAATCTCAAAAAGGGAAATAGAGAATCTCATGCGATACAAGGAAGGAAACTTGAAAGTTTAAGTGACTATCTGAAAAATAAGAAATGTGATTGTATTTATGCTGCAAACAAATTAAACAGGTGCTGCTAAGTCCACATTAGGTGATGTAGAAACCCTGTCTGCTTCCCATTTCATTCATATTAAATCCAATGTAAACTTCTCTGATAATTGTACCCTAACCCAACCCTCTCATAACTAGCCAGTTGTATTTCTCACAACTCCCTCCAAAATTTCATCTTGTCTCATCAGTATGGTATCAAAGCCTTGTGAATATGCAAAGATTTATTGTCAATATTTTCTTTTCTTTGGCAGAACCTTCTCACTTCTTCTATGATATAAGTAGTCTGAAGTTATACTAAACAACTGTTCCTTAAATCACAATAGCTGCAAGCCTCCACAACCTTTCTTATAGAAATCGTAACAGATGAAAGGACCTCCCTTTTAAGAATATTCCCAACATCTTCTTGTGAATTATGACATGTTTCTCATTTGTCTTACCCTTCATGATTCCAAGGAAACAGTACCTCAAAGCTCCTAGAGGTCAAACTTCATTTCCAAACCCCTTTTGTCTAACAGTTGACAATGATCCATGTGGCATTCCCGGGGATTTATTGCTGTTCTTCCCAGTTTATGTCCAGTTTATGTAATATAAAGTTATCAGTGACAGTTTATGTCCAGTTTATGTAATATAAACTGGACATAAACTGTCACTGATAACTTTGCTGAAAGTCCTAATAATTCTGCAAGTCTATGACTCACCTGAATACCAATCACCTCTTTCTGAATTTCTAGTACCACTGCTGTCTCACCTGCTGTCCAGGTTCCTGAAGAAAACTTCTGTCAATGGCTCCATCCATCTCCTGGCTCCTTTCTGTGAAAAACGGGATGGCTATCCATTAGTCAACACCGTCTTTGTAAAAGAAACCAAACACAAATTCAAGACAGCCTAAATAAGTGAGTATTGACTCCTATAACTGGCAAGTCTGAGCATGGGGTAGACTTTGAGCACATTGTGATCTAGAGTTTCTAACAAAGCTGTCATTCATACTGTTTTTCTATGACTCTGGGCTCTGCTTTTCTCTGTGTGATGGCTTCATTCTTATGCAAGCTTTTTTTCCACGTGGTAGGAAAAATGGTTCCTGTCAGCCTCAAGTTATTATTCTCTGTAACTTACTAACCAAAATAAAAAGAATCTCTCTCTTTCCCAGTGTCTAGCTAATCTCATGAAAGACTCAGACAGGTATTTCTGGGTCATATATCTAGCCTTTGGACAATCGTCCTTGCTGATAAGGAAGGTAAGTTACTATGATAAGCTAGGCCAGGTCTCGGGCAGAACCCTGTGGCTAGAGATGGTAGAACTATATAATTGATAGGCTTCCTCAGAATCACATCAGATGGAAGAGGAACATTTCCCCATGGAAATAGTGATGAATAAAGCATGCATGCATGCATGCATGTGAGTGCACGCAGACACATGTACATATCACATCCACTGGAGTCTTCATATTATTTTCCCAGGGCCTATTTAGATCCCTCCTGTATCTTTAACTTTTCCATTGTTTATTTCAGCTGATATTGCTATACAATTTCCCTGAACACTTATGCATTTATAGTCTTTACAATTCAGAACACCCAATCCAGCACAGTGATTGTATGTTCAACAAGAATATGTAGTTATCAAAAGAGCCATACCTTATACATACAATATTGCATACTGTATGTGTTCCATACTTTTTAATACTTTTAAATAGTCTTAAATGTACACAAATTGGTCACTCATTTTATATATAATTTTTTTAAGCTCACAAAGTTCACATATCTCAGAAGAGAATTCTGACCAGTTAATTTCCTGCGAGATAGAGAAAAGCTCCCTGCAACACTCCCCATGATTTTCCTCAACTTTCTTTGAGTGATATATTTACTGATTCATTTAAACTAATGCTTTTCAAACTGTTTCACTGACAATTAATTCTGCAAAATGTCTCTCAAAATATTTCCAAAGAAATGTTTACTATTTCTCCCTTTGGGAGATTTACAAAGCACATTACCATAATAAAGATTCTGAATAGAAAAGACTGCATTAAAGAAAGCTACTTAATTTAACACAGCACCTCATACTCTTATTCCACCAGAGAAGCAAATTTATATGAAATATGTATTCACATCTTGTACATTTAGTGCTTGAGGAACACAGTATGAGAAGTACTAATAAATTAGGAGATGTAGTCTCTTTTTTTAATGAGTCAATTGCATCTCAAATGTTTTGCCAGAAAACAGTTACTTAATGTAAGATAGAAATAAAGGCATTAAAGTGTTAGGATAGTGTAAGAAAAAGGACATTTACCTGGGAGATCAGTTTATCTGGGCCCTATGTCTGTCATAGCACATTTAGTGTGCAATTTCACTCCTGACCCTTTATTACCTTATTGATTTTATTCCTTGGTTCATTTCTTGATTGTTTTTAATTTGTTATTTGGTTGTATTACCTGTCTTTAGGTTGTTTTAAATTCATCCTCTCATTTACTCAATAAAAGTGTATTGAAAACATGTAACCTCTTTGCTAGCTGTAGTAATGAAAAATTAACAATAGGTATATGAAAATACCTTCTCTAATTTTCCAGTCCATTGGGGATTTCGGTAAGTAATTACTGAAAGCTATAAAAATTCTAGGGTTTTCCAGAGGATGTTATCTCAAGCGCAAATAATCAGGTAAGTTTTCTTGGAAGAAATTGTATCTAAGACTTGAAGGATGAATGAGTGATGGTGAGGTGACCATCTGTCAGAGGCGGCATTCCAAGTAAAGAGAACAACATGTGTTCTGCTGATAAGAATAGAGAAAAAGGCCGGGCGCGGTGGCTCACGCTTGTAATCCCAGCACTTTGGGAGGCCGAGGTGGGTGGATCACGAGGTCAAGAGATCGAGACCATCCTGGTCAACATGGTGAAACCCCATCTCAACTAAAAATACAAAAATTAGCCGGGCATGGTGGCGTGCGCCTGTAGTCCCAGATACTCAGGAGGCTGAGGCAGAATTGCTTGAACCCGGGAGCCAGAGGTTGCGGTGAGCAGAGATCGCGCCACTGCACTCCAGCCTGGGTAACAAGAGCGAAACTCTGTCTCAAAAAAAAAAAAAAAAAAGAGAGAGAGAGAAAACATGCTGGATTCAAGAAACCTAACATTTAGTATGGCTACATCATTGAAGGGATTCAGGGAGGAGAACAGTAGGTAGGTGAAGCAGGGCTATTACATAGAGCTTATGTAGTGCTTGAAAGTCATTTTAAAAAGTTTGGACACTATCGGATTTGCATTTTAGCAAGATAACATCGACTACAGTGTGAAGAATGGGTTGAGAAGGGAAAAAACAGAGCAAGAAGATCAGTAGTAGGTGTGTGTTTAACAATCCAAGGAATTAGTGAGCTGATTTTTAAATTGAATATACAAGTTTCCGATATGGAACAGCTCATATAAATGCCACTCTAGTAGCTGGGTGTGGGAATGAAAAAGTAACAACAGATTTATGAAAATAGCTTCTTAATGTTCATCCTCTTTCTGGCTCTCTGTACCTTCAGCTAATGAAATAATGAGGAACAGCAAGAAATCAGGGTCAACAAAAAAGGGTAACAGTTATCACCACACATTAGTATATGCTTAAGACATGGTAAGTAGTTGATCCATGGAATAAATATGTGCAGCTTATGCCAGTGTGTCTCTAGCCCACCTGCTCAGCAACCAGAGAGCTTTTGAAAGTGCTGATACTAGGGCAAGATTCCAATTCGGTTCAACTCTGATTATCTGGTTTAGGGTCTTATAAACATCCCCAGGTAGGATCAGTGGGTGGGAGTGAGATCCAATGAGAACCAATAGTCTACAGATAAATTCAGGCCTATTTTAGCTTTGTTAATTTACATTCCATAGTCAAAGGTAGTTTTCTTCAAACTTTAGCAGGTATTAGAATTACATGGGAGGCTTGTGAAACTCAGATCAATGGGTCCTCCTCTGAGAGTTTATGATTCAGCAGGCCTGGGTGGCACCTGAGCACATGCATTTACAACAAGCACTCAGGTGGTGCTGCTACTGTTCCAGGAACCAAGATTTCAGAACCCCAAGTCCAAGAACCACCAGTCATTTTGGAAATAAGAACTTCATAATTTCTTTTTTGCTAGTGGAACTATATTTTCTTATTCTTTTATTTATGTAGCTATTTGGAATCTCTTCAGTTTCACACCTGTGCGCTGCATACCAAAATGGAAACAAAATTGAGAAACTATGATATGCTTTTATTTTATTATAGACATGAGAAGTAAATACAGGGCTTAGAAGAATTTTCTCAAAATATTTTCTACACTGAAATTTCTTTAAAAAAATTTATTCTGATTCGAGTAAGGAAGGAAACCCACATTTTAAAAATGATGCATATGAAGTGAGAGAAAATACAAAATAATCTGATGATTCACCACTGTTGATGACTTAGCAAAAGCTTGCCCACCATAAATAATAGAGTGCCATGTCTGCCTTATGTTTCTCTCTGAAATGAGTCTACAGCTTATGGCAACACCCAGTACCTGGGGCTGGCTGGCTGGCTCATAACTCACAGTCAGAATCAACTACATTGTAGTGTGTGCTAATGAGTTATTTTTTATGTGACATCATTCTTGTGCTGATTTGTTACTAACCTTGGCTGGTTTATAAAAGACTGTTTTTTAACAGCAAAATATTACCAAGAAAAATTTGATTTCATAGTCAAGTCTGACATGTTTCTTGAATGCACACAAATCATTTCAAAGTTTTCATTAAAAGTAAAATCTATGATAAAAAAACTGCATGAATTAATCACATCAATTATAATTTAGAAATTATATACAGATATGTGTTGCTAAATTGGGAAAAGTTCTGAGGATTGTACTGTTAAGGGATTTTGTTGTACAAACATTATAGACTATACTTCCATAAACCTAGATAACCTACTACACACTTAGGTTATATGGTATAGCTTATTTTTCCTAGACTACAAACTTGTACAGCGTGTTAATGTAGTGAATACTGTAGTGAATGTTATAGTGAATACTGCAATTCTAACACAATGGCAAGTATTTGTGTGTCTAAACATAGAAAAGACATAGTATAAATATGTTATAAAGATTTAAAATGGTACCCCTGTATATTGATCTGTTCTCACACTGCTATAAAGAACTACCTGAGACTGGGAAATTTATGAAGAAAAAAAAAAAAAGGTTTAATTGGTTCACAGTTCCGCAGGCTATACAGGAAGCATGGCTGAGTGGCCTCAGGAAACTTACAATAATGGCAGAAGGCAAAAGAGAAGAAAGCATGTCTTATCATGCTGAAGCAAGAGAAAGAGCCTGAAGGGGAAAGTGCTACACCCTTTTAAACAACCGGATCTCATAAGAATTCACTCACTTTCATGAGAACAGCAAGGGGGAAATCTATCACCCCATGATCCAATCACCTCACACTAGATACCTTTCCTAACATTGGGAATTACAATTCAACATGAGATTTGGGGGGGTCACAGAGCCAAACCACGACAACCTATATAAGGAGCCTATAAACAAAACCTATAGGACTGGAAGTTGCTCTGGTAACTTAAGGAGTGAGGTGGGGCACAGTGGCTCACACCTGTAATCCCAGGACTTTGGGAGGCTGAGGCAGGAGGATCACCTTACGTCAGGAGTTTAAGACCAGCCAGGCCAACATGGTGAAACTCTGTCTCTTATACTAAAAATACAAAAATTAGCCAGGCATGGTGGCATGTGCCTGTAATCTCAGCTACTCTGGAGGCTGAAGCAAGAGAATCACTTGAACCCAAGTGGCAGAAGTCGCAGTGAATAGAGATCATGCCATTGCACTCCAGCCTGGGCGACAAGAGTGAAACTCCATCTAGAAAAAAAAAAGTTAATGAGTGGTGACTAAATGTGAAGGCCTAGGACATTACCGTACATTACTGAATACTTTATAAACTGTACACTTAGACTACACTAAATTTATAAAAATATTTTTATTCCTATAATAATGTAACCTTAGCTTAGCTTATAAAGTAACTTTTAACTGTATAAACATTTTAATTTTAAACTTTTTACTCTTTTGTAATAACACATCTTAAAACACAAACATTGTACAGTTGTAGAAACAATGTCTTCTTTCTTTATATTTTTGTAAGCCCTTTTCTATTTTTAAATTTTAATTTTTGCTTTTTAAACTTTTTGTTAAAAACTAAGACATAAACACACAAATTATCCTAGGCCCACATACAAGATCAGGATCATTAAGAGGTCACTAGACAGAATTTTTCAACTTCATTATACTGTTTGGGATCACTGATGTGGATGTCCCTCACTGACCAAATGTCATTATGTGGCATATTACCATATTAAATTATAATAAATTATTATAAATTTAAATTTTTGAAATAAAATTACTCTTAAGGAATGTAAGTGCCACAGTATCTAGCATTACTCTTTCTGCTTAGCATATAATATTTCTTGTGCCTATTGGTGAATGAAATCTTATGGATAGGAAGAAATTTTCATACTGAATAAATTACCATAAATTCTTTTTTTCAGAATAAGTTTGGCATGTTTTTTACATACCATACATTTTTCTACCAGTATCATTTTTAGCAGTAACAAAATGAAATCCACTCAATACCCCAAAACATAATAATCACTATAGATTTTACTTCTAAAAATATACCAATATGAAATATCACAGGAACCATGAATATAAAAGCAAAACTCCCAAAATAAAATGAAATGTTGCAGTTTTGAAGTTAAAGAGCCAACTGACTTCAATTAGAAAGAAATATCTGGCTAAGCAGATGGATCCTGTACTGAGAACCCCAAGGCCAACAGACTTGGCTTTATTGGACCATGACCATTAGCCATGGCTTTGCCCTTTTCTCGTCATTAACTCATAGTACTTTACCAAACTGGAATATTCTAAAAATAAGGTAACTAATATATTAGCTTTAGGAAGCATCATAAAAACTGACAGGAAAAGCCAATGAACCAATACTTTTTATTTCCTTATCATTCCAGATTGTCATTAAACAATATCAGAAGCTTTCATCAATTTTGGATGCTTGCTGGATTTCATCTTTACTTCAATTTTTCTTGATACACCCTGCTTTAATAATCTGGTCCCCGTATCCTCCAAAATTCCATTATGAAAGAAACAATATTGTTTCCACAATCTCACTATTGTGAAAACATGTACTTAAGAACTCATAATTTATCCAGAGCAGTTTCAAAATGTCAGGATAATAGGAAATTATTTTAAAATACATTAAAATTATAGACAAAAACCCTATAACCTCTGTAAGACCCTGGAAAACTATACTGTTGATTATTTGAATTGTTATTTGTGTCAGAATTTGTGGAGTATTCAATTGCCAGTCAACAAACATTTATTACCGGTACCAGTATAAGACGTTGCACTATATACTTTTCAACATAGATTTAATTTCATTCTAAGTATATACATTATTACTTATTCATAGCTTAAGAAATATTTTAACTCAAAACAATAAAAGAAAGCCTCAATTTTTAAACATGTACTCCAAATTAGCCATTAATAGAACATAAAGATTGAATTTTTAAAATAAAAAATAGAGAAAATCTATGACTAGAATTAGACATTGAAACAAAAGAGGATGTTATTGGATATTACTGACTTTTTGATGTTTCAAGTATTTATGCCAACAATGGTGATAAACTTGAAGTATTTATCTCCAGCCAACACAACAAATGCATAGTGAAGCTGGAGTCCCAAGTAAAGCTGTATGATATTATTTATGGTTTTTGGAAGTGGCTATAGGTTGATAAGTAATTCAATCACAGCACTTTAGAACAGGAAGAGAAATTAGAGATAATCTACAGTCTACTTCCACACTCTTATTTTACCCATGAAGCCCAGAGCTAACACCAGTAATGCCTGTAGGTATACTTTTATCCCATTTATGCTCGAAGTACAGAGAGCGCATCTGATGACACATTCTCATATAGTATAGCATAAACTAGGAAAAAGTTTATTCTTGGCTTTCAAGTTGTTGTGTGCTGGTATGTTTGTTAATGTACAGAGATCCCATACAATAAGTCTAAATGGAACCCAGGTATTTGCAATTTGAATAGACACTCATAGTGATTGTGAGGCAACTTATCTTTGGATAGTACTTAGAAAACACAGAACTACAGAATTTTAAAGTTCTGAAAAGGGATTTTATGTTGAGTAAGCACACTTTTCCAAACAACTCATAGTTATTTTCTTATTCAAATATGATGCTTTTTCTCTTCCTTTGTCAACTCTAAGGAAAAGGGAATGTTGTATAAACATGAAACTTGGGAGACCACAGAGCAGTCCATGTGACTCACTCCCCAGCCCTTTTCTTAGAGAGTCTTATTTATGGGAGGATATAGGGTGGGATATACAAATCTTTAATTTTCAGAATCACTCCCGGTGATTTTGTTAACTCACCCAATTTGGAAGCTCAGCCGTGATCTGTTATATTAGAATATGTTTCAGAGATCTTCAACTTTGGCATATGGGATTAACTGAGGAACTCTGTGAAACCTATAGTGCTAGACCCCAACTCCAGAGTCTTTGAAAGTGTAGGTCTGGGGTCAAGAATTTGAATCTCTCCCAAGTTCCCAGGCAATGCTGCTGATGTTTCAGGGATGACACTTTGAGAACAACTGGACTAGATGATGCTGTGCTGAAGCAGAAAAAACAGGAAAGACCCTAGAAGTTGCTTCAATACCTCTGCCAAAACCCACAATCTGCCTACTGTTGCCTAAGAACAATAATATGCCCTCTACTTTTCTTTCTTCCAAATCTCAAGCAGGTGTTTCTGATTAGTGGAACCCAAACTGAAACTCCTGGTAGAGATTCTGGTGCGTGTAGTTCCCAGGATTCTAGCTGTTACAATGTTTGGGTGCAGCTGGTGCTGGAGTGGTGGTTAGAAGAGGGAAATTGGCGTTCAGTTGCCAATATATAACATAGCACAAATGTGCATGTAGGTTTTCGTGATAGTTGATCCCAAGCTAAGGAAGTTAGTTAATTCCTGACCATATTCCAAATGTGAAAGGGCTAATAGGATCTGAGCATCTGGAAAATGAAAAAAAAAAAAAAGACACTTAAGAAAGAGAAAACAATTTTAGACTTAGGTGATCAGGATGGGACCAGAATGCCCACTATGACTAGTAATATAGACCCAATCAAGAGATCTAGTGAGGCCAAAAGGAAATCTGATCAATGAAGAAAGGCATTACACTTTTGACAATGCACCTAAATATAGGATCCTGCAAAAGACCTGGACATCTGAAAACTATTATATATATATATATATATATATATGATCAGAATCACTAATATGATTTTCAAGCACAAGGTTTTTTCAATTTTCTCTTGAATCCTTATCTTAGTTTTATTTTAGGGAGAATAGGAATTGGAAGCAAAAACAGATCACAAGAAGGGCCGAAAACGTGTGTTACGGAAAAGATAATGCGCAGAATATGGCATACTTCAAGTAAGAATACAAGAGACAAAAGAAAACTGAAATCTAATCTGAATATACAGAGGTCTCATATTCACCAGGCAAATGAATGCATTAATATGCAATGACAAAAATGAACATAGGAAAAAATATTTCAGGACATAGAAAGAAATGAATGTTAAAAGTATAACTCTGGGGGAAAACAGCAGGTAAGGCAGGAAGCAGTGTTTAAAATTAGTGTCCAGTGAGTGGAAAGAAAGAAATTATTAAGATTCTAGTTAGCTTGACTGACTTCTGCTGGGCTTTCATTTGTACACACACCATTTTAAAATCAGGTATTAAACAGAGAATAGTCCTGAGATAAAAGATTCAGTTTTACAAATGAAACTAAACAGGGACATTGAAGCTGTCATTGATTTGAGTAGCCCAAGGTGACCAGATGACCACATTAGCACAGAACAAGATTTTCAAGCACTAGGTTCTTTTCAATTTTCTCTTGAATCCTTATCTTAGTTATATTTTAGAGAGATAAAAAAGCAATATTCTTTGCTCTCTGCAAATGAAATAGACACCCTACAATGCTGCAATATCTAAACACATTTTAGCTTTCATTTAAGCATTTAGAAATGCTTAGGTAGAAGAAATCACAAAATAATAAACATAGATGTGACCACATTAAAATTTAAAACTTTTTAATGCTAAATTGAAAACAAAAAATGATATGTTTTGGAAGGGAAGCATGCCTAGGATAGCTACATTGTGTGAGAAAAGCAAATTGCAGCATAATATGTATGTTTTACTTACCTCTTGTGAGATTAAAAAATGAATATGGAAAGACAGACCTTACACTGTGAAGCGGGTACATCTGGGAGTGCGGCATGAAAGGGAGGAAGGGGGCTTATACATTTTACTTAATAGTTTAGTTCTCAAATATTTTATAATGAGCCTTTTGTTTTATAAATATAAGTGATTGACCACTTAAGTATTAAATATTAAAATATTAGATTGTGAAATGTTGGTTATTTGTGTATTATCATGACTCTCCTGGCTTTAGAATCTTCTCAGTAGCATTTTGTGACAAAAAGCAATTGAGTGATACTGCTGAATTATGAGGAAAAAAATTCCTTCTCAGAAATGTCATAATAATTCAAGGCATCAGACAGACATTTTCTGATGAGAAAGGACTCAAGAAATACATTAAGCATATACTACTAAATAAGACATCCATCCATGCATACACACACACATATATAATTCATTAATTAGAAATTGCTGGGCAGAAGACCTGTGATGAATGTCATCCATTAGAACATGGAAATAATGCTAAAATAATATGGACTGTCATTACAGAAAATAACATAGAAATTACAATTCTTGAAATAAATCTACATAACAAAAATAATTTCTCTATAAATGACCAAAACAAAAATTATGCAGTGTCTCCCTAAAGTAGTAAAATTGATACGGGAAGAAGCATAATCATGAAAGGGTCCTCATCTTTAATGCATGAAGTGCAGTGAATGCTGTGATGTGCTACCAGATCCCTCTTCAGGAGTGACACACATTTTCTCGGCTGCCTGCAAAGTTGCTGCATGCGCTGCCTGGTCAACGACTCTCGTCTTCAACTGTCGTCAAGCATTGCCTCATTTGAAGGGTCACCTGGCCCAAGGTCGTGGCCCCTTCTAGGGACAAGGCAGTATGTAGTCACTGGTCATCTGGGTCCCCTTGCCAAAACTCTGAAGGATTGATTGTCTAAGCTTCAGAGCTCCTTGCTAAGGAGCTAAGGGTTGCTAAGGACTTTATTGCAGCTGCATAACAGCCCAGTGTTTCTGATGCCCAGTCCTGTTTTCTCCTTCTCACAGGTATTGATTTTAAGAGCAATTCCCCCAAATCTTCCTGCACTCAAATCTCCATCCCAAAGGCTATTATGGTAGGTTCTATTATAATAAGGTTAATGAGAAATAAATATAAATTAATAAAAGATTACTATTTTTTAAAAAATAAGGAAAATGAACAAATGTAAAAGCTCACTGAATTCCATAAAAGGATCAATAAAAGAGCAATATAATAAAACCTTTAATTCTCCCATTTTAACAACCAAAACTTTGAAAATGTAACAGAATAATTCTGAAGAGCAGCTAAAAGTAAAACATCATGGTAATAAACTTAAAAAGAAAAGTATGTGATGTTGAGAAATGTTAAGTTTACCCTGCCCCCACACCCCCAGCTCCCTTGTGAAGAATACCTTTTAGTTTGCAATTAGTGGTAAGCGGGTAACAGCTGCCTACTGGGAATATTTTTGAGTTCCGAGTAAATACAGAACACTTGTTTATTAATAATAATCACCTGTTAAGAGAGAATAACTATGTGGATCAGAATCTGCTCAGGGCCTTCAGCCTGGATTGCTATCAGTTCCTGAGGCTTTCAGCTCAATAGGCTGCTGGCCCCCTCATATAGACCCACTCTGTTGTGGGTGTCTGCCTCATTCCTTCAGCGCTGCCTGGGTGGGGGTCTGTCTCCTGGCTGAGCTGGTACGTAATAATGTGATATATAGAAAATATATTTAAAATTGTAAAAGAGGAGGACAGTGAGAAAGAAGGTGTTACCCTACCATTGATCTAAATGTTATATAAACCTGTGGTAACTTTATCAACTTATTATTGGATGAGGAATAGATAAGGAGGTTATGAAATAGAAGAGCCTAAAAATAACCACAGGCATATATAGTTTGTGATATAAGTAGCAATTTACATAAGTGGGGAAAGAAGAAACTAGTCAAGAATAGTGTCAAAATGAGTGACTAATCATTTGCAAAACATTGTCATATTTTTAAGTCATCCCCTCTAAATAAGATTAAGCCTGAACTTTCCACTTGAGCCTTTGATTCCGACCCTTCCTGTTGCCTCTGTAACCTCATACCATTCATTTTTCTCATGTTGTTTCTGTATCTTCTGTTCCTCCCCCTCCATTCCATCAAATGTAAGCAATGTTTAAGCCTTTTCTATCTTAAACAAACAACCAACCAACAATAAGGAAATAAAACCTCTCTCAACCCCTCTAGTTCTTGGAGATTTCACCATGTTTCTTTCCTCTTCTTGACTGAAACAGCTTCCTGTTGTTACTGTCTCAGCTGCTTCTCCTACAGTCATTTTGCTTACAGTAGCTTGTTGATTGCCCCCATGTCTTAGACTCAGTCCCTGGAGACAGATTCTGAGACAGAGAATTTGGGTCAAAGGGTTTTTTGGACATGCTCTCAGGAGATGTTCTAGTAAGGACATGAGACCGGCAGGATTGAACAGCGGGAAGGGGATCTCTGGCGTGTTTCCTCCTGAGGCCTCAGTTGATCCTGTGGGGGAGGTCTGGAATTCTCCCAATTAAGACAAATCTCCTCACCATACAGTCATTGTCGCGGGCTGCCTCTTCCATAACAGTTCTGCAAATTGAAGGCACCTGCCTCTGATGGATGGCAATTCCCAGAGATGGACTGAGGTAATTGGCTCTAAAGAGAGGGTCTGAGTGAGCAACACAGTATGCACTACATCTAAACTTGGAGAGGTTCACAACCACTTGCTTCCTAAATACTGTCTTCCTACGAGGGCAAAGCTTTCTGGGATCCTGATTAGTCTTGTTTTTTGGGAAATTATGAAGAGAAGTGGCGGTTGGATGAACTACAGCCCCTGTTGCTGCAGCTGATTTCAAAACTATAACTGACACCATGTTCCTATACGATCCATTTGAGGATCCTCTCTCCGTCAGCTCACACTTCTGCTGATACAGGAAGTGTGCCTCATTAGGTGACGCACACCATCATTCTTGAGCAGTTTGAGTTCCGGGTTACTGTGCTATCCTCAGGCATTGTATTTTCCTATATACCGTTAAAACTGGGCGTGGCAGCACGAACAGAGGGCCAAACATATCCTATCCTGCTCTCATTGGGTAGCAGCTGCTCTTCCTCCTCCTGAAGACCATATCAATTACCTCTCCCAGGGTGGTGCCTCCTTTCCTTTCCTGCTGGTTTCTTGGCACGAGGATTCTGGAAGACGGAGTAGCAGTAAGTCTAAAATTCAATGATACTGTTATAGGAACCAGAATCTCTAGACATGTAGAATCTAAAACATACAGGGGGAAACACCAGCTCCCTCCAAGTGGATCACTGGGAGTAATGGTTACCAGAGCCACTCCAACTTAAACCTTTTGGTTCCCAAGCCCCTGGAGTCTACCTTTGGAGAATAAAGCTCCATATGATGATGGTTGATTTAGGCTGTATGTGATACCCTGGAAAGTGACACCCATTCTCATAGGGTATCATTTATAAGCTGGCACCTCAACTATGCTTGTAAGAAGCCAAACTACCAGGTGTGGTAGTCCACACCTGCAGTCCCAGATGCATGGGAGGCTGAGGCAGGAGCATAGCTTGGGCTCCTGAGTTCTGGGCTTTAGTGTGTTATGCCAGTTGGGTGTCCACATTAAGTTCAGTATCAGTATGGTGACCTCCCAAGAACAGGTGAGGTTGCCTAAGGAGGGGTGAACCAGCTCATATTGGAAATGGAGCAGGTCAAAACTCCTGTGCTGAGCAGTGGTGGGATCACGTGTGAATAGTCAGTGCACTCCAGCCCGGGCAAGACAGAAAGATCCCTGTTTCTTTCCTTTTTTTTTTTTTTTAAGAGACCAATTTATCTCTATCTAACTGATTGCTTCTGAGAAGGATGGGGAGGACATCATAGGAGCAGTGGATCCCTTGATCTCAGGCAGGACCAAGAGTAGTGTGAGGCAAGAGAGGCACCTAGAATGCAACACTTAAGAAGCCACTCAGTCTCAGGATTGTGCCACTTACCTCAGCCTGTTTCTTTTTCCATATACAATAGCTGACCAGATCCATCACTGGGAGCTCTGCCCATCCAGGACATTTCCTCTCACAGTTGATGAAAAAGTCAAACTCTGTAAAATAGTTGAAGAGATTTATTCTGAGCCAAATATGAGGGACCTCTGGCTTGTGACACAGCCCTCAGGAGATCCTGAGAACATGTGCCGAAAGTGACTGGGCCATAGCTTGGTTTCATACATCTTAGGGAGGCATAAGGCGTCAATCAATACATGGAAGATGTACATTGGTTTTGTCCCAAAAGGCAGGACAACTGGAAGCAAAGGCTTCTAGGTCATAGGTGGAGTGAAAGATTTTCTGACTGGCAATTGGTTGAAAGAGTTATTATCAACAGAAAGGAATGTCTGGATTATGATTAGGGGTTGTGGAGACCAAGGCTTTATCACGAAGACAAAGCCTCCAGGCAGCAGGCTTCAGAGACAATAGATTGTAAATGTTTCTTATCAGACTTAAAGATTCTCTTCTATCAGTAATTTCAAAAAGGAGGAGGGAATAATAAGGTATGTCTGGCTCCTGCTTCTTATCATGGCCTGAACTAGTTTTGTTTTTTTTTTTGGCGGGGGGGAGGGGGGGGGGGGGGGGGGGAGTTAATTTTGGAATGCCTTTGCTGAAAGGAGGGGTCCATTCACATGGTTTTGGGGTTTAGAATTTTATTTTTGGTTTACACCACCAGTGACATGCAGGGCCAGCCTTGAGTTAAATGATGGTGCAGAAGCATCTACCTTCTAGCTGGAACCCACCATAATAATTTACCCATCTGTTAATCCTGTTTGTCCTTTTCCCCTCTCAGAAGTTGCCATAGGGGCTTCCTGTGAGGCAACAGACATGAGCAGAGGGAAATAAGCTGTGCAGCCCTGGCAGCTGACTGGGGAGCCGGGCCCTATGTCATGCAGTTTACTTGTGCATTCCAGCATTCTGGATCTGCCATGTTCAACTCCAGCTGTACCAGCTCTATCTGGCAATGGATTGCTGCTGGGCTTTTTTGAGCCCTTTATGACTTGGTGGTTTTGACAGAATAATGCTTATGAGGAAAACTCTGGCTATGTGGTTACTTGATGGTCCAGCATCCGATGCTCTCATCTATTGGGCTTGCTGTAAAATCCATACAGTGTTTGATCCCACTGCAGGTAACTCTAGCACTAGAGTCCCAGGCTGTAAGGCCTGAGTGACAGGGTTGTTTGCACTGTAGCCTCAACTTGTTCTTTCCTGAAAAGCTCTTTCCTATTCTTGTCTCCACCCAAAGATAGCAATTTTTGATGTCACTCTCTGGGGTAAATAGGTTAATCAGTATTTACAGTAGTAGAGCTCTAAAATATCTACTCAGTGTGGTGATTTGTTTTTAGTTGTGAGAGATACAAGATGCATTCAATTGCCCTTTATTTGTCCTCAGACATCCAAGATTACTGGATCCCTGAAAACTTTACTGATCTGACAGTTTGCTAACACACTGTAGGGTGTATCCACCACTCTATGGAGTGCATGAGTTTCCCAAGTATCTGACATAGTACTCACAGCTTGCTCATCCCATGAGATTAAAAGAATGTCTCTGTGAACTGTCCAAATAATTAAAGTTCCTTTAGATTATAATCAACAGCAGGAGAGCAAACAGTGTCCTGACGAAAGCCCATTCTGCATTGTTCATTGCACATGAATTCAAACTGCTCCCAATCCTACTTCTCTTCTAAGTGGGAAAGAAGGCATTTTCCAGGTTAATGGCTACATAGTATGTGCCAGAGGCTACGTTGATCTGCCATAGCAAATACCTTGCTGACAGTTGCAATTGAGACTATCATTTGATTAAGTTTATGGAAACTCACTAGCAACCACCATGACTTATCTTATTTTTGCAAATTAAATGGATATGTTACATGGACAGTCACCTCTGCCTTGTTTAAGTCTCTGGGGGTGGTATTCCTCCTGAGATAATTTTTTAAAATTAAATAAAGTTATTATCAGGGCTGAAGGTAGGGGTTGAAGGCAGTTCAAATAATCAAGATAATTTTCACCTCACAGGTCAAGCAAACAAAATAAGGGGTTGGGCCCATCATCAAGTATGTACATTTCAAATACAAATTCAGGGAACAGAAATAACCATCAGGTGGGTCTGTGGACCCCACTGGACCAACTGTCAGCCAGACCTGGCCAGGACTTTATTTATTACCTTTCCTCTTATAGGCACCCATACTAATTGGGAGAGGAGGAGAATCCTGGTGCTTTGTGTCCCGAGTTTCATAATCAGTTATTACCTTGTATCCAACAACCCTTTAGAAAATCTAGAAAATCTTTCCATAATACATAGTTACCTGAGCAAATGGCTATGATCCCCTTAGGGAGATTATAAGTGATCCTGAGTAGAACTGCAGTGTTCTAGGTTCTTTTTCCATCAGGACCTGGCTTCTCCTTGGTTCATTGCTTGGATTTAACCCTTAGTAGGATCGCCTGCCAGGGAAGTAGGAGCAGAGTTTAAAGAGGGTAAACATTGCTTTGTGAGGTGCTGGTGCATTTGAGGCCTCTAAAAGATCCTCAAGCAAGGGGAGAGCCGCTATCTTTTAATAAGAGGGAATGGGCCACATCTTCAGGCACAATGGTTTCACGGAACTCTGGGTGCTGAGAAATGCTAAGTGTACGATAAAATTGTATTGTTTGCTAAGAAGAATGATGGGAAGGCCAGGAAAGCCTAGCTGTCCTCCCAAGTGGAAAACTACTTGGGGCATTCTAAAGTAGCAAAACTGTATATGTATGTCATACACCAATTAAAATAATTCTTTAAGCACGGGATATGTGAGCCTGCCCCTGTGGCTCCCTCGTGGAGAATACTTTCTGGTTTGTCCTGGATCAGTGGTAAGCAGGCACCAGCTGCTTACCTAGTTTATCTTGGTTCTAGGAGAAAACACAGAACACATGTTTGTTAATAATAATCACCTGTTCAGAGAGAATAAATCGGTGGGTCAGGATCTGCTCAGGGGCCTCAGCCTGGAATGTTGTCAGTCCCTGAGGCTCTCAGCTCAGAAGGCTGTTGGCCCACAGATAGTCCTACTTTGCTCTTCTGTCTGTTTCTTAATACTTTCAGCGCTGCCTGGGTGGGGGTGTCTGTGGCCGAGCTGGTCTTGGTATCTGGGAGTTCAAGATATTCAATAGCATCTATCCTTTCCAGGTTCCCTGCTTGTCCTATTAGGGCTCTATCAGTATACAGAAAAATATTTCAGAGCTGAAAATTTAATCTCTTTGAAGTTCTTCTACTCTTATAAATAAATCATGAGGCTGATCCTCTCCTCTCTCTGGCTTTAGGAGATTAGGATTTTCATAAAATTTGCCAAGGAGTCCCTCTGACTCTCATATTTTGTCTTTAATTGGTGATTTCTCACCTCAAGCCCATCTTTATCTTTCTTCAATGATAAACAACCCTAGTCACCCAATTTCAGAATGTATTTTAGCTCATTCCTGTTAAGTGTCAGAGATATTCCATTAGTCAGTATATCCTTTTCCGCTGTATTCTATCCCAGCTCACCATCAGTGAAAGTTTTAACAATTGTGCTGTCATAGCATGGCGGGAGTTATCCATGCTACAACTGCTACCGTAATTGCCAGCTTGCCAGTGAGAGATCCACCTCCAAAACCCAATTTGGAGTCTACTTTGTAGGACTGCTTCTTGTACCAGCTAGCTTAGATTAAGTTTTCTGAAACTGACTGATATAACAAGTTGTGAGCAGAAAGTTTATTGGAAATTATCCTTGGGAGATTCACTTGCAAGAAAGTGATGAAGGTAGAACTGGGCAGAGGGTGAAACCGACTCATACTGCAAGTATAATTGCAATCTCAGCTAAAGCTATGAGAGCTATGAAACTGAGGTGGCTTTCAGAGTTATCTCAAATTGAGGGAAGAGGTTTTTGTATTCTCACACCAGCAAGTATTTGGTCACAGGCCACCCCTGGGGGAGGGTGTAACTCTGGGCAAGGAAGTTCTCTGTTGGCTGAGTGCAATTTTCACTGAGGGGCACAGCTGAGTACTAATAGCCACAGATGTTCAGAGCAGCTGGGGATGGATGTTTGGGCCCTATAGAGATCTGGGTGGAACATGCCACTCTTCTCCACTACTTGACTGATGTACTGAATCTAGGGTTATAAGTTGTTGCCAAATACAATGAACACTTTTTAGATTTTTATCTTACTTGTCTTTATCCCAACATCAGGTTTTGTTGTCATTACTCTAGTCTTGAAATGCTTTTTTTCTGGCTTCCTTGAGACCATTCCCATGCCACAGTAATCTCTTGTTTTTTTTTCTGTCTAGTCACTGCTTAGTCTCTGCTGTTAGTTCTCTTTCTTTGCATATTTCTTAGGTACTGGTTTCCTCAGGATTCTGTCCAAAGCCCTCCTCATTACCAGTCAGTATCGCACAGTTGTGTAGAATCAATTTCAGTTTATGTAATGATGACTCGTGAATATAGATTATGCCTTTGTACTGATTGTATCTTAAATAGGCATCTTGCTTTCTGGTTATTTGGAAAAGCCATATTTAGGCCTAACATGTCAACAATGGAAACTATCTTCTTTCTTTAAAATATAGGCTCATCTTCTCAGGTTTTCTGTCTTGGTGAAAGGCATCACCTTCCAACAATTACTTTACTAGAAACCTGGGAGATTTCTTTGCTCACTCTTGTTCTCACACTCAATATCCTGTTTCACTATGTGCAGCTGATTATGCCTCAAATCAGCTGTTTATAAACAGATTTCTTTACTTCGTTTTTCCCATCTTTAATCAGACTATGACAACAGCCTCCTAGTTGGCGCCCATTGCTATTATTCTGAAATTCAAATTTCTTATGGAATTCTTAGTCTTGCCACTCCTTATTCCCTACAGCCTATTTCTCACCACTCCTCAATTTCTCCTTTCTTTTTACCTCAGACCTTTGACGTGACAATCTTTCGTTAGCTGTGAGACCTTACTTGTCACTCACCTTTGAAGATTGCTATTAAGCATAGCTAAAATAGTACAGTATGTTGGTTAATAGAACGTGTTCTGAAGTTAGACTCCTTTAGGTCAAAGGCTCCACTGTGTATTAGCTGTAAGCCCTTGGAGAAATTACTAAATCTGTTTGTGCTTGAGTTTTTCTCAGATTTGTGGTGAGAATGATACAAGACAGCACATGTAACATATTTAGAATATCCTGTGTGACAATGCAGTAAACAATGTCAACACAAATACATGGAAATGAAACAACTTACCCCTGAATAACTCCTGAGTGAATATTAACATTAAGGCAGAAATTTTAAAAATCTCTGAAACTGATGAAAACATGGACAGAAAACAAAAGCTCTGAGATGTCCCCAAAGCAGTGTTAAGAAAAGTTTATAACCCTAAATGCCTTCATCAAGAAGTTAGAAATACCTCAAATGAACAATGTAACTTTGTACCTAAAGGAATTAGGGTAAAAAAGAACAACCCCAAAACTGGCAGAAGAAATAACAAAAATTAGAGAAGAAATCAAGGAAATTGAGATGCAAAAATTGAGATACAAAAGATCAATGAAACCAAGAGTTCTTTGAAAACAAGATTGATAGATTGCTAGCTAGATTAGCAAAGAAAGAGATCTAAGCACAATCTGAAATGACAAAGGTAATATTACAACTGCTACGGGAGGAAATGGATAAATTCCTGGAGGCATGCAATCTCCCAGGATTGAATCAGGAAGATATTGAAACTCTGAATAGGCCAATATCAATTTCTGAAAGTGAATCAGTAATAAAGAACTTACAAGCCGAATAAAGCCATGGACCAGATGCATTTGCAGCCGAATTCTACCAGATATAGAAAGAAAATCTGGCACCAGTCCTACTTAAACTATGTTTTAAAAATCAAGGAAAAATGGGCTTTTCCCTAACTCATTCTATGAAGCCAGCATCAACCTGATACCAAAATCTGGCAGAGACACAGTGAAAAAAGAAAACTTTAGGTTAACATCCCTGATGAATACAGATGCTAAAATCTTCAACAAAATATTGATAAACTGAATCCATCAGCACATCAAAAGTAAGTACATTACAATTAAGTAGGCTTTATTCTTGGGATGGAAGGCTGTTTCAGCATACACATATCAATAATTGTGATTCTCCACATAAACAGAATTAAAAGCAAAAATCATATGATCATCTCAATAGACACAGAAAAAGCTTTTGATAAAATCCAACATCCCTTCATGATAAACAACCTCAACAGACTAGGCATCAAAGGAACATACCTCAAAATAATAACAGCCATCTATTACAAACCCACAGCCAACAATATAATGAATGGAGAAAAATTGAAAGCATTCCCCCTGAGAAATAGAACAAGATAAAGCTGCCCACTTTCACCACTCCTATCCAACATAGTACTGAAAAGCCTAGCATAGTAATCAGGCAAGAGAAAGGAAAAAAAGACGTACAAATAGAAAAAGAATTTGAACTCTCTCTCTTTGCTGATGATATGATTTTATACCTAGAAAATCCTAAAGAATCTGTTAAGGGCTCTTAGAATAAATTACTTTAGATTACTTTCAGGATACAAAATCAATTTACAAAAATCAGTAGCATTTCTATGCACTAACAATGTTCAGGGTGAGGGTGAAATCAAGAACAGACTTCTACTTTACAGAAGCCACAAAAAAATGAAATACCTAGGAATATAGATACCTAAGGAGGTAAAAGATATCTACAAGTAGAACTTTGATATTATTACTTCCACTGAACTTCATATACATCATTGCAATTACCTATTTCCTCCTTAAATTCTTTCTTCGAGTATAAGTTCCTTAGGAACATAATATATTCCCTGTTCCAATCAAATAATCTAGTAATAATTATAAAAGGTTTGTATAGACTGCAATGGCAATGATTTAAGGATGTGTAATCATGATAAAAGATTACAGAGCTTGGGAAAGAAAGGGCAATCCCTGTAGAGAAGACAGGATCTGTGAAGGCTTAGACACAATTTACAGCAGTTGTTACGATGGCTGCAAAGGATGGACAGGGAAGCCGTAGGAGAGGAGGTCAGAGATGGTAGCAAACAGATGATTACCTAAGTCAAGGTCTTATTTTCTAGGTGCCACATAAACCTTCCTGATTCACTGTGAACCTGGAAAGTAGAGGGTCCTTAAGAAAGCAAATCTTGGCTTTCTCAACATCCCAGATTAATAAAGACTTACAGTTGTATTTAATTTGATTGAAAGTAATTAAGAAATGTTCCTACTTTTTATGTATGTGTGTCTCTAGGTATAGAGTTTCAATGAAATATGATTAGCAACATGGCCTTAGGTTTTAGATCAAATTTTAGCTGAAGTAGTTATAATAACATACTATTTCATAAAAAAAGGTATATTATAAAATCTAGCAGAGATGGGATCAAAGGCAAGCTGTATATTTAACATAGGTGGGTCTTGAAAGTGTTTGAATGCTGTACAAAGGGGAAACCATAGGTTGATGAGGAATCACACTTCTTGAGGAAGGAAAATAAATAAAATCCAAAGAACAGGTGGAAGAATTATCCTTAACCTGGAGAGGCGAAACATATTTTCTACTAAGACTAGGTAGGGGAGTGTACAAATTAAAATTATTTTTATGTAGGGAAGAGGAGGATTAAGTACCTGGGAGAATGAAGGAAACAGTCGTGGGAGGAGGGTACTCATGAAGAAGATAAAAACTTGGTGTTATGGGCCAAATGATTGTGTTCTCTCCCAAATTTACATGTTAAAATCCTAACCCCCACAAGGCAATGGTATTAAGGAGTGGGAACTTTGAGGAGGTGATGAGGTCTGGAGGATAAAGCCCTCAATGATTGGGGATAGAGGGGATAGTGCTGTTATAAAAGAGGTTCTCTCTGCCTTGAGCCTTACACCATATGAAGATACAGCAAGAAGGCACCATGATGGGTCCAGAAAAGGGTCCTCTCTGATGCTGAATTTGCTGGCACTTGGATCATGGATTTATCAACTTCCAGAGCTATGAGGAATACACTTCTGTTGCATGTAAGCCACCCAGTTAATTTATGGTATTTTGTAGCAGCTTGAATGGACTGATACTTGGAGAATTTCCTGAGAAGAACAGGCAACCTACAGAATGGTAGAAAATTTTTGTAATCTATCTGTCTGACAAAGGGTTATTCAGAATGTACAAAGAACTTAAACAAATTTACAAGAAAAAAAAAAACCATCAAAAAGTGGGCAAAGGATATGAACAGACACTTCTCAAAAGAAGACATTTATGTAGCCAACAAACATGAGAAAAAGCTCATCATCACAGGTCATTAGAGAAGTGCAAATCAAAACCACAATGAGATACCATCTCATACCAGTTACAATGACAATCATTAAAAAGTCAGTAAACAACAGACGCTAGAGAGGATGTGGTGAAATAAGTACAATTTTACACTGTTGGTTGGAGTGTAAATTAGTTCAACCATTGTGGAAGACAGTGTGGTGATTCCTCAATGATCTAGAACCAGAAATACCATTTGACTCAGCAATCTCATTACTGGGTATATACACAAAGGATTATAAATCGTCCTACTACAAAGACACATGCACACGCATGTTTACTGAAGCACCGTTCACAATAGCAAAGACTTGGAAACAACCCAAATGCCCATCAATGATAGACTGGATAAAGAAACTGTGGCACATATACACCATGGAATACTATGCAGCCATAAAAAAAGGATGAGTTCATGTCCTTTGCAGGGACATGGATGAAGCTGGAAACCATCATTCTCAGCAAACTAACACAGGAACAGAAAACCAAATACTGCATGTTCTCAGTCATAATTTGGAATTGAACAATGAGAATGCATGGACACAGGGAGGGGAACATCACACACTGGGGATTGTTGGAGGGTGGGGGGATAGGTTAGAGATAGCATTACGAGAAATACCTAATGTAGATGACGGATGATGGGTGCAGCAAACCACCATGGCATGCATATATCTATATAACAATCCTGCACGTTCTACACATGTACCCCAGAACTTAAAGTATAATAAAGAGACAAAAAGTGCTTAAAAGATCTAGATAACTAAAGCAAAATGTCCTCATTTAAGTGGGTATTTTTATGTGTTTGCTTTTCAGTATTTCCACTGTTAATTTTACAAGAAACAAAGTGTGTCTTATATATTGTCTAAGATGACAAACATTTTGAGGAAAATTTTAACATGGATGAGAAGAATTGACACAGAGGAATAAAATTAACTCTGGGGATGGTGTTAGGAAGGAATTTCAGGGTGAAGGTAACAGTATCTCTCATATGCATAAATTATGTTGTATTTCTTTTAAAAATGAAACTTAAATAGTGGTTATATTTGGTTGATGGCAATGTTAGTCTACAACTATTCTTTATTTAGTAACATAAATGAAATGTATCTGCACTTGTTAAACCTATTTGTCTTTCAGAGGACAAAAAAGACACATACTAATAGATGACATTTTATAACATTATTGTCAAAGCTTTGCTAAGTGTATATCATTACCTAGTGACCAATAGTGTCTAATTTGCCTCAAAATTATTGCTGGTGTAATTTCATGGTTAATGTTCATCGATAATTTATAGTACTATACAACAAACTTGAAGACTTTCATATCTTTTACCAGAACAAATTTAACTTTAAAAATGACATAATAGAGAAGCAATATTAATAGTGGGAATTTTCGACTACATATGAAAAGATGTAGGGTTGTAGTTCTTTAGTGAAGAATTCTGAAGAAGGAACACACATTGCAGAGGAGTTTCATAAATCACAAACTTAAATAGTCACTACTTTAAAATCTAGGCTGGCTTTGACTATAATACTACTTTAACTCCTTTTTCCCAGGCAATTAAAATTCCAGCAATTACATAGCATTCAAGTTGGCTATTTTTGCTATTTACGTAAAGGCAGGCAATCATCTTAGCATCATAGGATGTGGAAGGAAAGTGAGAGAATAGTACAAACTCCTCTTAATTAAAAAAATACATATATTTTGTCGAGCTTCTTAAAGAGAAAAAACCCATCTCATGGCACTACCCAGATGCCACAGTCAATTCCAATGTATTTGTGAACATTAGTATGTTCACTTTAAAAAACCTTTTGTTCTTGCTGTATTTATGCAAAGTGCCTGTGAAGAATCTATGAGACCTTTGATAAGTTATTTAACTTCTCTGTGCGTCAGCTTTCTCATCTGAAAAGTGGGGGCAATAATACGGGTTTTGGTTTCATTTCATCCAACAATATGGAGATTTTTGAGTATTAAAGTAGTGTCTCTTTCTTTCTCGACACCCACACATTCACAGTGTTTAGAACAGTGATAAACACATAAAACTATATAAGCTGTTATTATTGTTATTCCTTAACACTATTTATAGTGAACGACATATTCTTTCTATGACAATATTTATATAGTAGTTAGTTATTTGCTGTTTGTGGACTGTTTTAAAAGCTTGCTAAGCTTAAATTAACACTTTCATGTAGTTGTACAAACAGTCCAAGTAGAATTATATTTATCTAATAGATCGAAAAAGTATAAATTTTAAGATTTTAAAAAGACTTTAGGATTAAGCCTTGTATTTCCAAATTCCAACCAGGATTTCTTTTGTTATATAACAAATAATACAATTATATGAATCTTCGTAAAAATGTTTTGAATTTTTTATCTTCTACATAGAAATTCTACTCAGAATCACAAAAATAAGATTATTTGAGCAAAGTTTCAATTTAATTCAATTTGCTCTGAATGTGTTTCATCCTCAGTAGCCATTATTTTTGATAGAGCAAAAGTAAATGCACATTTACGTTCTGAGATTCTGAAGCAGTAAACATATATTTTTCAGCTTATGACAAGACTCTTTGGCAAGTGGTTGCTAATGACAAATGTTTACCATTCTCACAGCTTAGAGAAAGGATTCCTTTGAGCAGTAGAATTTGTTGTCTCAGTAGAGCAATGACTAGACTGATCTTTGCAAAATGCTCTAAAATTGATTGGAAGAGGATAGAGACTTCAATGAAATAAATAAATAGGATTTAAAAGGTAACAAGAAGTGCACAAGAAGGCACACACAAATCATAGCAAACTGTACATTGAAGGCCAAAGAAATCCATATTGCTCAGTAACTCCACCTGTGAGGTAAATAGGGATGAAATATAAAATAGACAGAAAGCCATCCAAATGCTGGTTGTCAGATTTTTTCCTTCAAAGTCAAATGGAGACAGGTGCATTCACCAAATGGAACAATAATTTCATGACTCTATTTAGAAGGTCTTTGATTAGCTTGCAAAAAAAAAAAAAAAAAAAAGAAAAGCAAGTTCTTGGGTTTTCCTCTCATGCTTTACTTAATGTCTCCAAAACTACACTTTTAACATACACGGTTAACATACAGACCTCAAGGATACTTAGTTTAAGAACAGCTGCTCTAATTTAGGCTTCAAACTTCTCCTTATCATTTTGTAGTCTAAGAGTAGGTTCTGAGTTGAAAGAAAAAGATTAAGGCATGTGAGTGCTTGGGTCTAGGAGTCGGGAAACAGTAAACATTGGAAACAGGAAAACACTGAAGGGGCAACTGGGATCATGTTGGTGGGAGATTGGATATTGAGAAGAAAAAGATTAAATATTTCTTGTGATATTAGTCATATTTCTTGCTTTCAAGTATTAGAACCAAACTCTGACTCTCCTAAGCAAAAAATTAGTAATTATAATTTCATCAGAAAGACATTCGAGGCTCACAGAATTTATGACAGGCTAGGTGAGTAAGGAAAGATCAAGGAGGCTGTCGCAGGTAGCTTTTAAGAGCATGACGAGGTTCATGGAGCAGTAAGAGGCCAGTTTAGACTTCCACTTCAGGGAATATCAGCTGTAACTTGTGAATAAAATCATTGAGATTCATGGTCTGAGAAGCCCCAAAGTCAAACTGACTAATCCTGAAGTATGTGCTTTCTCCTGGCTCTGCTGGGATGGGGTGAGAAATATCACCCCCTGAGGTATTTCTGGGGCTGGGCACTATCTCTTATCAAAGCTCCGCAAACTGGGGTTTGACAATAGGCAAAGAAGCTGTGAATAAGTAGGAGTGTGGATGCTAGAGAACCAAAAAACTGTCAAAAATCCACTATGCGCTCCATCAGGAATGTTCATTTGGGCCTACTTACAACACACTCAGGTGAGTTCAATAACCACTGATGGTAGAACCTACTTTTCTCAGCTCTTCCTTAGTCCATCTCTGCTCCCATTCGCATGAAAACTTACATATCTGATATATTTTCTATTTAGAACATTCTCATTCCTTGTTCTCAATATCTTGCCAAATAGTCATTCAGTATTGCCTGCTTATTACTTTCTAGGATTATCTAATTTTCTGCACATATTTGAACAGACTGAATGCAATCTTACTCTTATTGAATGCTATCTGTGTTTAGAAGCAGTTCATTGTAAAGGCAGACACAGACTAAAGCCAAAAATAAATTGTCAAAATTCTCCATTTTAATTCTGAGGTTATTGTAATGGCCATAGTTCTCAGTAGTAGTACTATAAAACAAAAATAATTGACATAAAACTGGAGTATTTTCATATTTAAAAGATGTGAGTCAAATTAATTTAAATATGTATGTCCAACCAGCTCATGTCAAACAGGTCTATCAAATATTTACCAAATTCCTTCTTGGTTGCCCATCATTCTTCTTGTCATCATTCTAAATGAAATTCCATTTTAATGGGGAGATTTAAATATATTATAAAAATAAGAGATTACACTTTATCATAGTGTTTGTTCAACCTAAGATAAACTTTCATAAAAGAAGTGGAGTTCAACTTAGACCTGGAAAAGCAAAGGGCATCTAGATGAAAGGGAGTAAATCAGAATTGGGGAGACTATGCGGTGTTCTCCACTTAAAGGCAACGTTGCCCGCTTAGTACCTTTGTAATGAAGCACTGTTTCACTCCTACCACTTTCTTATTCAATTAGCTGGCCCCCTTGGCAGGAACTTGAGCTTTCTTTTGTCTTAGAAGATTTTTCTCTCAGTTCTGCCATGCTTGTATATAGAATTTTAAAAATGTTTGGGAGTCATTTGATCTACTGATGTTAAGATGAGGGATACTTTGCAGGTAATATCCTTAATGCTAAGATGTCTAGAGAACACGGATACATCTAGAAATGCTTTGCTCATCATTAGTAGATATGAAAAGCCACTTTATTTATTCCAAAACTCATCATGTTTCTCCAGAGCCTATCTCTGAAGCAGGAGAAAACAGACTAGGTATGCTGTCTTCTGTCTTCTCCAGCGAAGAAACAGATCATCTTGGCATGACAATTAGAGCCAACCTCCTGGAAAAATTTTCCAGTGGCCTCTCATTTTACTTAGGATAAAATCTAAATTCCATAGCATGGTCCACAATGCTATGCATAATTCATCCCTGTCTCCTTTCCAACCTCAATTCATACCATTTTCTTGCTTCCTCACTATGCTGCAACCACACTGGAACCTCTCCTATTACCCAGATACGTCAATGTTCTTCTGAACTCAAGGGTTTTGTTCTTCTTGATACCACTACTTGGAATCTTTTTTTCTCAGGTTCTAGAAATGCTGTGTCTTTTTTTTTTTTTTTTTTGGCCAGGCTTTAACTCATATTGCACAACCCAGAAAATCTGCCCTGATGACTCAATCTGTAGTTGTCTCTCTTTTATCCAATTTACTTTCTGCCATATCATCCTGTTTATTGGCTAGAACTCATCACCTGAAAATTATCTTGGTTATGTATTAATTCTGTCTTTCCACTAAATATGCTAATTCCAGAAGGGCAGGGATGGTGTGTATCTTGACAACCAATGAATCTCCAGTGTCTTCAAGATCACTTGGCATACAGACACTCAAAGGGTAAATGTTTTGAGTGACCAATGCTGACTCTGTTATAGATGAAGCATTATAGAGTCAATTAAGGAAGCCTCAACTTTGATGACAATGGGAAAAATTAATCTTATTTTTTTTATAAGTGTGAACTTGAGGAGCAGTTGGGTCATTTCATTATTTGCTATATTGACAGTAACATCAATAATAATGAGATCAATTA
The DNA here is from genome assembly GCF_009761245.1 of Sapajus apella. Classification (NCBI taxonomy): domain Eukaryota; kingdom Metazoa; phylum Chordata; class Mammalia; order Primates; family Cebidae; genus Sapajus; species Sapajus apella. Next base: position 41,084,529 of record NW_022436947.1, read on the forward strand.
AATTACTGAAATTCTAGAAGCCAGATCTATCATTGCCTTTCTTTTTCGTCATTTACTCCGTGACACCAAGAGTCTACAGTCACTAAGAAGAAAGGGTTTTTGCAATGGTTCAGACTTTAGTGGTAGGAAGGAAAAAGTCATTGTGAAGAGATAATGCAACATTATAGTATCATATACACATAAATAAAACACAGAAGGAAGTTAAGATTCTAACTAAAGTGAATATTGTTTAGGGGAACTATAAGAAATAACATTATTTGGAAGTAAGGTTAAATTATTGTTAAGATATGATAAGACTAAGAATAATCTAGGAATAAAAGCATAAAGTCCATACTGGAAATACCTGGGAACAAATTTGATTTCTTATACAGGGAAGTGGCCCCAAATTAGCTGTATTTGTAAAGAGTAATCTGTCAGTTATATATTGAGTGGAGTGAATTCCAAATGGGGGCAAAGAGAGGTAAAAAGGTTTCTTAAGAAGCACAATTATTGTTTCCTTGCCTGCCAAGAAGAGAATTTCCTTTGCTTTAATGAAAAAATGTTAATATTTGTTTGAACTCCTTTGCAAGAACATATATTTTCTCTGTACTGCATCAACTATTGGAATTTTACTACTTAGAGAAAGAATAAAAGGGATAGATCTTCACAAGTGTATAGTAAGTAGGATAACTAATATGTTGGCCCGAATTGATTTTTTAATTTGTTTCTCTTCTTTCTCTTTCACAGATACTATCTTCCATTTTCACTGTCCCTCTTTCTTTTTAATAGACATCTATTTTACAGAGTTCTTAATGTGAGTTCAACAAGATGACACTGTGGGGGAATAAATCACAGGAAGAAATATAGAACAGGTTCAGGAATTTGGCGGAGAGAGTGGTGAGTGTGGGCTGTAGATGTTGGAGAGGGATCCAGAAATGTGTGACTGACTGCAGGTCTGCAAGCGCCTTTCAATTTGTAAAGGGCAGCAATCTCTGTTGGTCTCCTCCCACACTGAATTTAGCAACCCTTAAGCTGTCATTTCCTAGACTGCCAAAAAGAGAAAAACTCATGAAGTCACTTCAGTCTTTGTCCCGTGTCACTCAAATCTATTTTCCATACAGAAGCTGGAATCATCTTTTCATTTCCCAGATAAATTTTGATTCACAATTATATTATGTGGCTCAAAGTGTGTGAGTCATTTACACTTTATTGTGTTATCCTTTTTCTCTTATGACTTCAGAAATTTTTCTGCATCCTTAACGTGTGGAAGCTACTCTACAGTGTGTTCAGGTGTGAGGTTTTATGTGTTGCTTGTTTGTTTAATTGTTTTGACTGCCGGGCGCGGTGGCGCACGCCTGTAATCCCAGCAGTTTGGGAGGCCGAGGCGGGTGGATCACGAAGTCAAGAGATTGAGACCATCCTGGTCAACATGGTGAAACCCCATCTCTACTAAAAATACAAAAAATCAGCTGGGCCTGGTGGCGCGTGCCTGTAATCCCAGCTACACAGGAGGCTCAGGCAGGAGAATTGCCTGAACCCAGGAGGCGGAGTTACGGTGAGCCGAGATCGCGCCATTGCACTCCAGCCTGGGTAACAAGAGCAAAACTTCGTCTCAAAAAAAAAAAAAAAAAATTGTTTTGACTTTGCTTGGCATTATATGAGTTTTTTCAATATGTGGAATCATATTTCTAAAGTTCTGAGAAATTACTACCCATTATAGTAGTATTTTTTCTATTATTTCTAAGTATATTTTCTATGACCTCATCTGGCATTCCTTTTACATTTTTAAATTTCTAGATTTATGCTTCATGCTACTTTTTTTTTTTTAAGAAAGAAAGGAAGGAAGGAAAGAAGGAGAAAGAAAGAGAGAGAGAGAGAGGGAGAGAAAGAGGGAAAGAGAATGGGAGTCTTGCTCTATTGCCCAGGCTGGAATGTAGTGATGTAATCATAGCTCAGTGCAGCCTCAAACTCCTCACCTCAAGCCACCCTTCCACCTAGGGCTACCCTACCAAGTATCTGAGACTACAGGCATGCATCTCTGTGCCAGGCTAATCTAAAATAAAAATTTCATTTTTTTTTTGAAAACTGTTTTCTAACGTGTTTTGTATTTGCTTTGTATTTCCACCAGAAACATGAGTTTTGCTCCAGCTGTCCCACATATTCACCAGCATGTTGTGTTATAAGTTGTTTTATTTTAGCAATTCTAAAAGGCGTATAGTAGTGTCTTAATTTGATTTTATTTTGCACTTTCCTAATGAGCTATGCTATCTTTTCTTTTTTTTGTGATTATTTTAATTTAATATAAATTAAATTAAACATTTAATTTCTCAGTTGCACAAATCATGTTTCAGAGGCTCAAAGGCCACATGTAGCTAGTGGCTAATTTCTACATGCTTCTTAACTTCTCTTGGATAATTTCTAGAGTTGGTTCATGTTATCCACAGTAGTTGTGTTCTAGAAAGTCTTTAGTGACTGAATTGGGACCAGTGAGCCATTGCTTCCAGGTACAATCTCACTTTGATTATAACCTTAAACCCTAAAAAACAATTTTTTCCTGGAAGATTCAATTTTCTTTATTTTACAAAGGAGAAAATGAGATTCAGAATTGTTAGGTGACTTGTCTAAGATCACCCCATCAACAAGTGCTGCAGCTGGGACCCAAACTCCTTCCAACTTACCCTAGATCTGGAGCTTCACTGCAGTATGCTACCTCCTACTCCTCCATTCTCTCCTTGTCTTAGTATGAGAGCTGAAATAAGAAGGATTTTATTGATTTTAGATTACAAATAAATTTTAGTGAGTAGATGAATTCCCAAATATGGAATCTATGAATAATGAGAATCAACTGTGTCTCCCCACTGCCACCAGGGACATTGCTTAATCTTGCAGATCACTATTTTGTTCTTCAGTTAGGTTCAATTTGTTATTTGATATAACTATGGTGAGTTTTCATTATTCTTAATTTCAGACAAATTGATAGTTTTATGATCTCTAAGTTCTATATCCACAACAGTCAATTTTTGTTCCTTAATTATATACTTTTGCATCATGAATTCTCTTATCTCTTTGAAGATATTACCTATATTTGTTGCAAGTTGTTTTAGTATGCATATATTATCTGTATGTTAATGAGTATAAATTTGTTGTTTCTTGAATTTGTTGCCTTCCTTTCTGGCCTTACTCAGATGGTGGCTGATTCTTAGTCACGTGTTCACCATGTGTCTTTGATTTTGGCCACCTGCTGGCACCATGGCCGTTTTGTGCAGATACTTGTTGGTGATACCATTAGTTTAGGTCTAGCACTTGTGAGAGCCTTTGTTCATTGCTTTGCCTTGGGTGTAAGGACCTTTTATCCCCTTTACCCTCTTGATACAGCTATGCACTAATTAACATCTATTTTATAAACTTTTTACAATGTCAGTTTTAAACTGATAAACTATAATGTCAGTTTTGAATGGGAGCCAGAAATTTTGGTATGAACGTTCAGTCCACTACCTTCAAGCTAAAAGTCCCACGATATTGTCAGTCCTGGTAGAACATGTAGCTATGGAAATAAAACTTCCTGACATAAATTAGACCATAGCCCAAAGTGTATCCAGAGCCAAGCAGTATGCCTGAATGGAGGAGATTAAGGAAATAAATTCTCTGATGTCTATTTCTTCGTTTCCTCTCATCTCTTGCTGGTGATTTTTCTTTTCTTTCTTTTTTCTTTTTCTTTTTTGATTAGAACCAATAATAAGCCAGAGAGTTGGTAAACCCGGGAGATATAATCCACTGGGAATTTTAAAGCAGAGCCTAGAAGAACAGAGAGGGAAAAATCAGCACATCAAACTACCTTTTCTTTTTTTACTTTGCCAGCACCCGCCTTCAAGCATTCAATGCAGTGTTTAATTGATTGTGAACTTTTAATTGAGGGACAACTTCTTGTATTTGCCAAAATTAATGCTCTTGCTAGCATAATCTAGCCCTGATTATGTTTTTATTTCTAGATCAAAAAAATTTACTAATTTATAGTCAACATCTATAATCTAGAATATATATTTATATACAGAGATACAATATGCACATAAATATATTTTATTAATATATTTTAAGAAAATATGTACAAAAACAATTATTTTATCTGTATCTTAGTGTCTTAACTAAGAGGTTTGATATATACTAAAGTCCACCAGGGATCTAAAAATCAAGAGATTGGGGCTTGGGATGCTCCAGAATAACTCAATTGAGTAATAACTCAACTGAAGGCCCTCTCCTTACTAGGCCTTCTTAGCATATCATTTCTTTTCTTTTTAAAGAGCAGAAATCAAGCAGTTAAGGCAAATATTTGCCATGCTTGATAAACAATGTTCTGATGTGCTAACTGATTCTAATTAAGACAGTCAATGTCAGCTAAGTTAATACACCATTAGACAGAAAATAAAAGTATCATCAAGAATTCAATCTACTAATTTGCTGATCATGGTCGAACAGTAGCCAGTAGATAGTAATGGTACAACAAACAGATACTGACTGAACTATACTTAGAAGATTCTATGCAACTCTTTTTCTTTTCAACTCTATACTAGATGGTAAAATAATATCTTTGGGTATCCTTATTATTGCTAAGCATACCAAAATATTATTGTGAGAAAAATTACATAAAACTTACATGCATATATATTTTCCCCCAATCAAATTTGCTTCCCAAGACATTTTGTTTTTGCAAATAGGAAGCATATAGATAATTAATTTCTTCAAATTAATTGTAATTAATTACAATTTAGAGGACATTAATAGACACATGACACATACACCATGTGTCAGGCCCTGTGATAGGGAGTGATAATATGAAGATGAAAAATTCACAAATATTCTCTTGAGGTTGATATTGATATTCTTGTTTTATAAATGGAAACGAAATAGGCACATAAAAGTAATATATAAAAAGTAAATGAAAGGGAATATTATTATGGTCAAGGGTAGTTAGAGAAAAGAAAAATAGGCTGTAAAACATGGACTGGGCTTAAAGCCATTGAGAAGCTGGGGAGGCATGGGTTAATGTAAAAGAGAAGATGAGGGATATGAATATGCACATTATAACAGTGGACAGATGAGGTTGGCTAGCACAGGCATGGGGAAAAAATAACTACATATAAGCATGCAAAATCTATAAAAAAATTAGAAAAAACCACATTCAATAACAGAAAGATTACCAAATAAATTATTATGTATTTATAAGATGCAATCTTAAGAAGCATTGAACTATGATTTAAATTACTATATAAAATCATAGTAATGCTGAAAATAATTAGCTTTTACATAACCAGTCTTTTGACAATTAATAAATACAGATGGCACAAAATTCAGAAAATATAAAAGGGTTTATAGTGGAAAGTGATCATCTCTCCCTGGTTCTCATTCCATTCCCCACTCAGAGGCAAACATGATGATAGGTCACATATATTTCTCTGTAGATAACTGGTGCATATACAAGCATGTACATACATATATTATGATACATATATATCCATTTTTATTCCAAGATTACGAATACTTGATTCTTAACTTGTTTTCTTTTTAAATTTAATAATATACCTTGGAAATAGTTTAATATCAGTTTATATAGAGCTGCCATTGTATAAGTGCACTACAATTTGTTGATGGGCATTTAGGTTCTTTAAATGTTTAATATATTATACTATAAAGGGGCAGAGTAGATACAATTTAAATTTTAGTAGACATTGCCAAATTACCTTAGTGAAGATGTCAGTTTATACCTCACCAAGAGAGTATGAGAACAGCTTTTTCCCCACACCCTTGCCAGCATAATGCACTTTCAAGTGATTTGATCTCTGCCAAAATAAATTAAAACTTATTTATTACTGTTTTTTTAAAGTAAGGGTGAACATCTTTTAAAAAATTCATATTTTGTAAGTAAATAGTTGGTTAATATCTTTTGCTTATTTTAATTGAGTCATTGACTTCTTTCCTATTAATTTTAATAATTAATTATCCTTATAATCATGTGTTACAATTTTTATCTTACAATTTTGTCTTTAAGCCTGACTGCATTCATGAAACTTGTGCCCTGTAGTTATGTTTTATTCATATGTAGTTGAGTTGATAAATTATTTCATATTTTCTTTGAATATTTTTATCATTTACCTTATATTTACATCTTCAATTCCTTTGGCACTTAAAAAATGACAAATGCAGGAAGGAAGGATCCTATGTGGTTACCTTAACATCACTTGTTGAAAAATTTATCTTTTTCCCAATTACATAAAATGCCTCCATCATATAGTAGCCTGACATAACTTTAAATTTATTTCTGGAATCTCTTGTTCATTAATCTGTAGAAATATGCCTGTGTGTGATTACCTAACTTATTTTAAATATGCATAACTACTTAATGACTCTCACCCTCATTCTTACTACATACATGAATAATCATGTTGGCTGATCACCCTTTATTATGTTTATTTTTTAAATTATTCAGGGACAATGACATTAATAAAATGCAAAACTTAATGTAATAAGGTACTTTCTCCACTACTGCAAGTAGTCCTAAAGAAAATGATTACTAGTCCCATAAAATAAATGACTTATTCCTTCTTCCTCTATCAATGATCCTTTACTTTTCTCACCATAGGCCAGAACTTTGGTCTAGTGGCTTGCTTCCTGACGGTTTGGAGCCCTCAGCTGCTTTAATGTTGTAGTTTCGATTTTTTGCAATTACCTATAACATTCATCAACAGGCATAAAAACACCAGGATGCTCCAGTGAACTTCTAGGTTCTGGACATATTCCTGCCTGCCCACATTGTGTTACAACAACCCATCTTTTGGTATTCCAGATCATGTCCAACAATATTGTAACTCCTTTCTTAACCTGCTATTGCATTGATATAAGAGAATCCTGACCAGCCTCTACTTTAATGAAACCCTTGCTGTGTACACAGGTAGATGTTTCCCCTTCTTGCTGCCCTTCCCCAATTCCACTCAGGATCTAGGTCTTCTAATCCAACAGAAACTCAATTTGTAGGGTGAGGAAATCGAAATTCTTCAAAAGGGTCACTGGGAGCAAAGGCACAGGGGCCAATCCTACTTCCATCATTTGTTTCTTGCACTCAGGTAGCCTAGTTAGTGGGGACACAATGCTGAATATCAGGCATTAGTTCAGTGCATACATCTCATCCTAGAAAATGCTCCAAGATGCTGCTTTTGATGTTTTAATAGGTGTTCAAATATTTGATTAGGCCAGCTGCTTCCAAGATGCCACGCTGTATGAGAGGATCAGTGAATCCCTGGTCAGGCCCTACCTTTCTTAGAATGGATCATTCAGTCTGAGGTTATATTATGGAGGGTCCCATGTACTGTGTAAGTATTTGAGTTGTGTCAAGAGGCACTTGAACAGAAAAGGCAAGTTGATATCCAGAGGTGATTTCAATTCTGGCAAGAGAAAATTGCTGTCACCTGTAGCATGAATGTAGTCCAAACTGATCAACCTGACATAAAATTAATGGCTGAGCTCCATGAGCCGTTGTTTATAAGCAAGACTTGGCATTCATTTCTGTTGCTGGCAGATTGGGAATTCCAGTTGCAGTGGTAGATCAGAAGCTTTAGTACAATATTTTTGCTTGTTTTTCCCATTGACCTGTGGCTGCCCTTCACATATTCTGGTTTGCACAGCATAAAAAAAAACAAAATAAACTGAATGGATTCATATAGGTGTCCCACAGAGTGCTGGCGCAGAAGCTCTAAATCAGAAAAGAAGGCACAGATTGGAGCGGAAACAAGATGTTGTGAAGTGGCATCTGTATGCACCTGGTTAGTACAAGCAGTGGCCAAAGCAAAAGTGGATCTAGAGGATGTGATGCAGAACATATGAATCATCTGATATTACAACTCTTTAAGAAATAAGTCTTTGAGAATGTGATTTTACTTTTAGTAAAATCAAATAGATCATGGATGTAAAAGAATACATCGATACCAAGTTTAGGAATTTTACAACTAGGCAGTCACTTTACAACTGGGCAGGACTAAGGAAAGAAAGCCTCTACTTTTAAATAGCAGATCTTTTATGTTCTTGAATAGACACCTGGTATATGAATACTTTAAGGTTCTTGATATAGATTATGAAATTGTTTTTTAAAATGACCGAAGTAAAGTACATTGTTTAAGAGCATCAATTTCATGGTATCTTTGACAGCGTTGAGAATGAAAACTTTAGTCTCAGAATTTGGCAGTTGAAGAATAGCATTATATTTTAAGTACTTAATTATTTAATTAGTAGTCTAGTTATATTTTAAAAACTTATGTATGCTTATTCACCTCTGGGTGACCTGTTCAACAGTTCAAATCATTTTCCCATTTTTAAACTGAATCTCTTTATATCTAATATCTCATTATATGTTTAAAAGTTTATCTATCATGTACATTGCAAATATTTTCCCACTTTTTAAGTTTGCTTTCTATTATTAATTGTGACTTTAAATATTAACCCCGTTTTCTTCTTTTTTGGTTAAAAACTGATACTTGAGTAGCTTTTTTAAGTGTGTGTCCCCCCAACCCCAGGCTCTTTATTGAAAGCAAAAAAACTCCTGCCAATCATACTTAGTTGTTAATTTATGTTGACTTGTCTCTCCTTATCTGTTATAATCTCCATTTGTAAGGCATTATTTGTTATATTTAATAGTTAATGATAGATATTGAAAAGAACTTAAAATTTGCCTGGGAGAGCAAATGGCTGATAAAATTATGTTTTTAAAAATTGTAATTTATCTCCTTTGTCTTGGCTCAAAACAATTATATTTATCCTTCGGTTCAAGCAATGTAGAATATCTTAAGATCTTAGATTCCTGCTTTTCAACCTAGTTTACAGGCAGCAGCATCAGCATCACAAACATGCTTATGTAAATCTCAGGCCCCGTCCCAGAACTGCTGAATTAGGATCTACATTTTATAAGGTTGCCTAGTCATTCATTTAATGTTGTTTCAGAAGCATCGTTTTAGACCCTATGGACTATTTTCAAGGAGACATAAAACTAACCAATTAATTAATGTATTTCCTGGATTATGAGGTTTCTAAAAGTTTTAAGAAGTAGAATAGCATAACAGAAATCTACATTGTTGCCCAATTTTCTCCATCCTCACCCCAAGACTTTAATTTTAAATAGTTGAACAAATGAATAGGCATCTGAGTTCCTGATAATTTACATTCTTGACAGTTACCATTAAACTGAGATTCTAAGCACCATACAGTCAATCTACAGTTGAAGGAAAATTATGAAATCTCATCTCTTTATTTCCAGGGATAGTGAAAATCCTGAGTCTTTGTCTTTAAAGAAGAAAATTAGAGGAAGAAGGAAAGAGAAAGTATTTAATATAGTTGTACACATTTTAAGGAGTTGTATATAGTCACATCATAATTACGTTCATTCATTAATACATTCAGTTTATTATATTCTTGTATACAAGGCACTGTGCTGGTACTGTTGGGGGTAATAAAAAAGATAACCAAAATAAATAGAATAATATTATTGTTACCAGTAACAGGCACTTTTGAGTGCTTTCAATATGCTGGACATTTTTTGGGGGCACTTTTCTGGCTCTGCAATCCTCACAGCTACCCTGTGAGGCTGGTGTTATAATTACCTTCATTGAATAGAAGTGGAATCAAAGGCTCAGAAAGATTAAACCCAATTTGTCAAGGTCTTACAGCGAGTAAGTGTGAGATTCCAACCATTTTGCCCGAATTCCTAGTTCTACCACACATGGTTGACTACCTGCTTTGATTCTATCATGTGGCAGTTTGAAATATTGATGAAATCATTTATTTGCATTTCTGATTTCCTTCCTTTAAAGTTTAGGACATGGAATGTGAGCATTTTTTTTTTCTACTGCTAAGAGTGAAAATAAATAAGCAATGTATCAAATATAATAGGCATGACTAGAGACATAATAAGCACAAGCAAATAAAATAAGCATATCCAGCTTATTTCTAGTTTCTTTAAAAAGCCTGAGGAAATACATCACGGAGGCATAAAGCTGTGCATTTTCACCTTGGGTAGGCAGGAAAGAGATACTATTTTATTTTTTGTTTCTGAAACTGGACTCCGCTCAGCTTGGTCTTGAACTTTTGACCAGGGCAAGAGACACTATTAGTGAACAAGGTGAGCAAGGCTGGACAGAAGATGCATGCCTTCTGCTTCTTCTGTGGCAAAGAACTCACTCCTCTGCCAAGGAAAGCATATAGTCCAGAGAGAACTGAGAGCAAGAGTTACTTCAAAGAAGAGTTTTTATAAAGGAGGAGGAAACATTTTCCTCTGTGTATTTGTGTGCATATGTGAGAAGTTTTATAAAGTATTTTTCTTAATTTTATTTTTAAAAAATGCTAGATAAAAATAGCTATGAAGAACATTTAAATAAATTTGTTTAAACATGCTAATGTCACGTGATGTCAGCCTTATGGTAGAATTTCCTCTTTGATTGACTATGGTTCTGTCATATACCAACTCTCTATTCTAAACAAGATATATAATAAGAGCATGGAATGTTTGCAATACAAACAACTTACTGATTATACGCAGATTATTTCTGAAGGCATGAGACTTTTTTTTTTTTCAGATTCCAGTAATGGGAAGGATGGGAAAACATCCCATCAATTGACTTCACGCCAGAAAAACTCCAACTGACTCATTCTCCTTAATTGCTTAATCTAAATGATTTCCCCATAGTAGCTTTACAAATACAGTGTTGAGACTTTTTTCCCTAAAGATGAAAACAAATTGTGGTGACCCAATGAAATTTCTGCAAATTAGGATAAAAGGAATGTAAATTGCATCCCACAATGCTAATCTTCAATGATATAACTTTAAAACATGTATTCTCAATGAGAATAATGTCTCCCCAAGGGGGAAAAAACTGGTTTTTGGGGGAGGAAAAAAGCATACTCTTCGTATGTATAGATCACAGATATATATACAGTACATCAAAAAATCATATAACATATTTACACTAATAAAACTTCATAGGAAGTAATTAGAAAAATGTCTAAAAAGGTAATAATGAGGAAAAACAAAATGCTGAAAAACGTTGTTTTAAAATATATCTCCTAAATCTTGGCCAGTAGTCATCTCCATATGGCCGTCACTAGGTGAAGAGCACACATTGCTCTCCTTTCCTGGCCTTAACCCTACGTAAAGCCAGTGATAAAATGCCTCACCTCCAGCTGCCTCTAGTGGGATTGTGCACACAAAATTATTGGCAAGGAAGAGTTCAACCAGCTTTCCTTTCCTAGGTCCTGCGTGCCTTTTAGCTCTGTGCTAAGATGACTGTGTGTTCGATGCCAAGACACTGCGAACCCAAGAAAAGAGACACTTTAATATCTCTGAAATCAGGATGTGTTTTACCATCAGTGGCATCCTAGATGAAATGAACAGAAGACTTTTCGTCATCACTGTAAGCTGAATATTTTCCTCCTAAATTTACTAAAGTTTAATTTAGAAAGTTTTCCTCTCTAGTCAATAGCAAAATTTAGTCCACAGCCTTTTTTGTTTGCACTGCTTTTATCTATCTAGATCAGGGGATTATATTAAAGTTAAACTGGAATATTTCCATTGTTTAAATGGCCTGGTTAATTGAAAAGATTTTATATGATTACATTTTTGTTAGAGGTTGTTTTGCACCAGTTGGTCCAGCTTTTTTTTTTTTTGGTGGCACGAGTCTCCTTCTGTTGCCCTGGTTAGAGTGCAGTGGCCTGATCTTGGCTCACTGCAACCTCTGCCTCCTGGGTTCAAGCAATTCTCCTGCTTCAGCCTCCTGAATAGCTGGGATTACAGGCTCATACCACCACACCTAGCTAATTTTTGTATTTTTAGTAGAGATGGGGTTTCACCATATTGGTCAGGCTTGTCTTAAACTCCTGAACTCATGATCCGCCTGCTTGGGTCTCTTGAAGTGCTAAGATTACAGGCATGAGCCACGGCACTTGGCCCAGATTTTTTTTTTTAATGGTTCATCTTTAATCACCTTTTCAATCTCCTTTACGGATTTCAGCTCTTCAGCTTCTTGGATAAATTTTAATAACGTACATTATGTTCTATGTTGTTTGGTGAATGTGTTTATGAAGTTGCCTCAAACTATATTTTTAAATTAGATACTGTAATCTAAACTTGCTGCTTCTTTTAATCTTCCGTCTTGTTATCTGACATAAACATTATCACTCTTACTTTCATTTTGTTTGAATTTGCAGAGCATCTTTTGACCCATTCCAATATTTTCAAGCTTTCTATGTCATTTGTTTTAAGTGTGCTTGTTTTTCGATAATCCAAAATGAAAGTCTTGTATTTTAAAGGGATAACTCAGCCCTTTCTTATTTTAATATGAGATTTGTACAGTTGTTTTATTTCTACAACTTACTTCACACTATTTATTATATTTTGAGGTGTCTTCTTTTTCCTCTCTTTTTCCTTTTCTTGCTAGTTTCATAGTCATTCTTTCCTCTCCCTGACTTTTAAAAATTAGAGGCAGTTACCCAGGCTGGTCTTGAACTCCTGGGCTCAAGTAGTCCTTGCCCCTTGGCTTCCCAAAATGCTGGGATTATAGGCCTGAGTCACAGCACCTGACCCCTTGCCCTCCCTTTTTGTGAAGTTCTGTTGAAATTGATTTTTATTAAGATTTATCTTCGTTTTTCTAGTGCTCTTAATCATATGTGCATTTTCTACAATTTTCTGGAAGCACAATGTTAATTTTTAACCACAATATTCATTTGGTAATTAATAAACCAAAATGCTTTATTCCTCCTTGTTTTCCCTTAACCCGATAAGAATTTTAGAAGACTGAGTCTCCAAAACTTATTTTCTGAAGCTACTTCCTTTCTAGCAAAATGCAAACTGTATTCCACCTAATGACCTCTCAGGAATTTATAAAAGAGGAAATACATCCAATCTAATTATTATGCCAAAGAGAGATATAGCAACCACGTGATAGTCTAAATATTGATGAGTATACATTACTGCATATTATGTTTGCAATCATAAATTCAAAATATCTGAATCTATAATTACAAGACATACTATAATGAAATCTTTAGTATTTATTTTATTTCACTGAACTTGATAAAATACAATGTAGCTATACAGTGAGTTTTGTTTTATTTTAACTGAATATTGGGGAATTTAAAAGTTGCATAAAGAAAGTATTATGATTATAAAGAGATATAATTTCCCTGAAAAATCAGTATAGCAAAATAGTCACATGTTTTGTTAAAGGAGAGGTTGCTTTCAGTCCACTCTATAGTAGTCTAGTCTCACCCGGAAGGGATGTGATCCAAGACGCCCAGTGGATGCCTGAAACTGCAGGTAGTACAGAATCCTATATATATTACATTCTTTCCTATACACACCTATAATAAAGTTTAGTTTATAAATGAGGCACAGTAAGAGAGTAACAACAACAAATGATAATAAAATAGGACAACTAAAACAATATACTGTCATAAAAAGTATGTAAATGCCATCTTTGTCTCTCAAAATATCTTATTGTATGGTACTTGCTTATATTCATGCTGAAAGTGGAAAGTGAAGCTGCAGATAAGAAGGCAACAGGCTGGGCATAGTGGCTCATGCCTGTAATCCCAGCACTTTAGGAGGCTGAGGTGGGCAGATCAGGAGGGCAAGAGTTCAAGACCGGACTGATCAACATGGTGAAACCGTATGTCTACTAAAAATACAAAAATTTGCCAGGAGTGGTGGTGCATGCCCGTAATCCCAGCTACTCAGGAGGCTTAGGCAGGAGAGTTGCTTGAACCCAGGAGGTGGAGATTGCAGTGAGCCAAGATTGCTCCATTGCACTCCAGTCTAGGCAACAGAGTTAGACTCTGTCTTTAAAAAAGAATAAGAATAAGAATAAGAGGAAGAAGGAAGAAGGAGAAGGAAGCTATATTCCCATATGTTAAGAAAACAATTCAGTAGTGTTAAATTAACTAAGGTACTACTCACAATTCTATACTTTAGAAAAATAAATTATTTAAACTCACATATAAACGCATTATGGTAAATCCATACAATGGAATATTACTCGGTTATTAAAGGTAATGAAGCAGTGATACATGCTATAACATGGATGAATCTTGAAAACATTATATTAATTGAAAAAAGCCAGACATGAAAGGTCACATATTGTATAGTTCCATTTATATGAAATGCCCAGAATAGGCAACTCTATTGAGATATAAACTTCTATTGATTACTGGTTGTTTATGGCTGAGGGATTGATATGGCTGAGGAGATGGGCCAATGGGGAATAATAACTGAAGTGTATGGGATTTCTCTTTGTGGTGAAGAAAATGCTCTCAAATTGACTGTGGACATGGTTGTGCATATCTGTGAATATATTGAAAATTAATGAATTATATACTTAGAATGTTTGGATTATGTTGTTTATGAATTATATCTGTGAATAAATCTGTCAAAAAATCTTTAAAGGTTAGCTGCAATGTAGAATCTGAATCCATTTCATTGAACATTTCATGCTTTGTAACATAAAATCGATTGATCCATCTAAAGCATCTAAACTTTGAATAGATCTTTGATTTTGACTGGCAGACACCCTAAAAGGGTCTCAGACACTGCCAAGATCCCCCGACTGCAGCTAGAGAACTGCTGTGTTAAGCTACACAGCAGTTTAAACTTCAAAAATGTACAATTTGGTTTAAAAAAAAAAAAAAGCCCTCTCTCAACTTGTGTGAGTTCTTGGAGTAAACTATTTCTGGTTAGCTTGGAAGTAATATTCAAATATTTTTTTTTAGATAGTGTACATAAACATTTACATTTCTATCAGTCTAGAAATAATGGCAAATGCATGTGAGACGCAGGTGAATTAAGGAGACTAGTGAGGCTGGAAATGAAGATTTTTGGGAAAAATTATTCAATGATTTTATATATAAAGCATTTAATAACATGAGAAAGCTGTCTGAACACAGATAGTTTTGGAAACCTGACTCTGAATAGTAGTGGGAGAGAAAGAAAAGCCATATACAGTGTAATACCACAGGCAGAGCCCAGGAAGTTCCTTGTTCACATTCACCAGACACAGGGAAAATCACTTCCTTAAGAAACAAAAGAGGTAGGTTCCAAGTGACTATCCTTGACATAAATTAACATTCCTTCTCACTTAAAAAGTAGCAATCAATAGCTCTTATTTATATAGCTAAAAGTGAAAGAGTGAATTTCAAAAACATTTCATGCTGTAAGTGTTCTGTTTTTATGCATGTATAATCATGAGAACAACAAAATTGGACACAAAAAATTGCTGTAAGAATATATTGTACTAGAGCAGACAGAGCAAAAGATGGAAGGTGTAAGAAAGATGGATAAGTTTGGGGTAACCATTGTATGCCAAGTCTTGATCATTCAGGAGCAAACTTTCCCAACTACTCTGTCAGAAACCGAGTGTCCCATTGTAATAAAACTGTCTTCATGCTCTCCTATTTCAGAGCTGACCTGTGTTTTATCATATTTATTCACTCAGTCAAGTCATTCTATTATTTACTGACTAAGCCCTCAGAGGCCATTTAAACTTATCTTCAGTTTATTTGCTTGTTTGATCCTGGCACAAATACCTTAAAGGTTAATTTAGATTTTCATCATTTCACTTGAATTTGTTTCTTAATGAGTCATCCTTCCAACAAATATTTATGAACTCTTTACAGAGAGTTACTATAAACAGCAAACTTGCTCTTCCCTTGACAAAACACACATGTAAAACCTATCTTCGGGTAAGACTATAAATGTGTGGATATACAAACCACAAATTGGTATGTGTAACAGCTTTTAACTTCATAGAAGTTATTGCTAGATAAAAGGAACAGCTATTGCTGCTATTGCTATTGCTATGTATAGCTATTGCTATTGAAAAGGAGCAGCACACTCTTTTTGTAGAACACATTGATTCCTGTGAACTTGCAGTATGAGATTAGCTGTTCTTGGACCACATGACAAAGGGGCTTAATCATTAGAATAACGAAAGATATGTATTACATAGCGTTCTTTTTTATAAAGATGGAGGTCAAAGCTTGGACCCAAAGTCTAATACAGCATCTTCCAAAATTGACTTATATTTGCTTCAGTTTGTTCAACTAAAGAAATATGATTTCATAATATTGAACAATGCTCCTTAGTTTTTATGGGTCTTAATTTCTTATTTAAACTCCATATTCTGGCTTTTATGATTCAATTGCTTGATTAACCAATTCCGGCTTTTATATTTGAAAATTCTGATGCCAAAAATGAAAGCACATTTTCTTAATTCAAACAACAACAATAAATTAAAAAGCAGGTTGAACGTATTTCTCTGAAATTAACTGTCACCATTCTCTGAAGAGTGATCTGTATTTGGAATGTGTGACAGACAGAATGTGCTCTTTTAGTCATGATTTATTGCTGCTGTTGAGACTGCTCTAAGAATGTAATTTCAGGGTTTTAAAAAAATGAATATTAGTTTTTTAGAAATGTGCATTCAGTTCATTTACTCATCTACTTGGCCAGATGATAATAGGAGAATGACACTGCAAAGTTTTTTGATATCAGGATTTTAATAAAAATGAAATACAGATAATTCGGGAGTTAGATAAATTTATTTATTTTTTGACTTACATGGTCAAACCTAAAAAAGAGAGGACTGCCAAGAGAATCTTAGCTAGAGAAATGCCACACAGAACTGAACATACTGAGCACTAGTAGTAACCGTGACACTGAAGGAATGAATGGTACTATAAAATTGTCTTATGTGCCTTTCATTTGTTTCTTTGACATGTGCCTGTTATTTTGCATAAACAGGCAAAGTAGGATGTAAACTAGAGTCATAAAACCATAAAATTCAGGTCTGGAACCTCTTAATTTTAATAATGATAACCATGGACTCGTCAATATTAGGCCTCTTTATCCACATTTTTCTCATGTAACTTTATGGAATTTTCAATTCCCTTCTGCAGACATGTAATTTTATAGACCTTGTATTGTGATGTACATCGTGGTGCCAATTTGAATTTCTTTTCTCATAAAAACTTTCCTTGCCCTTTTAATTTTTATCTTAGGAAGGAAATGATTGTAAAACCATCTGAATTAATACATTGCCCTTTGGAACTAAACTATTGATGTCTCTTAAATAATTGTTTTGTCCTTTAGTGAGGAATCAAACTCCTCTCCAGCCATTTTTTTCTTTGTTTTCTATTACAATGAATAGAATAGAATGTTCATCAAATGCTTGTTGAGGAATTGTTGTCTAGAATAGCTAGTGAGCTTAAGCACTGAAATTGTGGAAACACAGCTGACGCAACCCTTGCCTCTGAAGATGCCTGCCAGAAACTATGTTCAAGGTTGCTCCATAAATAGTAAATCTTTTTCCTGTGTAGTCTTTAATAGGAGCTTAAAATGGATTTGTAGAAGGCCCTTTGGACTGAACAACAGGAAATTTTAACCAAGTCATTAATAGCTAATGATGTGAACTGTAGGCAACTATCCACCATCAGTTATTAGAGTAAGAGGAGACAAAGGCTGGGTCAAGGAAAGGGAGTGTGGCCGCTTTTCCTGCAGCACCTTCTCACTTGCTGCCTAACACAGTTGTTATTCCAATGGTAGACATAATTTACTGGCTCATTTACTTATCTTTTGGTTTATTAATTATATGTTATATATGTGCTTATATATTTTTATTTATATTTTTATATATCTATTTCTAATAGATATATATAGATATATTAGAAATATAGATATAATATATATCTATTATATATCTAATATATAATAGATATATAATAGATATATTAGAAATAGATATATAAAAATATATTTTTTCTAATAAATTCTTTCTAATACTATATATCTATTAGAAATAGATATAGAAAATATATTTTTTCAGTTAAATACTTCTAAATTTATTGTTTTTTTCTTGTGTTTTATATTACTTTAAATAAACATAAAAGAGTTTACATATTCCTTTCCACATTTGAAGCAGACAAACATTTTTGAAATGTATGCTATTAAGAATCATGTATCTGATAAACATCTTGTATTCAGAATATATAGAGAGCTCTCAAAACTCAATAGTAAGAAAAACAACTCAGTAAAAACAAAAATCTTTTTTCAAAAAGATTTGAAAGAGCACTTCACCAAGGAAGGTAAGTATACACATGAAAATATGCTCAATTTCATTAACTACTAGGGAAATGTAGATTAAAACCACAATGAGATACACTAGGTATTTATTAGAATGTTTAGAATTGAAAAGTTTGACCCACCAAGTACTGGGGAGAGTGTGAAGGAAGTGGAGCACATATATATTGCTGGAAGGGAATGTAAAATCGTACAACCACTTTGCAAAACATTTGTCAGTTTCTTCAAAATATTATACCTACTGTAAGATTCAATAATCCCACTCTTAGCTATTCCATCTAAGAGAAATGAAAGCTTATGTCTATATAAATACTTGTATATCAATGTTCAAAGCAGCTTGATTTGTAATAGTTTCAAACTGGAGACCACCCAAATGTCCATCAATAAGTGAATGGATAAACAAATTATACGGTATTTATAGAATTGAATATTACTCAGCAATAAAAACTTGGATTAATTTCTGCAACAACTTGGATTTAAAGTCAGAATAATTATTCCAAGTGAAAAATATGACAGTGTTTTTCCAGAGACAAGAGTGTGTACGGTATAATTTTGTTTATGTAAAATTCTAGAAAATACAAATTAATTTACTCAAAGCTGATTAATTGTCTGGTGACATGGATGAGGGACTTCAAAGGGATACTAAGAAACATTTGAAAGTGATATATATGCTCAGTAACTTCATTGTCGTGATAGTTTCATGGGTACATGCATATATGTGTAGTGCCTCAAAACTAATCAAATTGTGTATTTACATGTGGCCAAGTTATATCAATTATATCTCAATAGAGCTTTTATGTGCCCTTCATAGTTTAGCAACTTATTAATAAACATATCTAGACAATCAAAAATCTGGAAGAGATCAGGGGCTGTCATGTTTGAACTTTGTCCTCAGTTCAATTTGTATCAAGACTATTTAGAGGTATCTTATAAACTTCTCTTCCTTCTTTTCTTTTTTATCCTCTCCTGTTCTTCTCTTTTTCTGCCTCTTTTTTCCTCTCCTCTACCTCCTTTTTCTCTTCTTCCTGCTCTTTTCCTCCCTCTTAATCCAAGAAACTTCCAACTAGTTTCTCTTACATCGCATAGTATCTTTTTCTCTTCCTTTTTTTTTTTTTTTTTTTTTTTTTGTTGCATTTATGCTCAGCATAGTAAACATTGCCTATGGACATGCTTGTGGTTCTTGGATTTCTGCAGCCATATGAACTGTGTTGCATTTTGTGTTGTGCTACATCAGATCAGAATCAAAATAATAAAAACACCCTCTATTGAATTTCAGCTTAAATATCACATCTTCAAAGATGTCTTTTCTCACTTTAAATTCAATCTGGTTCCCAGCTCTCTTTTCCCACTGTATTGTGACTCCATCTAACATAATAGTTTTATCCTTTATTGTGAATATTCATTACATATGAGTCTCCACTTTTGATGTGCAAGATCACTGAGGGAGATCCTTGCTTGCTGTGAAATACATGGTAATACTGTATTCCCTGCTTGCTGACAAGTACATGCTTATACCTTATTGGAATGAATTGAAAGGATACTGATTAGATTAGAAAAATCTCACCCAGACGATCTCGGGTAAATTATGGGCAGAAACCGCAGAGAGAATTCTTCTTAGATCAATATCTACCTACTATATGGTACTAAATCAAGTAATAAACATTTATTCATTTACTTGTTTATCAAATATTTACTATAGGGTACTAACATTTCTCTAAGAAATACCAAGAATAAACAGACATTTCACCTGGTCTTATTTACAGTATATTTGAAGCTATCTACAGTATAGCTAAAATCTATATATTAAAAGATAACTAACAATGCAAGAAAGCATGTGAAAATGGCTAATGAATGTCATGGATAGGCCCATTAGTTGTCTAGAGCACCAAGAGATCACATAAGAGCAAAGTGGTCAGGGATCACTGGGAGACCGCAGGAGTATCATCTGGATGAAATTAAACGTGAGATACAGTTTGAAAAATGGGTATCAGGAACTTTCAGATTTGATTACTACTTTTGGAGACTCAAATACACAAGCTTAAACATAAAAAGAGTTTATATTCTCAGGTGAAAAAGTTTAGAAGCTGTGATAGAATCTGGTTGGAATTATGGCTTGAATTAATGTTTCATGAAATCATCAAATATTGTAATTTCTTCTCTTTTTCTGCTCTGCACATTTGATTTCTATGTTGAGATATACTTCATGGTAGAATATGCCTCTAGCCATTCATCACATTACATTCTTAAAGGCACTAGGATATAAAGAGTAGGAGCACTATGTTTTTGCTATGTTTCTTTCTGTTCTGTCTCTAGCATGTATAACCATGCTGATATGGTTTGGTTCTGTGTCCCCACTCAAATCTCATCTTGAATTGTAATCCCCATGTGTTGAGGGAAGGACCTGGTAAGAAGTGATGGGATCTTGGGGGTGGTTTCACCCTGTTGTTCTCCTGATCGTGAGTGAGATCTCATGTGAGATGATGGTTTTAAAGTATGACACTTCCTCTCTCTTTCTCTCTTTCACTTTCTTTTTCTTTCTCATCACCATGTAAGACATGCCTTGCTTCCCCTTCACCTTCTTCTACAGGATTGTAAGTTTTGAGGTCTCTTCAGCCACGTGGAATTGTAAGTCAATCAAACCTCTTTTGTTTATAAATTACCCGGTCTCAGATAATATCTTAATAGCAGTGTGAAAACTGGCTAATACGGAAGATTCACAGCGAGAGTGGGGTGCTGCTCTAAAGATAACCTGAAAATGTGGAAGCCACTTTGAAACTGGGTAACAGGCAGAGGTTGGAACAGTTTAGAGGACTCAGAAGAAGACAGGATGATGTGGAAAAGTCTGGAACTTCCCAGAGACGTATTGAATGGTTTTGACCAAAATGCTAATATTGATGTGGTCAGTGAAGTCCAGGCTTAGGTGGACTGAGACTGAGATGAGGAACATATTGAGAACTGGAACAAAGGTCATGCTTGCTATGCTTTGGCAAAGGAACTGGCAGCACTTTGCCCCTGCCCTAGAAATCTGTGGAACTATGAACTTGAGAGAGATGATTTAGGGTATCTGACAGAATAAATTGCTAAGCAGCAAAGCATTCAAGATGTGACCTGGAGTTTTATGAAAGTGTATAGTCATATGTGTTCACAAAGAGATGATTTGGGATTGGAGCTTACATTTAAAAGGGAAGCAGAGCTTAAAAATTTTGGAAAATTTGTAGCCTGACAATGCAGTAGAAAAGAAAAATCAATTTTCTGGGGACAAATACAAGCTGGCTACAGAAATTTGCATAAGTAATGAGGAGCCAAATGTTAATAGCCAAGACAAAGGGGGAAAATGTCTCCAGGGCACGTCAGAGATCTTCACAGCAGCCCTTCCCATTACAGACATGGAGGCCTAGGAGGGAAAAATGGCTTCGTGGGCTAGACCCAGGGCCCTACTGCTTTGTGCTGCCTCAGGACGTGGCACCCTGAGTCCCAGCAAGTCCAGCTCCAGCCATGACTAAAACAGGCTAAGGTGCAGCTCGGGTCATTGCTTCAAAGGGTACAAGCTCTAAGCATTGGCAGCTTCCATGTGGTGTTGGGCCTGCAGTTAATGAGAAGGCAATAATGGAGGTTTGGGAACCTCCGCCTAGATTTCAGAGGATGTATGGAAATGCCTGGATGTCCAGGCAGATGTCTACACAGGGCAGAGCCCTTGGAGAGAACCTCTGTTAGGACAGTGTGGAAGGCAAAGGTGGGGTTGGAGCTCCCATGAGGAGTCCCCACTGGGGCACAGCCTAGAGGAGCTATGAGAAGAGGACCACTGTCCTCCAGACCCCCGAATGGTAGATCCACCAACAACTTACATTGTGTGCCTGGAAAAGCCATAGACACTCAATGTCAGCCTGTGAAAGCAGCTGAGTAGCCTGTGCCAGGCAGATCCACAGAGGCAGAGTAATATATATATTAAAAATTTATTTTTACATATAAAATAAGGAAATTTAGAGCTATTTGGTAAGTAACTTAATGTAATAATTATATAGCCAAAATAATAGAATTAGTTATTGACATGTGAACTAAATTGAAAAATTTTTGAACAAAATTATTACTGGAATTTTGAGGCTTTCTTTTATTTTAAACACTCTTGTGTAGAATACCCACACACCAATAACTCCATTTTTATAAAGAACTTTAAATCTTCTTTTATTGTTGCTCTTCTCCCTTTGTACAGCTGTGTGTGTGTGTGTGTGTGTGTGTGTGTGTGTGTGTGTGTATGCATTCTTTCATTATTTAGATAATGAGATTGAGTAAATTACCTTGATTAATTGGGCTTAATGTCTGCTAGAGCATTTTTCCAGTTCATTTTCTTTGGCTAGAACACAGAATAAAAAGTAGTAAAAAATAACCCTGTACTTTAAGTAAAGCGTCACTACATTAAATAGTGTATTTGATGGCAAAAGCAGACTGTAAGCTCAAATTCAATTTCAAATTCTTTGCAAACTCATGTCACTCTGTTCTGTTCTATGTTAGGCAGTTGACCCAGCAGTAGCCAGATAAAAGGGCTTAGCATATGAGTAATTTAGACCACATCTGTGAAACTCATATGTATACTCTGCATGCATCATAAGCTTTTCCCAAAGTAGAAAATGAAATAAACAGAGATAATTATTGCTGCTGAAAAATTCAGTGCTCTGCAAGACAGATTTTATTTTAACTGGTGCATATTACAGTACATTTGTGGAATAAAAGACAAGCTCGTTTTTTTTAGATTTTGTTTTCACATTCTATGTGCCTTGAATATTTTCTGACCTATGCACAGTAAATGCAATAGGATATTTTTCCTCCTTCCCCTTACTTTCTCTCTCTAAAAGATTAACATTAAAGGAAAGCATTGGGGTTACTTTCATTTACTTATCAAACATGTGAACATTGATTCTAGTTATTTAACCTTGCTGAAGAAATATAGAGGCATATATGGGGGAAAAAAGAATGTCAAAACAGTGCAGAATCCTTTCTTATAAAATGCTGATGAGAGTGTGGATAAACTGACACTTTAATACAGTTATGGTAGAAATGTAAATTTTACAAACTTTTATGATACTAATTTAGGTATATGTACGAAATTTCAATATGCACATAAAATTTGGACCAGGAAATCCACCACTAGGAATTTATCTTATAGGTGAATTTATACAAGTATTCAAAGATACAAGGATATTTACTGCAGTATTATTGGTTTTAACAAAACAATGAAAAAAGTGTTCATTTGTAGGAGGATGGTTAAGTAAACCTCTTTTTAGAAGCCAGTTAATGAAATAGGTATCTATGTGCTAATAAAGATAAGTGACCATGATAAAAATAAAGTATACATATGTACCCATGTATAGGTGCTTGTATGTTCACAGTAATTTTCTTGAGGGGTACATATGGAAGAGTTAGCAGTAGCTATAATTGGAAAGAAAAGAATTGACGTTTTCTTGAAGGGTATATATGGAAGAGTTAGCAGTAGACACAATTGGAGGGAAAGGAATTGAAGTTTTCTTGAAGACTACATATAGAAGAGTTAGCAGTAGATACAACTGGAGATAAAGAATTGAATTTTTCTTGCAGGGTACATAGGGAAGATTTAGCAGTAAATACAATTGGAGAGAAAGGAATTAGTTAGATGAAGCCTTTCACTTTTTCCTGTATTAATTCCTTTCATTTTTGTTTTCCATGAGCATATACTACTTGAAGAATCATAATATAGTATTTATTAAAATTGTTTTAAAACATAAGATTATTACTTTTTTGAAATGGTTAATATGGTTTGTATCTGTGTCCCCATCCAAATTTTATGTTCAATTATAGTCCCCAGTGTTGTAGGTGGGGCCTGGTGGGAGGTGACTGAATCATGGGGGTGGATTTCCTCTTTTGGTACTGGTCTCATGATAGAGTTCTCACGAGATCTGATTGTTTAAAAGTGTTTGTTACTGCCCCACCTTTCTCTCTTCCTCCTGCTTCAGCCATGTAAGATATACCTTTTTCTTCCTTCACTTTCTGCCACTATTGTAAGTTTCCTGAGGCATCGCCAAGCAGGTGCCAGCATCATGATTTCTATACAGCCTGTAGAACTATGAGCCAATTACACCTCTTTTTAAAATAAATTACACAGCTTTAGGTATTTTTTTATAGCCGTGAAAGAATGAGCTAATACATGCTGAAAAGCAAAAGTCCTTCAGATATCAAGATTCCATCTTTTCCTAGCTTAAAATTTTATAACTACAATCAATATCATGGAATATATTTTGAAGTAAAATAAGAGAATAGAAAAAGGGCTCTAATACTAGCAACTTGATCATTGGGAAAAATCAAGAGGAATAGTGGTAGGAACTTGAGCAGTCAGCAAAAAAAATTGATTTGAGGATTATTTTTAATTATATTTATTTTATTAACGATGATAGGATTAATATTACAATAATATGAACTTTATCTTTTCTTGTTGGTAGTAAGAAAACATAATTTGCACCCATCTTTCTTGCACATAACAAATGTTCATTAAATATTTGTTAACAATTTAATAAGCCTACATAAAGACCTTCAATCATTAAATCAAATGGTTAATATTTGACCTATGATTTTATACTAGTAAAAGTTAGGGGAGACAGGAGATGGAGCAAGATGGCTGAATAGAAGCCTCCACTGATCTCCACACAAAAATCACCTTCATAAGGAACAAAAATCATGTGACCAATCGCAGTATCTGGTTTTAACTTCATATCACTGAATGAGGCATGGAAGAGGGTAGGAAAAACAGCCTCGAATTGATAATGCCATCCCCTGGCAGAGGCTGCACAGCATGCAGAGAGAATCTGTGCATTTCCTTGAGGGGAGAGAACAGAGATTGTAGGACTTTGCATTGGAACTTAGTGCTGTCCTGTCACAGTGGAAAGCAATAAGACTAGAATTCAACTGGAGCCACAGAAGGAGCATTTTGACCAACTCTAGCCAGAAGGAAATCATCTATGCCAGCAGACAGAAACTGAGTTCCAGCAAGGCTTGGCACTGTGGGCTAAAGTGCTCGTAGGTCCTAAATAAACTTGAAAGGCAGTATAGGCCACAAGGACTGCAATTCCTGGACAAGTCCAGTGTCGTGCTCAGCTTGGAGTCAGTGGACTTGGTGCAGGGGGCACACGACCTGGAGAGACACCAACGAGGGCAGCCAAGGAAGTGCTTGTGCCACCCTCCACTAACCCCAGGCAGCACAGCTTGCAGCTCCAGCAGAGACTTCCTCTTACTTAAGGGGAGGAGAAAAAAGAATAAAGAAAACTTTGTATTTCAACTTGGATACCAGCTCAGCCACACAGGATAGGGTATCAGGCAGAGTCCTGAGGCTCCCATTCCACGCCCTAGATCCCGGTTGCCCTGTCTACACACACCCTGAGCCAGAAGAGAACCCACTGCCTTGAAGTGAAGGACCCAGTTCTGGCAGGATTCATCACCTGCTAATCAAGAGCCCTTGAGCCCAGAATAATCAGCAGCAGTACCCAGGCAGTACATGTTATGGGGCTTGGGTAACACTCAGAAATGTGCTGGCTTCAGGTGTGACCCAGCACATTCACAGCTGTGGTGGCTGCAGAGAGGGAGGAACTCCTTCTGCTTGAAGAAAGGAGAGAGAAGAGTAAGAGGATTGTGTCTTGCAGCTTGGGCACCAGCTTGGCTACGGTGGGATAGAGTACCATGTGGAATCTTAAGGTCCTTAACTCCAGGCCTTGGCTCTTGGACAGCATTTTTGGACCTGCTCTGGGCCAGAGAGGAGCCCACTCCCCTAAAGGGAAAGTCCCAGGCCTGGGAGCATTCACTGTAAGCTGACCGAAGAGCCCTTGTTTCTTTTTTTTTTTTCCCCATTTATTTATTTTATTGCATTTTAGGTTTTGGGGTACATGTGAAGAACATGCAAGATTGTTGCATGGGTACACACGTGGCAGTGTGATTTGCTGCCTTCCTCCCCATCACCTACATCTGGCATCTCTCCCCTTGCTATCTCTCCCCAGCTCCCCACCCCCCACCGTCCCTCCCCTATTTCCCCCCAACTGACCCCAGTGTGTAGTGCTCCCCATCCTGTGTCCATGTGTTCTCATTGTTCAACACCCGCCTATGAGTGAGAACATGCGGTGTTTGATCTTCTGCTCTTCTGTCAGTTTGCTGAGAATGATGGTTTCCAGGTTCATCCATGTCCCTACAAAGGACACAAACTCATCGTTTTTGATGGCTGCATAATATTCCATGGTGTATATGTGCCACATTTTCCCTGTCCAGTCTATCATCGATGGGCATTTGTGTTGGTTCCAGGTCTCTGCTATTGTAAACAGTGCTGCAATGAACATTCATGTGCACGTGTCCTTATAGTAGAACGGTTTATAATCCTTTGGATATATACCCAGTAATGGGATTGCTGGGTCAAATGGAATTTCTATTTCTAGGTCCTTGAGGAATCGCCACACTGTCTTCCACAATGGTTGAACAAATTTACACTCCCACCAACAGTGTAAAAGTGTTCCTATTTCTCCACATCCTCTCCAGCATCTGTTGTCTCCAGATTTTTTAATGATCGCCATTCTAACTGGCATGAGATGGTATCTCAATGTTGTTTTGATTTGCATTTCTCTGATGACCAGTGATGATGAGCATTTTTTCATGTTTGTTGGCCTCATGTATGTCTTCTTTTGTAAAGTATCTGTTCATATCCTTTGCCCACTTTTGAATGAGCTTGTTAGTTTTTTTCTTGTAAATTTGTTTTAGTTCTTTGTAAATTCTGGATATCAGCCCTTTGTCAGATGGATAAACTGCAAAAATTTTTTCCCATTCTGTTGTTTGCTGATTCACTCTAATGACTTTCTTTTGCTGTGCAGAAGCTGTGGAGTTTGATTAGATCCCATTTGTCTATTTTGGCTTTTGTTGTCAATGCTTTTGGTGTTTTGGTCATGAAGTCTTTGCCTACACCTATATCCTGAATGGTTTTGCCTAGATTTTCTTCTAGGGTTTTTATGGTGTTAGGTCTTATGTTTAAGTCTTTAATCCATCTGGAGTTAATTTTAGTGTAAGGTGTCAGGAAGGGGTCCAGTTTCTGCTTTCTGCACATGGCTAGCCAGTTTCCCAACACCATTTATTGAACAGGGAATCCTTTCCCCATTGCTTGTTTTTGTCTGATTTGTCAAAGATCAGATGGTTGTAGATATGTTGTGTTGCCTCCGAGACCTCTGTTCTGTTCCATTGGCCTATATCTCTGTTTTGGTACCAGTACCATGCAGTTTTGATTACTGTAGCCTTATAGTATAGTTTGAAGTCTGGTAGTGTGATGCCTCCCACTTTGTTCTTTTTGCTTAGAATTGACTTGGCTATGTGGGCTCTCTTTTGGTTCCATATGAAGTTTAAGGTGATTTTTTCCAGTTCTGTGAAGAGGGTCATTGGTAGCTTGATGGGGATAGCATTGAATCTGTAAATTACTTTGGGCAGTATGGCCATTTTCATGATATTGATTCTTCCTAACCATGAATATGGAATGTTTCTCCATCTGTTTGTGTCCTCTCTTATTTCGTTGAGCAGTGGCTTGTAGTTCTCCTTGAGAGCCCTTGTTTCTTGTGTGAACATTTGCAGCAGCCTGGCAGTACTCACTGTGGATATTGGACTTGGTAGCCATGGGGTGAGACTGCTCTGCTTGTGGAAAAGGGAAGGAAGAGTGGGAAGAACTTTGTCTTGTGGTATGAGTGCCAGCTCAGCTGCAGTAGAACAGAGCACCAGGTAGGTTCCTCAGGTTTCTGACCATAGGCCCTGGCTCCCAGATAGCATCTCTAGAAATAACTGGGACTGTGGAAAGCTCACTGCTTTAAAGGAGAAGACACATGACTGGCTGACTTTACCCCCTGCTGATTGAGTAAACATAGGCAGTAGTCAGACAATGGTTATTGTGGGCCTTGGGCTCACCAAAGGTCCATAGGTGAGACATAGGGCTGCACTGGCCTCAGATCTGACCCAGCACAGTCCCAGAAGTGGTGGCCATGGGGGTGCTTGTGTCATCCCTCTTCCAGTTTCAGGCAGCTCAGCAGAGAGAGAGAGAAAATCCATGTAATTTGGAGAAAGTAGGGGAAGATATAATAACAAGTCTCTGGTAATCCAGAGAAATGTTTTGGATTTTACACAAGACCACAAAGGTGGTACCTCTGAGAGTCTGCAAGGGCCACAGCATTACAGGGCTTGGGGTGCCCCCTAATGCAGGTATGGCTACAGTGACCAAAAACTTAGATCACAACACCCAAGTCCCTTCAAATACCTGGAAAGCCTTACCAAGAAGAAAATATACAAACAAGCCCAGACCACAAAGTCTACAATAAATAACGAACTCTTGAATTCTCAGACAACTGATGAACATCCACAAGCATCAAGACCACCCAGGAATGCATGACCTCACCAAATGAACTAAAACAGGCACCAGCGACCAATCCCTTTCAGACATAAAATTCAAAATAAGAAACTCAAAGAAATTAAATATAATAAAGAGAAGGAATTCAGAATCCTATCAGACACATTTAACAGATAGATTGAAGTAATTAAAAAGAATCAAGTAGAAATTCTGGAGTTGAAAACTGCAATGGACATACTGCATGTATCAGCATTCTTTTAACATCAGAATTGATCATGCAGAAGAATTACCTGAAAAATACCTATTTGAAAATACACAGAGTAAAAAAAGTATTAAAAAAATGAAGCACACCTAACAAAATCTAGAAAATAGCCTCAAAGGGGGCAAATCTAAGAGTTATTGGCCTTAAAGAGAAGGTAGAGAAAGGGATAGGGGTAGAAAGTTTATTCAAAGGGACAATAACAGAGGATGTCCCAAACCTACAGAAATATATTCATATCTGAATACAAGAAGATTATGGAACACCAAAAAGATTTAACCCAGAGAAGACTACCTCAAGGCATTTAGTAATCAAATTCCCAAAGGTCAAGGATAAAGAAAAGAAAGGATTCTAAAAGCAGCAAGAGGAAAAAACAAACAAACAAACAAACAAACAAACAAAAGAAACAATATGCAATGGAGCTCCAATACGTCTGACAGACTTCTCAGTGGAAATATTACAGGCCAGGAGAGAGTAGTATAACATATTTAAAGAACTAAAGGAAAATACCTTTTATCCTAGAATAGTGTATCCAGTGAAAAAAACCTCCAAACATGAAAGAGAAAAAATAACGTTCCCAAACAAACAAAAGCTGAGAGATTTCATCAACAATACCCACCTGTCCTGCAAGAAATGCTAAAGGGAGTTCTTCAATCTGAAAGAAAAGAATGTTAATGAGCAAGAAGAAATCATTTGAAGGTACAAAATTCACTGGTAATAATAAATACATCGATATCATAACACTGTAATTGTGGTATGTAAACTACTCATATCTTCAGTAGAAAGATTAAAAGATAAACTGATCAAAAGGAATAACTACAACAACTTTTCAAGACACAGGCAGTAGAATAAGATATAAAGAAAAGTAAAAAAGACCTAAAGAGAATTAAAAAGCTGGATGAAATTGAAGTGTAGAGTTTTTTGTTTTTCTCTTTTCTTCTTAGTGAGTTAGTTTGTTTTTTTTTATGCAATTAGTGTTCATTTGTAATCAGCTTAAAATTAAGGTTATAGATAGTATTTGTAAGCTTCATGGTAACTTCAAAAAAAACCAAAAAACAAAAAACCTTTTAACAGATACACAAAAAATAAAAAGCAAGAAATTAAAACAGACCATCAGAGAAAATCACCTTCACTAAAATGAAGACCAGGACAAAGGAAAGAAAGAAGAGAAAACCACAAAACAACCAGAAAAAAAAAAAAATAACAAAATGGCAGAAGTAAGTCCTTACTTACCAATAATATCATTGAATGTAAATGGACTAAAAGACACAAAATGGTTAAATGGATAAAAAGCAAGATTCAATGATCTGTTGCCTACAAGAAACACACATTGCCTATAAAGAAACACATAGAATGAACATAAAGGGATGAAAAAGATATTCCATGCCAATAGAAAGCAAAAAATGGCAGGAGGGGAAATCAGACAAAATAGATTGTAAGACAAAAACTATGAAAAAGACAAGATCATCATATAAATGCATATATGTACATTTTATATATAACAGTATATTGTTATATTCAACAACAATATAATAATTATAAGTATATATGCACCCAACACTGGAGCACCCAGATATAGAAAGCAAATATTATTAGTGCTACAGAGAGAGGCCCCAGTACAATAATAGCTGGAGACTTCAACACCCTATATTCAGCATTGAACAGATTATCCAAACAGAAAATCAACAAAGAAACGTCAGACTTAATTGGCACTATAGAACAAATGGAACTAATAGCTATTTACAAGAGAGATTAGCACATAATTGGGATTTTATTCCTGATGCAAATAAGAAAGCCAAATCTAGTGAAGAAATTTGGACCTCTCACTGGCTATGAGGAACTTAAGCATGAGAAATTGTGCTTGTGTCTTCAAAATGATGGATTTATAATTTAAATGATTGTATTAGTTTTCAGTCATAAGTCAGGCTTGAGTGAGTTTGGGATTCAGGAGGTTTTCCTAGGGCCTAACTCCTGCTGGTTAAGTTTATTGATAATGAACAAAGTGGGTTACCCCAGGAACAGATGATAGTTAAAAAGTTTTCTTTTTATGCATATTGCCCACTATGTTTGTTGAAGATTGGTGTTGGGACACCTGGATTTGTACCCTTCCATTTATACAAACAATCAAAAAGCCAAGATAAATAACAAACTCAGTTTTTCTCACACTGTTCTTATTTATGTGAAGTGAAGAAATGTGGAATAATGAATACTTTTTTCACCTGTGACAAGTGGGTACCTTTTTTTTTTTTCATCAGGATCTTGCTTTGTCATTCAGGCTGGAATCTGGCTATATTAGTCTGTTTTTATGCTGCTGATAAAGACATATCTGAGAAGGCAATTTACAAAAGGAAGAGGTTTATTGGATTTACAAAGTCCCACATGGCTAAGGAGGCCTCATAATCATGACAGAAGGCAAGAGGGAGGAAGTCACATCTTACGTGATGGCAGCAGGCAAAGAGAGAGATGCAGGGAAACTCTCATTTTTAAAACCATCAAATCTCATGAGACTCATTCACTATCACAAGAACAGTACAGGAAAAACCCATCCCCATAATTCAATCACCTCCCACAGGTTCCTCCCACCTCCCCCAGGTTCCTCCCACAACACGTGGGAATTATGTGAGTTACAATTCAAGATGAGATTTGGGTGGGGACACAGTCAAACCATATCAGTGGTGACACAATCTTGACTCACTGCAATGTTTGCTTCCTGGGCCCAAGTGATCCTCCCACTGCAGCCTCTCCAGTAGCTGGAACTATAGGTGTATGTCACTATGCCTGGCTAATTTTTCGTGTTTGTGTGTCTGTGTGTGAGTGTGTTTTGTTTTTGTTTTGCTAGATACAGGGTTTCGCCAGGTTACCCAGGCTTGTTTTCAACTCCTGAGCTCAAGCAACCCACCTACCTTGGGCTCGTAAAATTCTGGGATTATAGGCATGAGTCACTTCGCCCAGCCTGGTGAAAGTCTTTTAATCATTTTTTCTTTTTCTTTCTATTTAATCTTAGCTGTTGCTGTATGGTGAATCATGAGATATTAAAAATGGCTTGTGGACAAGTCTTCTCCCAGTTAAGGCAATTGTACCTGACCTGATTTAATCTTTTTTAAAAATCAAATTTAGTTCTCCCCAACTTTATTGAGGTATATTTGGTGCACAAAACTACACATAATTAGTGTGTACAATTTGGTAAATTTGAACATATGCATATACTAGTGTTACCTTGCCACAATCAAGTTAATCAATATATTCATCATATCCCAAAGTTTCTGTGTGTGACTTTATTTTTTGTTTCTTTTTTAAAAACTTGTGATGAGAACACTTAACATGAGCTCTATCTTTGTACTAAGTTTTAAATTGCACAATATCTTATTGTTAACTACAGGTACCATGTTGTACAGCAGATTTCTGGAACTTATACTATATGATTGTAACTTTATATCCATTTATAATAGTAATAACTCCCCACACTCCCCTGCCCCATTCTCTTGTGATCACAATTTTATTTTCTACTTCTACAGGTTTGACTATTTTAGATTCCCTGTGTAAGAGGAAGCATGCTACATTTGTCCTTCTCTTGTGTACTTACTTCACTTAGCATAAAAGCTTCCAGGTATAACCCTATTTTCCCAAGTGGTAGAATACTCTTCTTTTTTAAGGGTAAATAATACTACCTTGTGTTTATATAGAACATTTTCTTTATCCTTTCATCTATTGATAAAAATTTGGGTTGTTTTCCATACCTTAGCTATTGTGAATAGTGCTGCAAAGAACATAGGAGTACTGATACCATTTTGAGTTCCTGATTTCAATTCTTTTAGATATATACCTAGAAGTGGGATTGCTGGATCATATTTAAGTTTTATTTTTATTTCTTTGAGGGATCTACATGCTGGTTTTCCCTAGTGAATATACCATTTTTACATTCTCACCAACAGTGTACAAGAACCCCAATTTCTTCATAATCTTGAAAACACTTTTTTCTCCCCTTCTCTTTCTCTTCTCCTTCTGAGATTCTTATAATGTGTATATTGACCTACTTAATGGTCATATGTCCTGTAGGGGTTCTTTAGTCTTTTTCATTTTTTATCTTTTTTGATCCTCTGACTATGTAATTGAAATGACCTGTCTTCAAGTTAACTAATTCTTTCTTCTGCTTAATTGGGCCACTTGTTGAATCCCTCTATTAGTTTTTTTCAGTTTAGTTATTGTATTCTTTGACTCCAGGATTTCTGTTTCTTTGGTTTTATGGTTTTCATTTCTTTTTGAACTTCTCATCTTGTTTACGTATTGCTTTTCTGATTTTACTTAGATGTCCTATAGTTCACTTAGCTTCTTTAAGACAATTATTTTTATTTCTTTTTAAGGTGCTTCATAGATCACCATTTCTTTGGGGTCAATTATTGAAGCTTTTTAGTTTCTCTTGTGCTATCATGTTTCCCTAATTCCTCATGATTCTTATATTCTTGCATTTATGTCTGCACATTTGAAGAAGCGGTTATCTCTTCCAGTCTTTATAGTCTCTCCTTAGCAGGAAAAGACTTTCACCAGTCTGCCTAGCTTAGGATTCTGGGCGGGACAGACGGCAGTGTCTGTGGGCAGATGAGGTCTGTGATTGAGGTCCATTGGGCTCAAAGTTAAAACAGGACCTGAAGAATTCTTGGTTAGATGGTACCCTTTGCCAAAGTTTTACTGTTGAGCATGGTTGTCTGGCAGAGCTTCACAGGTGGGCGCAGCTGTTTGCCCGGGCTCTATGGTTATATAAGGCTGCCATTGTCTGGGCTCTTTGGTTTGACGAATTTGTTAGTTAGGGACACAGTCAGGCAAGGCTGCTGGTAGGGACTGTGCGGCTGCCTCTGAGATCTGCATGTACTGGCTGCTAAGAGCCCCTGCCCATTTTCTTTATTCCTAATTGTTCCTGGGTGGTATAGCCATGCCAATTCCCCTAGTATGTGATATGAGGTAGGGCATAAGTGGGTTTCTAGAGCAATGCCCTAAAATGCTGAGGAAGTTTGACATCCACTATGATTTCTCTTTACCCCTCTGAAAAAATCATGGCTCAATAGATCTTTCTTGGTTCTGTGCAGTGCTGAATTGGGCAAGGGTTGCTTCTGACAAAAAAGGGTTATTTTTACCCTTTTTCAGGCAAGTTTTTCACTCCACCAGGGTGCCTCAACTTTGGGTTTTGGAATTCTCACAAAGGCGTTCTTTTTCATGAATAGTTATTAAATTGGTATTTCTATGAGGGTACTGGGGCTAAGGAACTCATATGCATCTATCTTTCTGGAACCCTTGATCTAATTTTACTTTTCTCTTTCTACTTCATACCAAATTCTGCTAAGCACGGATTCTTGTTTTGTCTTTCATTTCTAGCTCTGAATTTGTCATTAGCATTTGATATATTTTTGGTATTAATCCTTAAATTTCCATAAATTATGGCTCCTATTCTCCAGGTGAATTCAAGTAAACTGCCTGAGTGAAATTGACTCCAAGGTGCTTGAATTTTCACATCTCCTGGTCTGTGGAATGATTCCCTAAGGAGTAAAATGAGTAGTTTCTTTGTTTAGGGAAAGTACATTCAGGAAAAAGAAAAAGCATGGGAAATTTGAAGTATAAATGTAACATAAATCTGTTCTAAAAAATAAAACATATAAAGCTATATGTTTTTTAAATATAACTCTCATATTGGATTCTTTAATAAGAAATAAAAATCTTTAGTTATTTAAAAAAAATTACTGCCCAATAATAGAACCAAACACTAGTAGCACAGCTCTAGCCCTTTCCCCATGCCATAAAATAGAATAAATTAGATATATGACTAAAACCAATTTAATTTAAACAGAACAAATTTTTGTTAGGGGGTATTCTGTATTCACTATGCACTGTGATGCCACTTTAGTATTATCAATCATATTATCCAGAAATATGAAAACAGGACACTGCAAAGATGTAAATACAATGTTTACATCAAACCATCTTCCTCCAATAACAACCCTAATTATCTTTTTAATTTTTCATATTCCTTCTTCAAGAAACATTCACTAGAAAATTACATATTACCATTTTCTGCTGGAGAGTTTTATGCATGTTGAGATTAGTCAGTCACAGCTGTTGCAAAATCTTGGTGAAAAAAAGCTACTTAGGCCTTTGTCATTGTCTGCTGAAAATAGCAACTTCGGAAGTGTATTGTCTTCTAAAAAGACTTTTTGGAGGCATCAGAAAACACGTACTGGTTAATGATTAGATCCAGTCCCCAAGATAGACAAACACAAAAGAATATTATAAGTTTACTGCACCTGAGACTTCATAAGATTCTTTTCACAAGTCATAATAAATAGCTGTTTTTTAATGTCACTAGAAGGTAATGGAAAGGACACTGACAAGAAGTCCAAAGGGGTGAGTTTAAGATTTAGCTATACCTGCAGTGTTATCTTGAATAAGTTATTTCACTTCTTTGGACATTGGCTCATGTAAATTATCTGAAGAGATTGGAATTGTCATATTCAGTTCTGAAATTAAAATAAAGGTAATTTAAGACAGTTTATCAGTTTCTCTTTTAATTATTTTAACTCTCAATTATTAATTTAACTTTTTTCTTGCAGGAATACAATTTTTGATGAGTTTCCATCAGGTGTCTATGTGTCTACTTATCAAACCCTGTGTTCAAGTTTACTTTTTTTTTTAACCACTTAACTAAACTGTTTATTTATGTCTCATCAATTTTGTTTGAATATATCCTGGGACTGGGATCTTCTGCTGTACCTATTCGGTATGATTTGCAAAGCGTGGTGATAATGTCTCAATTTGATTGGGCTAAGGGATTCCCGGATAGCTGATAAAACATCATTTCGGGATGTACCTGTGAGGATGCTTCCAAAAGGGATTAGCATTTATTCAGTAGACTGAGTAAGGAAGATTGTCCCCAACAATGTGGGTGGATATCATACAATCTATTGAGGACTAAAATAAAATAAAGTGGCATAGGATAAGTTAATTCGCTTTCTCTATTTGAGCTAGGACATTCATGTTCTCCTGCCCTTGAGCATTGGTGCTCCTGGTTTTAGGGCTTTAGGACTCAATCATAACTTACACCATTAGCATTAGCTACCCTAGTTCTCAGGTCTTCTGACTAGGACTGAATTATACCAGCAACTTCCCTAGTTTCCCAGCTTGCCAGGAGCAGACCGTGGGACTTCTCAGCCTCCATAATTGCATAAGACAATCTTTTTAATAACTCTATATAAGCATCTCTCTCTGTATACACATATTATGTTGTGTTTCTCTGAAGAACCCTAACTAATATAGAATAGTAGAAATAGGACAGATGGACATTTTAAATCTTTCATGTCATGGTTTTATCTTTCAATAAATAGCCATTTTCCTTTTCATCTAAGGCCATGACAAATTTGGAGAGTGAAAGTTTGGGGATCTGTTATATCTCCAAATCATTTTAGCTACAATAAAATAGAGTTAAATGACAGACAATTTGGAGTCTATGGGCATATATTCCAGGTTAGCATACCACTTGCTCTCTGTCTTTAAGAGTGGGGAACCTTAGTAAACAGTATCTATCTAAAAATGGCTCAAAGACTGCCCTGGAAACATATGAAGTAGGAAACAATTACTGACTTCACTCAATATGTTAGGCCAGGCTCTATCACAGATTGTCATTGTCTCAAGGAGCTGATTAGAGTGTGTGCATGTCTCATTCTATTCATGAACATGTAGGTATGCACACATACCTATACTGAAATATTTGACAGCATCTAGATCATACAGTGTAAAATATTCAATGATAATCACTTGACAACCTGTTGCTATGATTTTGCGTTCTTTGAGGTTTCTCTAAATTTTACTCACTACTCTCTTTACTCATAAAAGAATGGATATACAATCTTGGTATAATTATTTCTCCATGGAGAAAACTCCTTATAGAACATTCCTCCTGACTGTAATAACTATTTCCTTTGATGTAATTTATTACTGTTAGTATATGACCTCATTTATATTTTTACTTTTATTATCAATTTTATATTCTCCAACCTGCAAAATGTAGGTGTCCTCACATCTGCCAGTAGAGAACAGGGGAGATTATCTTAATAGATATATGCATCAAGACATCATGTGACAGAGAAACACACAGGCAGTGCAGTAGGATGGGTATAGACTGTGTGTAACTAACTAATTGCTGGTTACTCTAAATAATGAGCATATTTTGCCTCTACTTTGAAAGACGAAGTAAGGTTCCTACTACTTGGGACTAGGAGGAAAATATTTTGGGTAAGACAGCCTGGGTAGCAATGACAATTATAAATAGAAAATATTTATAATTCCCATTTACTTTATTGCTG
Source organism: Sapajus apella (assembly GCF_009761245.1). Lineage (NCBI taxonomy): Eukaryota > Metazoa > Chordata > Mammalia > Primates > Cebidae > Sapajus > Sapajus apella. The sequence continues at coordinate 41,121,647 of NW_022436947.1, forward strand.
GTCTTGTTTTCTTTTTTTTCATTTTTTTTCTGTCTTGCCTGCCTGTAATACAGTGTATACATAAGGTCTCAGCTTTCCTGTCAGTCCTACAGGAAAAGTTTGAATAATATCCAAGGTGCAAGGGACTCAATATATTTAAATAAGCAGCTTCCCTGTCTTTCAGAAACAGTTACATCAGAAAATTCATAAAATAACTGAAAAGAGCCATGCTTTACACAAAGACAAGGGATGTATTACTGCTATTTGTCAAAATATGTTATGTAAAAATTTGGTATTTTAAGAGTAAAAACCATGATACAACCTTGCATATACATTTTAACTTTAATATTATAACAAACCACAACCTAGGCAAATGGGAAAACAAAAAGAAGGAAAAAAAAATTTGTCAACAGAAAGAGCAGGGCTATAGATTTTTCCTTTTAAACTTTCCTTTAAGATATTTGTAAAATTATTTATTCCTTGTACACACATATACATTTGATCTGATATAGCCTAAAAAAAAAAAAAAGTATCCTTGCAGAAAAGGTTAAGGGCAAGGTAAAAACTAGATTTCTGAGGGATGTTGTTTTCTTTCCTCATTCTCACTCCAATCTGCATTACATCAACAGCTTCCTGTTGCTTTTAGTGGCCCAGAGCATCTTTTTTTTTTTTCTTCGTTTCAAGTTTTAATCAAAGCTTGTATATAAGATTACTTTATTCCTGCATCTTCTCGATTGTTTCTTCCTTGTATTTGCCCTTTTCCTTTCCTACTTGGCGAGCTTTGGCTTTCCGTTCAAGGATCTTTTTGCGGTCTTTGCCCAGTTTTAGCCTAGTGATAACCACCTTGCTGGGGTGAATGCCTACGTGGACAGTTGTGCCATTAGCCTTTTCCCGCTGTACCTGTTCAATGTAGATTACGTGTTTCTTCCTGTAAACCTGGACTACTTTGCCAATCTCCTGACCTTTATAGTGTCCTCGTACAACCTGAACTTCATCATCCTTTCGGATGCGCATGGATCGCAGGTTGTACTTCTGTCTCAGCTCTTTAGAAAGAGAAGAGGACATAATCTTCCTGCGAATGTGGGAAGGTGCATTGAAATGCCTTTTACGATTCTTGCTTCAGTCGGAAGTCACAAAGGGATTGAACTTCATTTGGCAGCTTCCGCTTAGGTCGAGTATCTTAATCTTTGTTGTAAGGATTTGTTAACCAAGATGCCTGATACATTCTGCCTAGCAGAACTGCGGCTCATATAATACCAATGTTGACATCTGTACTCTTTTGTAATGTAATTAATTCTCTTCTACTTACAAACTCACAAATCGACGGAGCACTTGGGTGGGAATTTCACTAATCTAACACAATGCTGGAAAAGCCAAAACAGTAATTCAACAGTAGACTTTGAAAAAAATATGTAATTTATAGATATTCTCATCTCATACCATTTCCTGTTAAAGAGAATCATAGCTATTGGGTACAGGAAGATGATATAATACTTTGTTTCAAAGAATACTGAAAACGGCTGGCAAAACTTTTTATTTCTCATTCAAGTAAGTCTGTGGAATGGAATATTTCTGACTACTTTTTTTTTACTTATGATCCAGAATAATAACAAATGTTTACAGTGTGCTAAGTATGTCAATTACTGTTATTACTGCTTTGTATTTACTGACTCATCTAAACCTCACAACACATCATAAGGTATATGAGATTATTTTCACTATGAGGAAACAGTAACAGGAGTGTTAACTTACTTGGCTGAGGTCACACAACTGGGCAGTAGCTAGAACTCAGGCTCAAGCTGTGCTTGTAAAACTGTGCTCTCTGCAGTTCATTTCACATCTAAGAAAAAAAAATTGATGAATTAAGTATAATAGCTAACATCTATTGAGGTCTCCCCCATGCCAGGTGTTAGCTTAGCACTTTGCCTGCAATATCTCATTTAATCCTTGCAACAATCCTCTGAGGTATAATTAGCTTCTTTTTAAAGATAAAGAAACTAAGGATGGAGAAATTACTTGTCCAATTTATAAAACTAGTAAAAGGGAAACAGGACCCAGGTCAACTCCAGCGCTCATACCCCTTTACCACTACTCCTCCTGTTCGATGGTTTAATCAGTAATCAACATGTAATGAACACTTACGAGATTCAGAGACTGAGAAGCATCTCACCCTTGGTATATGTTACTGCCTGAAGAATGTAGTTTGTCTGACAGCATGAATAATGGAGTCCAGGCAGCAGCATTAGATAAGACTATTTAAAGTTCAAGAAATTTAAATATCAGATGATTATTGTTTGCAATAGACTCTGAAATGGCTGCAGATTTAAATCCTGCTCTCTCTGCCAAAGCATTCTTGGATGTATTCATAACATTTGAGTGATTTGCCAAGACATGCCAAGTTTATTTGAATAACTATTCCTGTCTTTATGGATTGACAGGGTTGATATGATTTCTTTCAGTGATGATACTTTTGGGCAAGATGGCATCAGGCTAACTAGACACAGGATGATTTATTTGTGAACTTTGTTCAACATTGATATCTTCATATATTCTTCATAGAAAGAGAAAAAGCTAACAGCAAGAGTGAACAAACTAAAAACTGATTTGTATAAATGTAATTAATTTAAAAATTAGAATAAAAAGGAATTAGATTGAGAACTAGTCAGGACTTTGTCACAAAACCAGTTGGGTGATCTGATGTCTTCTAGGTCCCAGAAACATTACATATAAAATGATGAGGTTGATGATTTCAGGAAGATCTTTCCACATCTATTATTTAAGTGCTAATACTTCTTATAAGAGGTAGTCTAGTATAAGATCTTCCTGACAAGGGTTGGTAGTGGTGGTAAAAGAATAGAGTATGGGGGAAGTAAAAAGGGGAGGAGGTGGGAGTTTGTAGATGCAGACCTATAATGAAAAAGTCATTTACCAAGTAGACAAGGTCATCATAATGTTTTATAGTTTAGTGATGCCAATATTTGTACTATATCCTACAATATCAGAGTATTACCTACTATCGGAAGTTTCATAAATTGCAAGAAATTAAAATACTTGTGAGAATAAATCACTGCTGATTTCTACCGTGTGTAAAACATTAGCATATGAATAGTTACAAAGAGTGGTAACCAGCTCTTTGTTTGCTTTTTAAGTATAAAACAGAGTAAACCATTCTTACTTTGCAACAGGAATAAATTAATGTCTATCTATCTATCTGTCTATCTTCTAGTCAGGCTTCAGATAATAGAGCTATTAATCTAGAACTCATAACATAGAAACCTGGCAGCACGTTTCATTCAAAGATCTTACAAAGTCTGACTTAGCAGCAATTGTATCAGGAGGTGAGATAACATCTTCAGATTTCTTTTACTGCTGTTTAACTTATTTTCAACTTTATTAAATTTTTTTTTTTTTGAGGTAGAATGTCACTCTGTCACCCAGGCTGGAGTGCAGTGGCATGATCTTGGCTCACTGCAACCTCTGCCTCCTGGATTCAAGCAATTCTCCTCTCTCAGTTTCCCAGTAACTACCACCAGCTAATTTCCGTATTTTTAGTAGAGATGGTGTTTCACCATACTGGTCATCCTGGTCTCAAGCTCCTGACCTCAGGTGATCCACCCTCCTTGGCTTCCCAAAGTTCTGGGATTACAGGCTTGAGCCACTGATTTTATTAAATTTTTAAGCTTAGTCTTACCTAGTGGTGTTCATGTACTCATTTTAATTTTAGTTTACTTTACTTGAAGAACAAAAAGACATTTTTTAAAATTAGAAATTGAAAGAAATTATTGTAAAGCCATATTACTGCCTGGGACTTAGACATTTATTGGTTTTCAAATGTTCTGCCTTAATTGAAACTATTACTGTTAAAAAGATTCATTTGCTAATTTTCTGCAATGGATAAGCGAATAATTTGAGATGTATGATGTTATTTCATTTTTACCCTATCTTTTAGCAGGCTCTCTCCCTTAAATCAGAAGTCCCAACTCTGTTTTATTTTCTTTTCAACAAACAAGTAAAATTAATTCCAATGGGCAGGGATAAGAAGAGACAGGTGGCCTCATATAAAGAAGTAGAAACTGAATGTAATTAAGCTGTATTTCTAAACCAGCAAGTCTACTTTTAATTCTCTTTCACGTACTTTCTTGCAAAGGGTATTTACTTCTTTATTCATTCAGCATATCTATCATTGAACATTGCCTAAAAGTTAGGCAGTGCTAGGTAACAGGTATACCTTAGTGATGAAATAGATCACTTCTTTCTGGAGTTCACATACTAGAGGGAAGAGCAAATGTGAACAAATTTAAAAAGTGGTATATTAGATGATACATATGACATGTAAATCAACTAGCCTCTGCATTCAGCTCTTCACTTTTGCATTTCAGTGTCCCTTCTTATCGTCCCCTAGACTGCTTCGTAGTCAACCAAGGGGCTTGGTCCAGGTGATCCAGATAACTTTCTGAACTTACCCTATTATTTAATCATTCTATGAGTATGGAACCCTAGAAAAAGAGATACAATAGATGTCTGTCTCTCAAAAGTTTTCGTGGCTCCAGAAAAACAAATAACAGAAACTCTACAGTGGCCCTTCTGCTCTAGATGAATTTGTCAACTAGGATTAGACAATGCTTGATCAAGGGTGAGCTGTTGGAGGCAGGGATTTAGTGGCATTTATTTAACCAGATCTGGACAGGCTAAGTGAGGCCTGTCCACCGGGCTGGTAGAATTAAACCGAGGTGGTCATCAGGAATCAGTGTTACAGCCAAGCATTAAGCAACTGAGTGTCAAATGTAGGAGAAAAGATGAAGACAGAAACTGAGGTTTGCAGCTAAAGTCAGATGAAATGGGCAGAGAAGCCAAGTTCCAACAGGTCAGAGAATCTCAGGATTATCTCTAAGAATTCAATCTCTGTGTCGGGATTATTCCATTCTAGTCCACATATGCACATGACATGAGGCCTATGAGCAAGATTGAAACAAAGTCATTTTCTGATGTGTAGACATCATTGAATAATGGAAAAAAACAGCTAATTAAAAAGAGCAAAACCAAAATGTAACTTAAATCCTGGCTTCAATATTAGTGTCACAATGGAAAGGTTAATTATTATCTATGAAAAACAGTTCTTTTCATCAGCAAAATGGGGATAACACCGCCTCCCTGAAGAGACCTTTATTTGATAATTAAGTTAGATCTGTAAAGAAAAGAACCCCCCCAATAAACCATATACATTTAAAATTGACTATTAATGTGATATTATTTAAATTAAGAGTACTCAGATGATAACTCGTTCAGGAGACAGATTTTCTCCCCTATTTGATTTACATACTGCTTAGCCACTTTTAGACTCTTGAGATTCCTATTAAAAATTCTGGCTATATCAGAGATTATTCTCAATCACTGAAAAGACTGGAAGAACTTAGAAAAAGAGTATGATTGAGACTCAATGTGGGATTAATAGTAAGACTCCCAGCTGTGAAAAAGATAAACCTGAAGTTCTATATGGCCAGGTAGGGAGCCTGATCGGTGCACTTCTGTGTCCCCTGAAGACTGGAGTGATCAGGGTATTATTGTGGTGGATCAGAGGAAAGGGCGTGGTGGATCGCAGAACAGTAGCTGACCACAGGCATAGAAAGGGAATAAAGGGCATTAGACATAAAGATACATGACCCAAGCTCTCGTAAAGGCCTTGTCACTCTCCTGACATGGTCCTGTGGACAAGTTTAATGAATTTTGCTTCATTTGTGAAATAAGAGGCTGGGACATGTTGGTCTCTAACATGTCTTCTAGTTATAACAGTGGATAATTCTGTAAAGTAATTATACTCTGCATTTGTATGGCATTTTTCAATTTCCAAAGCATGCTGACATATATCACTCACTGATCCTGTGAGCTAGACATAGCATGTATCTAGATTCAGAAACATTTAGTTGATTTTCTAAAATATACCAGAGTTGGGTGTGTTTCCCTTTAAAAGTTCTTGGCAATTACAAATTATTTTGAACTATCATGTGAGGTGGTGGCTGCTATGGAAACTCCATTAATACAGGAAGCTTGCAAAGCCTGTCACCACATCAGATGTTGCTGCCCTTTGGCTATGCTAAGTTACTCATCTGTTTTTTTGAAAAATATTTTTCTCTTTTGTCTTTTTCTTTTTTCCCCAAGTACATGCACAATATGCTTATAATCCAAGACATCTCATTTTTAACAGACTCATTCTTATGAAATTCATTAAATGACTTGGAACAAAAAATTCTAGTGAAAATACAACCTGGGAAAATAATCATCAAAACATACACATAGTATTCATTTTGTATTTCTGTGGCTCAAATAAAAGGTAAAAAGAAGCTAAAAAAGAAAAACTAAATTCATGAGGCAGGATTATGTTTATATTGTAATTGTAAAGAAAAATCATGCATGAGTTCAAGTATGATAATTTTTATTCTAATAATAAGGATATTTACTATGTCAGTTCTGACCAACACTATACATTTTTAACCTTTGCATACTTTTGTGAAATGTTAGGACTCACAGGCATTAATGAATCTTAAGCAGTGATTGCTTTTAGATTATCTATTTTATATAGGTATATATAAATATATATGACATACATATAGGTATACACATATATATATACACATATATGTGTATATATATATGTGTATATATGTGTAGGTAGATATAATGTACATAGAATCTGTAAATAGTTGCCACCTATATTCCAAAGTTTCATATTTGGTAAGGTCTCTATGCCCCAAATGCGTCTCGACTGTCTTGAAATTGCCCTTGTTCCATCCAAAGAAATAGTGGAGATGTAGATTCAATAATTATATAAACCAGAAGTATCTACTTCTTCCTGTTTTCATTATTCTTTGGCAAATATGTAAAACCTAATTTGTTTGTCAGATATCTGACTTACTACCTTGTGAGGACCGTATGCTTGAAGTGGCAATAGCCGATACCTTAGTTTTCTTGCTGCCAATTTATAGGCTATTATGACATGCTGGTATTCCTTTATTTGCACTTATCTAATTAATCATGAGTGGGATTTTTTTCTATATGTCTATTAGTTAATTATATAACTTCTATAAAATATTTATTCATAAATTTGGCCATTTTGCTTAATTTTTTATATATAAAGAGAAATAAACTTTTAAATAGTATAGAAAGTTTTAATGGGTTTGAGATATGAAAAATTAAAATTTTTATTTATGAAGTAAATATATAGTCTTCATGACGTATTACAATGATTTTATGCTTAGAAAATCTTCCAATTGCAAGCAGTAAATATTCACACGTATGTTACAGTTTCAGTTGTTATTTTTAAACTTTCAATCAAGTTTCTATATATTTTGAATGTAACACAAACTGGTAATTGGCCTTTTTTAAAAAATAAATACTTTTCCAAGCACAATGTTAGAAATAATACATCCTTTCTTATGGATTTATGATATTTGAAATATTATATTAAGATTCTAACATTGGTTCTGGAACTGTCCCTTGTACTTCCCTAGATTCTTAAGCTACCACTACACTGTATTAATTAATTTTATAATGTTAAAATACATGTTAATTATCTGATAGCATAATTCATTTTCTAATGTGATTTGCAATTCTCATTTGTTTAATTTTCCAGATAAATTTAATAAAGGCCTTACTCCCAATCAAAATACTCAATTCTCTTTCTTTTGTGTTTCATTTCATTTGATTTATTATTCTGCCTTTGTCTTAGGCCATTCTTGCTTTGTTATAAAGAAATACCTGAGACTGGGTAATTTATAAGAAAAGAGGTTTAATTGGCTCACAGTTCTGCAGGTTATACAGGAAGCATAGCAGCATCTGTTTCTGGGGTGACCTCAGGGAGCTTTTATTTGTGGCAGAAGGCAAAGTGGGGGCAGGCACATGGTAGGGTGAGAACAGGGCAAAAAAGAGAGGGGGAATGTGCCACACACTTTTAAGTGAGCAGATCTTGTGAGAACTCACTCACTATCACTAGGACAGTACCAAGAAGCAGGTGCTAAACTATTCATGAGAAATCTGTTCCCATGATTTAATCACCTCCCACCAGGCCTCATCACCAGCATTCGGGTGAGAACCTGAGATCTGGGTGGGGACAAATATACAAACTATATCAGCCTTGTGTTTAATGTTTATCTTAAGCTTCAAAGAAGTCATTATTTTACCAAAAATATTGAGTATTACAAGCAGAACTTATAGATTCTCCCCCCTGTCCCTGCCATAGAGCACTGTGAATAAATAAAAGTTAATTTACTCTCCTTATTTGGAAGACATTGAGAAAGTCAGTCTTGAATACATGCAAGTTGGAAAATGGACATTGAATACAGGATTTTTTTTAAAGCAGGGTGGTGATAGTGGTAGCAATGAAGAATCAATAACTCATGCGGAGAGAACATGAGATGGTTAACTGAAAAGTTAATTTACATTAGTAAACTGCAGCGATCTTAGCCTCAAGAATAAACAATTTATTTACCTTGGGAAATTTGCTTGGAATCTGGAAAAGTAATGTAGGAACATTTCTCAAAAAGTGTTCAGCCCTAGAATGTTCTCTCCCAAACTACTTCCTACCCCCAATCACACTCGCATCATAGAAATTTGCACTGGTCAAAGCAAATTCCAGCAATTACTGCACCGCATTTTCTTTTTCACAGATTTAAACAGAGTTGTAAGAATTACAAGACCAATATAATTATGGATTAAGAGATTTAATGGAGGAAGGAAGTTATCGTTTTAAGAAAGGACTTGTATATGAGGCAGTTAATTATCACAGATAAGCTGAGAGTTGAAAGGCCACTCCCCTCATATACTGGTGGTTTCATGATGGACAATTGCTTAATCAAGCTAATTTTGGTTTTCTCATTTGTAAAATTGATAGTAATAATATTTTGTAAGGATATAAGAAAGATTAAAAGAAATAATGGTCAAATACAACAAAATGATGCTTAAAATGTAGTAGTATTAACTGTTAGTAATTATTATGCAGTATGATTACTGAGCTAGTTTTAAGAACGAAAACTCTCCCTAACATTTGGAAATAAGCAAACTATCATTGTCAAATATAAAAATTAAAGAAGAGCTCCCACACAAGAATGGGGAGATCTAACTAGAATCAGGACAGAGACAAACCTAGCTGCTCCTTCTAAGAACTCTATTCATATATTTATAGAAAGACTAAGATTGAAACACTAAGATTCCTGTAAAGAAGTCTTGTAAATGGTGCTCTACTATCTGGACCTTTGATTAAATTAAACTGTTTGAACAGTGGCAATGTGAATGATTATTTTTGAAACAAAAGCCCTGAAAATAAAAGAAACAAAAGGAGTACATATGAAAGATAATTAATTGCATTGAAGGGAGCCAAGGAAAATTGTACATAAGTGATCATTTTAGATGCACAGCCAAGAACATTAAAGCTTAAAGAAAAGTTAAGAAGAAAAAATAATTCAACTGTCAACAAATATATATTCAGTTAATTTGAAGAAATATGTTTTCTGTACTTGGACATTATTTAAAAATTATTCCAAAAATGTGTCACAAGTCCCATAACTCAGCATGTATTATGGACTATGAAATAAACAAAAAGATCTGAAAGTAATAACCAATCAGATGATTAGGAGAGATAAGTGGAAAAATTGAAACATATTTTAAAATCTAAGAAAGAAGCTATCTCTGATCATCTGACTAAAACCCAGAAGAAAAACACTGCTGTGGCCATTTCTCCCTAGTGACACTGCAGAAGTAGATGGAATAATTTCTGAACAGACTGATAGCCAAAAGTCCACTCAGAAGATATATATCATGCTACAGAGTTTTCAGATAAGTTATCAACATTCAGAGGGAAATTTATAACTCTACTAAGAGAATCAGAGAATTATCAGAGTAAGGCAACATCCTGAAAGAGATAAGAGGTGGAAAATATATACGAGTCTATGTTCCTTAGTTCTAAATTTAGTCCAGTAGGTAACAATTACTGTTGAAAAGAGTACAGTACATTGAAAATCTACATATATGGGGAACTTCATTTTCTACAGAACTGACAATTCTATTCTAAAAGATGACTAGTAATTTTAAAAAGCACTTTAAAAAATTTAAAGCAATTGTAGGTTAAAATTAAGGAAAAATTTTTCTTAAAATGTGAACAGGAAATTCCTGGACGGGACAATTCATCAGATGATCTTTCACGAATCTGTGAATTCCTCTGAGGTCCAAGGGACTTACTGAGAATGGCTTTGTGGCATTTCCATTCCATTCAAACACATTGTATTGCAGAATAAGGTGCTAAGAAGCACAGATTAAAAATAAGAAAAAAGATAAATAATGCATTTTCATTCATTCATTCATTTTATTACTCACTTAGCAGGTACTTATTGAGTGCTACTATATGCTAGTCAGTGATCTAGGTGCTGGTGATAAAACAATTAAGCTGTCAACATCGCCTCACATTTTTACATCATAAGAGTCACAAAAAAAGTAACAGCATATAAATTAATTTATAATATTATAGAATAAGTGCTATGAAAATATAGTGTTGTTATCCATAACATGAAATAATACTCAGGAGGTACAGAGTATTTCAGAAAAAGTAGGCCCATGTAAACAATCCCATGAACGTTGATTCAATTCCTATGGTAACTCAGCAGCACTTCCGGAGCAGTCCGTGCTGCAGATTCTGTCGTGTTCTGCCCAGGGCTGACTTACCCATCTCCAAGCTGTTGTGGAAGCAGGCTTCTGACATTTCACAGTGTACCTCACTCAAGGTTATGCCCTCTCCCAGCAGGCATAATGAATGACTGATGGGGGAATAAATACATCGACTCAGTCCCTCGTCTCAATTTTAAACAACTCTAGTTCATTCAGCTCTAGGGCTCCAGGTGGGATAAACTGAGGCCTCAGTTGTAACTGCAATGTGAGTCACCTCCTCCCTCTGTCCAGTCTTGCCTCCATCCTCACTTCCTTTAGGTGTATTTCCTGAGGGCATTCTCCAATAAACCTTCTGCCTGGAATTCTCTGTTTCTAGAAGATCCAGTCTAAGACACTGAGATAAACTGAAGGGATCCAGAGGCTTTCATATGGAGCTTGGGGAAAATTTAAAACAGTTTTCATATGCAAGGTAATACAGCACAAAGTTTAGAAGGAAATTTAGATACTGAATATATATGAAATTTGCAAAAAAGAGTTGTTGAAAACCTTTAATGAGAAACTTGAGCTTATATCTGTTTAAAAAATACTTTTAAAAATTGGGTTTTATGCTTGAAAGGGCTACACATAGCTCCTTATCAAGACTTTTAAATTACAACCTTTTCAAATTCTTAATAGTAACCATCGAGAAAAATCTGCTTATACAGACATGAACAAATCATTTAAACACATTTTACAACCATTCAAAAATTTGTAACTATTGAAGTTATATACATAAAGAATTCTACAGATCTTTCATTAATAATCTAATGATAGCATTTCTTGTGATAATTATAATAGATTCCAAGTCCAATTAAATTTTTGAAATGAAGAATTTCAAAATAATGGTAAATCTTTCATTTGTAGAATACACATAACATTGCTAGTGATATGATGCAGCTACTAGCTCGGATGACTCTGAAATGCACCTGAATTGGAAAAGGGACAGAACCCTCAGATATCCGTGCAGGTGGTTTTGCCCTTGACTTTGATCTGCACACCATATTCTTTGGGCACATGGAACATAGACCATGCTTCAGTTTCATGAACCTCACATCCACAGTGGCTGCTGACGTGGATGTCCAGTTGATACAGGATTTCTTTCCTTATAGCAGAACAGTAAGTGTTGGATTTTTCTCCAGTTCACTGTTACAGAGACTTTGGGCATACTTTCAAGTCTGCTCTTCCTGGGCCACTGTCTGAGGAAGAAAGGCTTGCGGCTCTAGAGACTATTTCATGCCCCACCCTGAGGATTTAAGTGATTTGTATTTTGTGTCACATCTTCAACCCTTTTATGGCAAATTACTGTGTGCTGCATACAAATTGGGTAGATCAGGGATACACTTCTAGGAGTGTCAACTCAAATAACTAAGAAAGAATCCCATGGAAATATGTGAATATTAAGCTGTGCAACTGGGATAAAGGAACTGAGATTGATTGTCCTGGCAATTTGTGACATATACAAAGTCAGTGGAAGCTGCAAAATAGATGAACCTGTGGTCACTCGATGAACAGAGCTGAGAAAGAAGACTACTAAGGCAGCAGTGTAGAGATTTGAGGATCCCCCAGATTTAAAGCAGAGAACCATCAAAATAGTCAAGAATAGGCAACACTACACGTCTGTGAGCTAGGAGGGAAGGGTGAGAAGCTAAAATGGAAAACTGAGGGAAACTGTTTGCAAAGCAGTTTGCTCTCTAGTTCCACTTCTCCGCTATCCCACTGGTCAGAGAACAAGGGATTTATTTCCGGGCAAAAGTATGACTGAGGGTCTTTGGCACGGAGATCAGCCAACACAGATGATAGTGTTGCTATCCCACAGAAAACGGGCTACGGTTACCAGATGTATATTGTAGGTTGGACTGAATTCTCCAGCCTCGTTTCTTCACTGAACTCTGAGAACACTTACAGCCAAACCTTTATCCACCTGGCAGAAGACTGGCAGAGAACATTTTAGGAAATCAGATCCACTCAAGGGAAAAGAACTAAAGACACTAACCCATGTGGTTGGTCCACGAGCCGTCTTTCTGCAATGTTCAAAAGCCTCACACACATGCTCAGTGTTTCCACTCAGATTTTAGGCTGGCTTTTGTTTTCACCTCTTTTGACTCAGTCCTGACCAGTTTTTATTCCTCTTCAGAGCATTTCCTCTCAGTACAGAGCTCTGTTCTGGAAGGATATTCTGCCAGGTCAGTTTTTATAGTGCATAGGGCTAGACTGCTCAAGCCTCTTCAATTTCTCCTTTCCACCCTCCCCAGAATTGTGGAGGGCATAGCCCTGCCTCATTGGCTCTTCTCAAACTTGCCTGCTAAGCTTTCTGATGAATAGCTGTCGGCTATTTTGGGGGGATATTCCTCTTAGGTAAGTCAGAGGCTGCTCCCTCTTCTTGTTTCCACAGAAACACCAATCCCATGCAGATCTTGACATTGTTAGAATTTTGTCCCCACTTGCTTCTGTTTGGGCACATTGTCCCTGAATTTTGTAGTAAAACTTTCCCGCAGGTTTTTTATTGTTATCTAGTTTCTTTGACTGTTTTCACGTAGAAATTCAAAACAATTTTTAAAGCTATGTTGCCATTGTTGCCATGTCCCTGGAATATGCCCTGTAGCGTTATTATTATTTATTATAGTCAGATTTATTGAGGTATAATTTACATATAGTAAAATTCATCCTTTTAAGGTGTACATTGAGATGAGTTTGGACAATTATATAACTACTACCTATTCATATTATAAAACTTTTCCATTATCCAAAAATGTTCTCTCAAGCCATTTAGTAGTCAGTCTTTTTCTCCCACCCCCAGCCGCTTGGCAACAGCTACACTGATTCCTGTCCCTCTAGTTTTGCTTTCATTAGAATGTTGTATAAACATTTTGGGTTTGGCTTCTTTCGCCTGGTATAATGCTTTTGAAATTCATCTATCTTACTGCATGTGTTAGTAGCTCATTTCTACTTTTTGCTGAGCTGTATTCTATCATATGGGCATTATCACTACCTGTTTATTCATTCACTTGGTGATGGACATTTGAGTGGTTTTATGTTTTTGGCTACTAGGAACAAAACTGTTACAAATATTTATACATAGGTCTTTCTGTGGATATATTTCTTTTGGGTAAATATCTTGGAGTAGAATTGCTAGGTTGTATAGTAAATATGTGATATCTTTATAAGAAACTACCAAATTGTTTCTTCAAGTGGCTCTACTATTTTTTCATTTCTTCCATGTACTCTCCTTTTTAACCTGATAAAGCAACTGTAGCATATGTATCACTGAAAGTAAATCTATGAAAAACAAAGTTATAAGGTTAAGGAATCAGAAATCCAATCCAGGAGAAATGTGAAAAAAATTCCAGGGATGGCAGCAAGATTATTTCCATGTGACATATGTGCATTTGGTCTAGAGAATAGCCAGTGTAAAAACACAAAGAATGACAGTCTCCAGGAGGAATATCTCCAAAAAAAAATGGTATAGTGGGGGAGCCAGATGAGATTGACTTTTTGAAAATTTACTTATAGAGATTATTGGAAGCTGTGGCAAAAATTTAGAGTGAATAAAAAGAAACTCGAGCAATAGAAAACAGAATCAAAGTCATTATTTACTCAAGGAAAAGTAAAAACCAGTAAGGGAAATTTAATCATAGTGTGCTATAATGCTCAGCTTTGAAGAACACTTTCACAGGCATAATAACATAAATATCAAATACTGATTCTACTCAAAATTATGAAAATAATTAATTAGATGTAAATCCTGGGTACAAGGAAGAGGAGAAGCAGAGGTTGGTGACATAAGAAAATTTAACCCTTGTTTGTCATAAAAGGAACTCAGTTGCTAATATGTAAAATTGATAGCAGCCTGTATACATTTTACTTGAGAGACACAAATGCAAAAGAAACATTTAAAGGGTCAAATTTGGTTGCCTCAGGAAAGGCAAAGTAGAAGTTGGGAGTGGTCAAATAGGGAACCATACTATATAATACTGTTTGCCCTTATGTGTATGTATCATTTTATAAAAATAAATAATTTTTAAGTAACAATAAAAGTGTATCATGTGCGACTTCACAGTGATTACAGCATTTATGTCTAATTGGAATAATTGTCTGTTCATTGAAAATTATGCATATTTTTTTCAGGAGACAGATAATGCTGTGATTTCTGTACAAAGCTCCCTTAAGAGAAAATGCATTGTATTTCCTGATCTTAGGAGCACTCAGCCAGCCACAGGGGGTTGGAAAAATAATGGGCAACTGATTAATTTGTGGTTTGTCCAGACTAATCATATACTCTTCCAATAATGTGAACTGAGATAAAGACTTTGAAGTAAGTTAGCCGAGAGACTGGGGCTGCTACTTTGGGTCAAGCAGCGACTTATTAGGAAGAAGAAAAAGCTAGACTACAGAAAAAAGTAAAGCAGCATATACCAAAGGAAAAGTCCCAAAAAGCAAAATAAGGATGAAACTAATCTCAAAATGGCTTTTGTCTTTTGTTTTCTGGAGGACTTGATGAACCCAGTTCCCATCTTTGAGATATATTAGATCAGGGTCCTGAAATCAATCCCAGTAAACACTGTTATTCTACACCAGGCCACATTCCCCACATTTACCAACATTTAAGAGGTCCCAAAGAGGATCTTTGATAAGCAGAGAGGCAAGTAGTTAGGAAACATAACCAGGGTTAAGAAGGTGACAAAGATTCCTGACCAACCTTTAGGCAGGGTTCTCTGAGCCCAACAAGGCCTCTCCTTGTAACCTCCAAGAGCCCAAACTTAGCAACAATCTCACTATGCAGGTTTAGTCAAAATGCCCCATCTTTGATGTCTAATTACCCTTGACACTCGACCAAATTTCTCATCCCCCATCATACTACAGGTGGTATCTGATCACACTGGCCTGTCTTCAGCAAGAATCCTGTTAGGTCAGTTTATCCAGAGTGTCCTCCTGTCCCTGATGTTTTCTCTTAATAATTTTCCATCCACTGAGCTCCATCCTGCTCTTTGGCTATAAATTCCCACTTTTTCTTGTATTTTGAATTGAGCCTACTTCTAGAATGAGGTGTCTTTTTCCTTATTGCAATGGTGTTGGAGTAAAATTTGTTTTTTCTGCTTTAACTCCCATCAGGCTCTGTTTTTTTCTTTAACAGTTATGGTAACAAGACATAGATTGTATCAGATTCATCTTTGGACTCCTGAAATTCTCACTTGGGACCCCAAATGTACATATTTGAAGTCTTTATCTTGTCTCCTGACTGATCAAACGGGGATCCATTGGTGAGTCTGACTTCTGAACCAGTCAGCTCTGGATGTCCCTTGAAGCACACAGTTAGGACAGATTTCTATTCTTAACATTTTGAGTATATTTCAGAAGCTGGAGATAGAGCCCTTGATTTTTCTGTTTGTAAGAAGCTGTACTAGAGTCCTGGGCAAAGTGAAGTTGAGTTAGAATCCTAAACCAGTCTTTGCAAGAAGCAGAGGCTGGACTGTGAGTGATGGTGCACGCCTGTAGTCCCATCTACTCAGGAGGCTGAAGTGGGAGGAGGCCTTGAGCCCAGGAGTTCTAGGCTACAGTGAGTTATGCTCATCAGGTGCTTCACTAAGTTTGGCATCAATATGGTGACCTCCCAGGAGTCAGGGACTACCAGGTTGCCTAAGGAGAGGTGAACTGGCCAAGTTCAGAAATAGAGCTGGTTAAAACCCCTGTGCTCATCAAGAACAGACACCAGGTTAGAGTTCCAGTCTTCTCTATTCATAAGTATAGAGCCACCATTACTTAAGAACATAGGAGCTTCTCAGTGGACTAGAAACTCCCTTCTAGAGCCCCTGCTGAACTGTGCTCCGCCAACTCTCTCTGCTTTCTTTCTTGTAAGCATGATTGTACTAAGAATAATATGGAGCTTCAGTGGCCTCTTTGGGAAATGTAAGATCTCCTGACAGTGGCGGCTTCTCTAACCCTTCTACCCCTTCCATTGCTTTCACAACTCCTTTATCCTTGTACCACCCTTGACCGTCCCGTCAGTTCTTTTAAATCGTTTGATGTGTCCCCTTCAAAACTCTGCCTTCTCTATTCCCCCCATCCACACGGCCAGACTTTTGCCTTCCCACTTCAGCACCGCCAGAAACTTGAACTTTAGTCCCTCTGCCCTTAGTGGGAATCTGGACCCCCAAAAGCAACTTTCTGAGTTTGGAAAGAGAAAGATGGAAAAAAGAGCTATTAATAATTGGAAAAAGAAAATTGAGTCCACAGCCTCCATCAGACTATATATTAGGGCAAATGAAAAATCTTAAATGTCTCCCCTACAGATACTGGTAAAAAGCCTTAGGCCTTTTATTGAGTAGGTGAAGTTAAATTGTTCCATCTGTCAGAAACACAATTTAGATAAAAATATAAAGTGGAGTAAAGAGGGGCAATGTATTCATGTAAACCAGTGAGTTTTGTCTTGGTATCTTTATCTAACTCATGGCTAAAATTTTAGAATGAAAGCTGTAAGATTTTTGTTTTGTGTTTGTCTGTATGTTTATATATGTTTAAACATGTATATTCTACATGCATAACATTTTCTTACCTCTGGATAGTATTACCAAATTAATTTACAAAATCTGTTAGAGGCGTTCTATTCAATTTGGCTTAGAGATGAATGAGTACTTGTATAAATTCAATACTCATTAAACTCCTAGAAATATAGAAACAAATTCAAATTCACATGACCTGGGTAAGTCTTTGGGAAATAAGCTTAATATGTTGATTTAATAAGAACAGTGTGTCTTTTGAGTTTTCAGTATTATATGTGAGTATACGTTTTTATTCTACTTACGTTTAGTAGACAATAAGGTAAAAATAATAAACGGTGAAATAACTGGACATGATGGCTAGCTACGTTTGTTCTTCTAGTATGTCTTCCTAAAAACAGTTTCCAAAATCCTTTTGGTGGTTTGTGGCCTTAGGGTTATGTGATAGGTATTCATTAAGAATTTCTAAATTAAACTCCAGAGCTTCTGCACAGCAAAAGAAACAATTGTTAGAGTGAACTGGCAAACAACAGAATGGGAAAAATTTTTGCAGTCTACCCATCTGACAAAGGGCTAATATGCAGAATCTAACAAGAACTAAAACAGATTTACAAGAAAAAAACAAACTCATTCAAAAGTGGATGAAGGACATCAACAGACACTTTTCAAAAGAAGACATATATGAGGCCAACAGACATATGAAAAAATGGTCATCATCACTGGTCATTAGAGAAATGCAAATCAAAACCGCATTGAGATACCATCTCATGCAAGTTAGAATGGTGATCATTAAAACAAATGGAGCAACAGATGCTGGAGAGGATGTGGAGAAATAGGAATACTTTTACACTGTTGGTGGGAGTGTAAATTAGTTCAACCATTGTGGAAGACAGTGTGGCGATTCCTCAAGGCCTAGAAATAGAAATTCCATTTGACCCAGCAATCCCATTACTGGGTATATATCCAAAGGATTATAAATCATTCTATTATAAAGGCACAAGCACACGTATATTCATTGTGGCACTGTTTACCGTAGCAAAGACCTGGAACCAACCCAAATGCCCATCGATAATAGACTGCACAAGGAAAATGCGGCACATATACACCATGGAATACTATGCAGACATAAAAAAATCATGAGTTCAGGTCCTTTTTAGGGACATGGATGAATCTGGAAACCATCATTCTCAGCAAACTGACACAAGAACAAAAAATCAAACACCACATGTTCTTACTCATAGACAGGTGTTGAACAATGAGAACACATGGACAGAGGGAGGGGAACACACTGGGGTCTGTTGCAGGGGACTAGGAGAGGGACAGCAGAGGGCGGTAGGGAGATTGGGGAGGGATAACATGGGGAGAAATGCCAGATATAGGTGACAGGGGGATGAAGGTAGCAAACCACATTGCCATGTATGTACCAATGCAACGATCCTGCATGATCTGCACATGTACCCCAGAACTTAAAGTATGATAAAAAATATATATATTAAAAAAAAAGAAGAAAACCTCTCTCATTGGATGAAAACAAGAATGGAAAGGGAATAACTCAGGAATATAATCTCCAGCTGCCCAAGCCTCCAGCGGCACCCCCTCTGAGTCCCCTTCCATGCCATAGAAGCTGTCCTTTCACTCTGTATAATAAACTGCACTACCAGAAAAAAAAAGAAAAAGAATTTCTAGGTAGGATAAATTACTGAAACACACACTACTAAGCGTAAGTTTGAGTCTATATACTTTTAGCTTTTTATCTTTATATGATACAGAGAGATCAAACATATCTGAGTCTGTTAATGAAAAATTATACTATGAGAAAATATATGCCTTCGAAAATAGTGAAATGACATATTAATAAATTTGCTAGCCTGCTACATAATAATTGTATGTGACAGACAATTCACATGTATCCTTCCTCATTTTCTCTGTAAACGGAGGTTACTAACAGTTAAAAATTATACTCAATATATGCAAATAAAACTACCAGAAATAATAAAGGTGAAGAGAAACAATTTGACATGTAAAATATGCAAAAAATTGAATGTGTTTTTCATTAAAAAGGTATGAGGTAAGCAGAATGTGTTTTTGTGAAATGAAACACAAGTTATTTCATTCTAAAATAGAATGACTCATTGTTCCAAAATGAGAAAGAAGAAAATGTAGGAGAAAGCAAATCTTGAATGGATGCAAAAAAATGTAGAAGTTTTGTGGTAAAGGAATCTTTAAAAAGAAATTTTATGTGTGGTCAAATTGGCTGAAGATTTGAATGGATTTATTTATAAGTTCATTTTTAAAAAACTTTAATACCAAAGCATATTGATGAAAAATTAAAGTGACAAAGTTTTCTTGAATTATTGGTTTGTTCTTAGTAAGAGATTGTAAAGGCTTTTTGCAGGGTGGGGAGTTGCTGTGCTTTATGTTAACCTTATCTTTTTTTTTTTTTTTTTTTTTTTTTTTTTGATTTTTTTTTGAGACAGCCTTGCTCTGTTGCCCAGCCTGGAGTGCAGTGGCTGGATCTCAGCTCTGCAACCTCTGCCTCCCAGGTTCAAGCGATTCTCGTGCCTCAGCCTTCCAGGTAGCTGAGTAGCTAGGACATGCACCACCATGCCTGGATAATTTTTGTATTTTTAGTAGAGACAGGATTTCCCCATGTTGGCCAGGCTGGTCTTGAGCTCCTGGCCTCATATGATCTGCCTGCCTCTGCCTCCCCAAATCCTGGAATTACAGATATGAGCCACTGTGCCTGGCTATTATCATGTTTTGTTTTCACATTTAATTTAATTTAATTTAATTCTAAGTTCTGAAGTACATGTGCAGGACATGCAGGTTTGTTACATAGGTAAGCGTGTGCCATGGTGGTTTGCTGCACCTGTCAACCTATCACCCAGGTGTTAAGCCCTGCATGCATTTTAATAAAGAGAATTGATATGTCTCAGTTTAAAAAGACAAAGATTTTTACGTTTTCACAATTTTGCCTTTCCAAAATCAAATCCTAAATGAAATCTTGCTTTAGAACTGACTGATATTTACGTGTGGGTCCCTGGGAAATTGCAAAGGATTTGTAAAGAGAAACTTTGAAAATAATTTAATTTATTTAATATGTTAAATTGCATGGCGAACATTGTAAACAAGAAGCGATGTTTAACTTTTCCTACGTTATATTTATATGGGTAAATGCTATTAATACAAGTATTTCAGAAATTCAATAAAGTTCATAGAAATTTGTCACTACCTTTGCCATTCATGTTTCCTGATATAATGTTATCATCCGTCATAATTCCAGTTATTTTTTTAAATGTTATATGTCACAGAAATAACCAAATTTCATTGTCAAATTATTTCTTTTCTTCATTTTCTCTTTTTTTTTTTTTTTTTTTTTTTTATTGCGATGAGGTCTTACTCTGTAGCCTAGGCTGCAGTGCAGCGGTGTGATCTCAGCTCACTGTAGCCTTTACCACCTGGGCTTAAGCAATCCTCCCACTCAGCCTGCAGAGTAATTGGGATTACAGGCATCCACCACCACGCCTGGCTAATTTTTGTATTTTTTGTAGAGATGGGGTTTTGCCATGTTGGCTGGGCTGGTCTCCAATTCCTGAGCCCAAGCAATCCACCCCTCTCAGCTTCCCAAAGTGGTGGGATTACAGGCCTGAGCCACTGTACCCGGTTGTCAAATTAATTCCTATAAAATCTTTAATCATGGTCATTTAAAAAATTTCTCATCTAGATAGTTTTTGCTTCACTCTGATTCTTCTTTATTTTTATATTTTATTATGCTTTAAGTTCTGGGGTACATGTGCAGATCGTGCAGGATTTTTACATAAGTATACACCTGCCATGGTGGTTTGCTGCCTCCATCCCCCTGTCATCTACATTAGGTATTTCTCCTGATGTTAGCCCTCCCCATTCCCCCCACCCCCTGCTATCCTGCTATCACTCTAATTCTTCTCTGAAAGCATTTATAAGCAGCTATTGGCCAGAATGATTCCTGAAGGCATTGCTTAAACAACTTTGAGATCCTTCCACTGGACTGAGTAAGGATTTGGCGAACATTAGTGGAGAAATTGACAGGTTTTAATGAAACTGCAAACCTAAGATCAAGCAGAATGGTTTTTGTTTTGGAGCATAGCTGTTTTTAAATGTTTTATTTTCCATATTTAAGGAAACTTTTTCTCTTACTACACTTTTGTAAATAGAAATGGAACAATTATCTTTCTCCCTACTGATGCCTCCAGAATTTGGAAACTCATTGAATTTTCTTATTTTCATGGCAATTCATTATTGGCATAAGTTTAGTAAGAATCTGTTCTCTTTGTAACAGGACATAATTGGGAACATTAGCTATATTACAAAGGTTTTAGCTGGAATGCCATATTTGAGAATTATGTGCATGGAATCAGGTTTAAGGAAGTAAAGTTGACTTTGTGGAGCCAATACTTACAAAGGCCTCTTTGAAAAACCACCTTGATACCTGGATTACAGGATTTCCAGCATCAGAGGTGAAGAAGGAAAGTCACTTACTGGCAGCACCAGGATTTTGCAGTATCTTGGGGACCTCAAGAAGAGAGGAATTTGCCCAAATCTATAGGTCCAAAGTCAAATCTGTCAGTGAGTTCTTGGCTTGGCTTCTTAGCCTCAAGAGACTTCTAAAAGTCTAATCTGAGATTCCTGATGAAAAGTTTCAGCAAAACAAACTCAAAAAGACCTGTGTGGTCAGGTACCATTTTTGCTGCACATATGTAATTAATCAGGCCAAATCTAATGAGACTAGGCATATTTTGTAAACAAAAATCAAAATGGGAGTAACTGTAGAGGTAAATTTTATGTATTGATAAAAAAAAAAAAAAAACTATAGTGTACCCTTGTGGGTTCTCAATTCTTCTAGCTTCCTCTGACATGGCTACACTTCTGAAAACTAAAGTTTCTAGTTTTTCTCCCAGCCTCCTCACTTGGAGTTACTAAGAAATAAAACTGCTCTTTTCTGAATCTGGATGATTTGATATAAACTTGGGAGAAATCACTGCAACACACTATGTGTGGGCAAACCTTTTGCCTCCTGCTGTATGGGTCACTCAGAAAGTTACCAGAACTCCTGATGCCATCACCAAAGACACTCAAAACACAATCCAGGACATCTGTGCGACTGCCACCTTCATCCTCGGGACAAACATTTAGAAATTTTCTCTATTGGCTGGCCCCTGAACTCAAATGAAGTTTCCAACTACTATCTTTATTTTACTTTTATTTTCATTGAATTTCCTTTCATTGTATTCCTGACTGTTAGCACTATCCAGCAGATATCCTATATTATCAGGATGGTTCAGCTAGTCTTTAATGAATAAAAGGCAACCAAAAAAGAAATGGACTTACATTGTTCCAAAGAAAAAAGAATGTATCTTCTTCCCTTTAATAAGAGGAAGAACTGACATTGATTTTTTCCTGGACCAAATTTTAGTCGGCTTGCTGTGAGCCCAATTAGACTCACATTCTTGAATATTCTTGGGAATATCCTCCAAGAGCCTAATTTTAGTAAGAATCCTGCTAAGTAAGTTCATCAGAACCCCCCACCCTTGATATCTTAATTACCCTCTAGTCTCACCAAACTCCTCATCCATACCATTCCCCAGCTGATGTCTGATCCCCTGGCCTGCTTTCAGCAAGAATCGTAATAAGTAGGTTCAGCCAAAATCCATCCTTACCTCTGATGTGTTCCTCTTAATAATTTTCCATTCACCAACTACACTGCTCTTTAGCTATAAATTCCCACATTGCCTTGTATTCATAATTTTACTCAATTCTGCACTGAGGCGTCTTTTCCTCTGTTGAAGCAGTTCCCCAGTAACTTCCGCTTTTACCACGTTAACTATCCTTAGACTCTAATTTTTCTTTGTCAAATGGAACAAGTTGTACAGAAAGTCTAAGGAGAAAGATTCTTTAAGACCCTTTGGAAGAAATCATTTTATTATGGAAAAGTTAAGTGGGGTAAAGAGTGGGAAACCTTGAGTTTCTGTTTCAGAAAAAAAAGTTTCTGACTTTAGGATATATAATTACTATTAAATAGTCTGCTATGTTGTATTTGGTTGATAACTTTGGTATTGGCTGTTTTAAACTAGAAATAAGATGTACCATGTAATTTTTGGTTTCTGAATTTATTTTTTTAAATTGATTGAACTATTGTCTCTGTGCAAGAGAAACAATGTAAATGGATTAAAGGTTTTTTTGAGGCACTGAAAAATAGTCATCAAGCCAATATATTAGTAAGATAGTGAGATGGTAATGGCATTGAGCTTGATCTTGGTGATGGAGTTCTGTGACTAATATAACTGCAATAAAAACATAGAAATTGGTTTACAGATGGATGGCAGACACCTATTTATAGAAAAATTCAATGGCAGTTTGCCAACATTAAAGCCCAGGTACACAATGACAATGATCCAATTAAGAAAGCATGTAGATAATGTTGGATCAATGTGAATGTTTATAATATTCTTGGTATTTGGATTGATGCCAGTGGAATTTGGCCCAGTAGGAACCAAGACGAGGATTCAAGGAAATGGTGCCTTCGGAGGATGAAAGTGCAAATGTAAGAGCTCCAGACAATTAGGCACTCTCATTTACAATGGTGACTTTTGGGTATTTCCTAAATTTGCAGAAAAACAGGAAAGCTACTTTTCAGGAAGGGCAACATCCATGAGTTTTTTACGTTGTATATTTTAGGTTAGCAGTGTCTATTTAGCAATGGCAGCCTCTTTGGGTTATTGATTTTTTTTTAATCAGTTCTTATATAAACGAAAACAGAGAATATTTAGATTCTGTTTTCCAAATTATGTAACTCTCCTCCTGAAGCTAGGCACTGAAAAGAGCTATGACCCTACTTTTTTCACCATAATTAAAATCTAGCTCTAATTAAGTCAAAAGTAAAGCATTCTTTAATATGATTGCCTTAGTATCCTTAAGGCATTTCAGATTACTTAACACTAATGGTAAGACATAGATCTTGCTTGTGATCTTGCGGTTTGCTCGGACTTTTTTCTTTTAAATCTTCATCTTGTGAGGCCTCGGCAGGTTTTTATGAACATTTCTAATGCATATAGTTTGTCTCTTTAAACTACCTTTTATCTCCATCTGTAGCAGCTGGCAACTTTTTACACATTGAAAACACAGAAAAGGGGCTGGGTGCAGTGGTTCATGCCTGTAATCCCAGGACTTTGGATTGCTTGAGCCCAGGAGTTTGAAACCAACTCCTGGTTTGGGGTAACATAGAGACCTCTATCTCTACAAAAATTTTAAAAAATCAGGGCTGGGCATGGTGGCTCATGCCTGTATTGCCAGCATTTTGGGAGGTTGAGTTGAGCAGATCACTTGAACCCAGGAGTTCAAGACCAACCTGGGCAATACAGACAAACCCCATCTTTACCAAATAAATAAATAAGTAAACAAATAATAAGCTGGGTGTGATGGAACATGCCTGTAGTCCCAGTTACCAGGGAGGCTGAGGTGGGAGAGTCACCTGGGCCTGGAAGGTCAAGGCTGTAGTGAGCCATGATCATGACACTGTACTCCATCCTGGACAATAGAGCGAGATCTGGTCTCAAAAAAAAAAAAAAAAAAAATTAGCTGGGCATGGTGGCACATACTTATTGTCCTACCTTCTTGAGAGGCTGAGGCTGGAGAATCACTTGAGCCTGAGAGATCAAGGTAGTGAGTCATTATTGTGCCACTGCACCCCAGTCTGGGTGACAGAGGGAGACCCTGCATTAAAACAAAAAAGAAAGGAAAAATATTGAGAAAACTTTTGTTGTTAATGTTATATATATTGCACAAATAATATACATTCATTAGAAAGAATTAGAAAATAAAGCAAAAGAAGAAAAATCATCTCTAATCAACACCATTTTGATGTGGAGTCTTCATACTTCTCATGCATACACAACTACAAAATATACACATATTTTAATTTAACTTGGAACAAAACCTGTTTTCATATAACTCAATTCTTTATCATGAACACATTTCCATTCCTTTTTGATATATGTCTTCATTCTGTATAATACACAGAATTCAAGTCGTGGATTTATCACTTTTTCAATCAAGTATCTATTAATGAATATTAGCGTTGTTCTTAATCTTTCACTAACGAAAGAACTCTACAATGACTATTCTCTTGAATATATCCTTGCCAACATGTGAAATTATTTCCTTATGATATAGTAGTAAAAGTAGAATTTTTGATCAAATTTTAAACCTTTTGTTGTTTATGCTATAAAATTACCTTTTAGAAATATGCCAACTTCAATTCCAAAGAATCTTGAGAGAAAGGCAATAAGACATCTTACAGATCTTAGGATAAGCACAAAGATCTAAAAGAAATCTCTATTTGCAAAACATATGCATTTTGATGTGTACTGTACCTTGCACCAACTTTTTTTAGTTCAAACATGCAAAAGTTTACAGCTCTTTGAGATAGCCTGTTCTCTCCTCTTTAACATTTGGCATAACAAGTTCTTTGCGCAAATACCCTTCAAATATCAGAATGAAAGGGAAGAATCACAAATACACTTTCTTTCCTTTTTTTTTTTTTTGAGACTCAGACTTGCTCTGTTGTCTAGGCTGGAGTGCAGTGGCGTGATCTCTGCTCCTTAGCTCACTGCAACCTCCACCTGCCAGGTTCAAGCAATTCTCTTGACTCAGCCTCACAAGTACCTGGAACTACAGGCCCTCACCAATACGCCCAGCTAATTTTTGTATTTTCAGTAGGGACAGGGTTTCACCATGCTGACCAAGCTGATCTCGATCTCCTGGCATCATGATCTGTCCACCTTGGCCTCCCAAAATGCTAGGATTACAAGTGTGAGCCACCATGCCTGGCCACAAATATACTTTCTAAAAATTATTACTTCAAAGAAGAAATCAGCCCCGCAGAAACACAATCATAAGAGAATACTATAAAAACCTCTATGCAAATAAACTGGAAAATCTAGAAGAAATGGATAAATTCCTGCATACACACACCCTCCCAAGACTGAACCAGGAAAAAATTGAATCCTTGAATAGACCAATAATAAGTTCTGAAATTGAGGCAGTGCTAAATAGCCTAAAAACCAAAAGAAGCCCAGGACCAGATGGATTTACAGCTGAATTCTATCAGAGGTACAAAGAGGAGCTGGTACCATTTCTTCTGAAACTACTTCAAACAATTGAAAAGGAGGGACTCCTCCCTAACTCATTTTATGAGGCCAGCATCATCCCGATACCAAACCTGGCAGACATACAACAAAAAAAGCAAACTTCAGGCCAATATCCTTGATGAACATTGATGCAGAAGTCCTCAATAAAATACTGGCAAACTGAATCCAGCAGTACATCAAAAACCTTATGCACCACGATCAAGTCAGCTTCATCCTCAGGATACAAGGCTGGTTCAACATAAGCAAATCAATACATGTAAATCATCACATACACAGAACTAAAGACAAAAACCACATGATTATTTCAATAGTCACAGAAAAGGCCTTCAATAAAATTCAACTTCATGTTTAAAACTCTCAATAAACCAGACATTGAAGGAACAGACTTCAAAATAAGAGCTATTTATGACAAGGCCACAGCCTATATCATACTGAATAGGCAAAAGCTGCAAGCATTCCCCTTGAAAACTAGTACAAGACAAGGATGCCCTCTCTCACTACTCTTATTCAACATATTATTGGAAGTTCTGACCAGAGCAATCAGGCAAGAGAAAGAAATAAAGGATATTCAGATAGGAAGAGAGGAAGTCAAATTGTCTTTGTTTGTAGGTGACATGATCCTATATCTATAGAACTCCATTGTCTCAGCCCAAAAGCTTCTTAAGCTGATAAGAACTTCAGCAAAATCTCAGGATACAAAATCAATGGGCAGAAATCAAAAGCATTCCTTTAGACCAACAATAGATAAGCAGAGATCCAAATCATGAATGAAGTCCAATTCACAATTGCCACAAAGAGAATAAAATACAGAGGAATACAGCTAATGAGGGAAGCAAAGGCCTTTCCAAGGAGAACTACAAACCACTGCTCAAGGAAATCAGAGAATACACAGCAGATGGAAAAACATTCCATACCTATGGATAAGAAGAATCAATATTGTGAAAATGGCCATACTGCCCAAAGCAATTTGTAGATTCAATGCTATTCCCATTAAACTACCACTGACATTCTTCACAGAATTAGGAAGAAAAAAAATTACATATTCATATGGAACAACAACAACAAAAGGCTCATATAGCCAGGACAATCCTAAAAAAATGAACAAAACTGGAGGCATCATGCTACTTCAAACTATACTGCAAGGCTAAAGTAACGAAAGCAGCATGGTACTGGTACAAAAACAGGCACACAGACCAATGGAACAGAGTAGAGAACTCAGAAATAAAACTGCTCATCCACAACCATCTTATCTTCTATAAACCTGACAAAAACAAGCAATGGGGAAAGGAATCCCTATTTAACAAATGGTGCTGGGAAAACTGGCTAGCCATCTGCAGAAAATTGAAACTGGATCCCTTCCTTCTACCTTTATACAAAAATGAACTTAAGGCGGATCAAAGACTTAAATGTAAAACCCAGAACTATAAAAACCCTAGAAAAAAATTCTAGGCAATACCATTCAGGACATAGACATGGGGATAGATTTTATGATGAAATTGTCAAAAGCAATTGCAACAAAGGCAAAAATTAACAAATGGGGTTTAATTAAACTAAAGAGCTTCTGCACAGCAAAAGAAACTATCAACAGAATGAACAGACAGCCTACAGAATGGGAGAATATTTTTGCAATCTGTCCATTGGACAAAAGCCTAATGTCCAGAATCTACAAGGAACTTATGCAAATTTACTAGAAAAATAAAACAACCTTATTACATGGGCAAAGGACATGAACAGACACTTCTCAAAGGAAGACATACATGTGGCCAACAAACTATGAAGAAAAGCTCAATATCACTGACCATTAGAGAAATGCAAATCAAAACCACAATGAAATACCATTTCACACCAGTCAGAATGGCAATTATTAAAAAGTAAAGAAACAACAGATGCTGCCAAGGTTGCAGAGAAATAGGAACCCTTTTACACTGTTGGTGGGAATGCAAATTAGTTCAACCATTGTGGAAGACAGTGTGGTGATTCCTCAAAATTTTAGAACCAAAATACCATTTGACCCAGCAATCCCATTACTAGGTTTGTATCCAAAAGAATATAAATCATTCTATTATAAAGATACATGCACGTGTATGTTCATTGCAGCACTGTTCCCAATAAAAAAAGACATGGAACCAACTCAAATGCCCATCAATGATAGACTGGATAAAGAAAATGTACATATACACCATGGAATACTATGCAGCCATAAAAAGGGACAAGATCATGTCTTTCGCAGGGACATGGATGAAGCTGGAAACCATTAACCTCAGCAAGCTAATGCAGGAACAGTAAAGCAAACACTGCATGTTATCACTTATAAGTGCTCAACAATAAGAACACGTGGACACAGGGAGGGAAACACACACTGGGGCCTGTCAGGGGAGGGAAGTGAGGGCAGGGAGAGCATCAGGAAAAAGAGCTAATGCATGCTGGGCTTAATACCTAGGTGATGAGATGATAGGTGCAGCTAATCACCATGGCGCACGTATAAACTTGCACATCCTGCACACGTATCCCGGAACTTAAAAAATAAAATGAAATTAAAATAAAATAAAAAGAAGAAATCAGATTATACAAGACAAATTTCTTGGAAACTGATAAAAATAAGGATATTTCAAAGAAAAAATATGAAATGCAACTAAAGTTATACTTAGTTTTCAAATATATAAAGCATTCAACTTAAGGAGCTAGAAAAAAAATTGCAATCAGAAACAAGTTGTGTTTTGCTTCTAATTTAAACTAAAAGTCAAGTACAGAGCAACAATTTAATCGTTCAATATATATATAAATAAGAATTTACAAGTAAGGATTTAGTAAATGTAAAAGATAAAATGAATGAGGTATGAAAAAATGATCTAAGAAACAAAACCAATAGCATTTTTAAAGTTAATGTCAATAAAAAGAGCTGTTAGATGATTTTTTAAATGGTGGCTGGGCAGCCAAAACTTATTAATTTTGCCTGTTTCTGTGCTATTTTTTTGTATTGCAGAAAACAAAGGTCCTTCTATGACTAATGAAATTCAGTGTCAAGAACTGAAAACATCTGAAATTTTACCCTTTTTGCAAGCTATGTCATGTTAGTCTGCCACTGTTTCATGGAAGCTGGCAGAAGACATGAGAGTCTTATGCTAGATATTAAGGACTTTATTATTCAGAACAACAGCAAAAACCAGAATATCAGCATTTGCATTGGTTCTGAAAAACACAAATCCCACAGGTTAATACAAAGAGGTCTGGGTAATACCTGCATGCATAATGGGGTGGGGTAGAAGAGAGGAATTCTAAACTACGATACCTGAATCTTTTCAAATGAGCAGTAATCCTATCTGGACTTCACCCTAGAAGGAGACATTATCTCTGTCTTTTCCTAGAGGGAGACATTTTCTCTGTCATTTGCTATATAAACATCTTTGAGAAGATAATTTGAAATAAAATGAGTGACTTTATTTGCAAGATGTGCAGAAATGTGAGAGACCCATGGAGAGCAATCTCCTTGCAGAAAAAAGAAAAGGATGTACAATTATTGTGTGAGCTGCAGTAGATAGATTTGTGGGATTATAACAAAGCAGATTGAAATTTTTGCCTGCATTTTCCGAATATTGTCCTGTTGAATCGCCCACTTTGATGCTGAGGTCAGTTGAGGAAATAAGTAGTGGTTTCTTGCAATTCTTTACTTCCCAATTTCTTGAATGTAACAGAGCTTTGCTGTCTCTTCCAAACCAGCTTTTCAAATTGTTTTATAAGGTTATAACTGGCTTTATTAATTTTCTTCTTGCTTATTATACTTTGTGTGTCTTCTGATTTTCTGACAAAACTCTGACTGAGATGATAGAGTCTGGTTCAAAAAACAGATTCTTGTAGATGGGAATCTGTGATTTGCCATTGGAAGGCCATAATGAACCCATCATCAGTGAAAAGTAGGATACTGGTAGTTGAAAGAAAACAATGGCAATAGATAAGTGTTGGAAATAAGTGCCTAATGAAGATTAGGCTCTGAAGAACTTACGGAAAGAAAAATGACAAGCTCAGGACACAATCAGAAAAGCAAAACTTTTATGACTGCTCTTAAGAATCCATTTTTTAGTAACTTGTGTTTACAGAGGTACTAAATACTAAACCAGAAATAGGATTTGATCATGTGGTTTGCATACTTAAAAGGAAAATTAAATTCTTAATTATGCTAGGGCTTCATCTTAAAAGTTGGGGTATTGATTAAGAAAGAATAGAATTCCATGAATTGGAATGAAAACTTTTTGATGGATTCCAAAAAGTCTAAGGACTTCAAACTGCCTATGTCATTGATCCTTAATTTCTATCAGAAGCAGCTCATCGTTTTCGTTTGAGAACATTAGTCTTCCTTCACCTGAAGATTCTAAATGACCTAAGTGATGTGTCCTCTTGTAAGGCAATGCTGATTTTATTCAAGACCCACTACCTCTCATTGATTCCAGATCCATAATTAGAGGATGAACACAAGACAAGTTGGGAATAACTAAAAAGTCTAATCTAGGAGAGATGGCACATACATGAAAACAGAAACATTATTTTTCAAATTTACCTTCACAAAAACCAGGGGAGGAATGTAGGGAGGAATGACTGTAAACGTTTTGAAGCAGTGCACACACACAAAAATACTATACCACGTGCCAGGTTAGATTACTGATATGGGTGCCTTTACTGGAGGTTCTGGTATGACTGTGACCTCAAGCAGCTGGGAGTGGTTCTCTTAGCTTACTCAGTCTGTTGACTTAAATCTGAACATAGCAGTGACATAAATTAAATAAGGTTGAGGTGCCAGAATATCCTTAGTTTAATGTATACTAATGAATCTAAAAGCTTAGGGAAATAGGAATGTTGGAGGACATTTTTATGGGAAACTCACATATTTTACTTTACTGTATCTCTGAGGAAGATTTAGAGAACACTTCCCTCACCAAAGCTTTTAGAGATACCAGGGAAGGTAGATCCAGCATTGTAATAGTGGCTGTTCTTTGCAGGCAAGGAAAGACTGTGACAGATTGAGCCTCTCACATGGGCTCATTGATTTTAAAGGAATAAAAGATCTTGGAACGACAGAAGCTGAGTAGTGGCACTAAACTTCCAGATGCAAGGATGTTCAATTATCATAAAGGGAAGAAGGGTAGAACAGAGTGGCTTGGCTGAGTCTAGGCCTTGATACTTGAACAGCCTACTAACATTTTGTGTAATATATACGTACTCAACATGGATATTTGATTGAAAAATAAAACTATAGATTTAGTGATTAGAGATCTGAATTGAGTCACTACAAAGCAGAGTCACAGCCTCTCACTGAAATGCCATATATAATCTAGTACATAGATCTAGAACTTTTTGAATAAAGAATAAGCAGATTCCCTTCAGGAGGACCCCAATAAAATTACCATTAGTAGGTACTACAAATAGTCCTTTCAGCCTTCCATCAACTAACTTATGGCAATTTACCAGCGGGAATCATGCATCGAATAATGCAAATGACCAGATTTCTAAGACATTTTTGGACATAAGTCCCAAACTGACCCTAAACCATGGAGCTTCGAACTGCTTCAGTGAGATTGGTTTTATTGTGATCAGGCAATACGTGAGATTTTGGCAGCCAATAATGTCTACCGAGTTGGAATGTCTACTAAAGCCTATTAAGTTGGAATAGATATACTTGGCAACTGATGGAGTCCCCACATTGGGTTTTTGCCCTTTAGAAACAGCCACTACAATAAGAAGGGAGAAATAGAAGCTGAGGGAGAGCTTCTCTCTAGTAAAGCAATACATGAAAATGAAGGCCAAATCAAGGGCAGTTGCAGACTATTGCCACTATCAGATATGTGAAGGATGAAGAATAAATGTTCAAATATCTCATTTCTAGCTAACTTACCTATTTGTTTTGTGAAGACATACGGATCTTGCAGAATATCAGTTGATTGTTGTGAAACTAATCAGGTGGTGACTGCAATTTTGGTTGCTGTTGCAGATGTGGTTTCTTTACTGGAGTAAATCAATTTAGCTCCTAGTATCCAGTATATAGTTAATATTCAGGTATTTATCTGGAACTTAAAAAATATAATTAGCGAAAATCAACAGAAAAAAAATTGCTTTCATATGGCAGGGACAGTAGGATGTCTTCTTCATCTTAAGGACTACATAAACTCTTTCTCTTGTAATAGTTTCTACAGGAAATCATCACATGGAATACAAGGTAGGAGGCTTAGTAACAGAGGTATCTGGGGAAAAGTATATGTGTGAACACTCACAAAAACTTTCCAGAGAAGGCTTTCAATAATAGCGGTACACAACCCATTCTATACAAGTCAGTTTGCTTCTCTTCTTAGTCATTTCATCACTGGATTCATGAATAAAATGGCCATAATGAAGATGAAGCCTAAACAAAGATTTTTATTCTCACAAAGCTCATGTGGCACACACGACTGCCAAAGAATGAAACAGCCGGTAGTGTAGACCAAACTGAGCCCCTAATATAGCACCATTTCCTAGTGTGACGAGTGAGCCATTCAGTGGCAGAATAATTACTTTGGACCTCTGCCACTCTGGAAGGGAAGAACGCATTGCCTTTAGAAAAGATACTTTGGATATAAATTTGTATTTCTTCCCCTACAATGCTTTCGCCAGCATCACCACCTGTATATAATACCTTATTCTCTCGTTTGGTATCCCACGTAATATGGCTTCTGACCAAAGAGCTCATTTTACAGTGAAAGTAGTGACTCATATCCATGAGACCTACTGGTGCTACCATGTACCACATTGCCTGAAGATGCTGTCTTAATGAAATAGTCCGATGGTATACTGAAGGAATAGTACATACCTGCTGGGAGGACAAGAAGAGCCCAAACATACAAATAAAAGCTTGTAATTCCTAGGTGCCATCTGACAAGATGTACAACATGTTCCAGTAGCAATTGACAGCGACGACTAATAAATACCTAATGCTGTTTCTGCAATAGTCAGGACACACGGCTTTGAGAATGAAGGGGCTGGAGTGGGAGTATTCCCTGCCCTGTTACCTCAACGATACACTCACTGAAAATGTTGTTTCCTGTTCCTATAACTTTGAATTCTGCTGGATTATTGTGTTTAATTATCACAAAAAAATGTTTCTATTCAACTGGAAACCGAGAATCCCATGGAATTACCTTGAGCTCCTTATACCACTGACTCAATGGACAACGGAAGAGTTGAATGTCTGAGATGACTGATTTTTATCATCAAGGCAAAACAGGGTTGCTAGGGTTGCTTTGACACACTCCTAGCCATTACTACTAATTCCTATTGCTGCTGTTGTCACTGCTGGTGCTAATACTACTAGGAACACGTTAGGAAGAACGTTTGGTCGCAGACCAGGTCAAGAATACCAACCAGACCAGAAATACGAGCTGAGGGACAAGGAACAAGAACTAGATACTGGAAGAAGGAAGTTACAGAACCCAACTCTGACCTCATGACTTCTTGCTATATGTATTTTCATCTCTGCTTTGTTTGCATGTGCACATGATGGGAAATACGGACTGAAACGAAAAGTTAAGATTAAAAAGAGATTATTTGGCTTGCATAAAACTAAGTCTAAAAAAACATAAATAAATTCAAACAATGCTGTTTTTAAAGTCTGTAACATTTCTACCTCTGAAATTATTAAAGCTTAAACCCTAACTACGATTCTGGAGCTAATCTGTTTACCTTGTGTGTGTGTTTGAATTCATGTATATTAACCAATCTACAGTTTTTCCTCTCTCTTACCTTACCATTGTATGTAATGTGTGCTGTTGCTGGTGGTTATGCTTATCATTTAGTTGTAAAATATCAAAGAGGGATTTTATGATAGGTGTGCATATTTTCTTCTTTGTTTTGCACATATTTTTATGAATAAATTAATTTTTTTCCTCCTATTTCTCTTTCCTGGGCAAGGGAAAATAAAATTATTGACACATTTCCAAAACTTCCATTGGACATCCTTATTCATTTTCTCCCAAGATCTACAGGAACAAATGCAAAGATTGGCTACAGGAGAAGAAATATTCCACTGCTCACTTGAGGGAGCTGTAATCTGTTTTCCTGCTGCATCCTGCATTCTTTCCCTTAAATGTTTTCCCAGGGTGTTGCATAGCCCCAGAACCCTTGGTAATTTTGCCAAGAACAAATTGTGAAGTAGTTTCTGAACCCATTACCTACTAAGATGTTATTGTTCATCTTAATTTTACAAAGTGTCCGTCCTTGGCCAAAAGTTTGCTTCCTTAAATAACAAGAGATTATGTAAGTAATTCTTAGGAGGCTCAACTGAAAAGACTCCCTTTGGCCAAAGGGGCAAATCCTGGATTGAGTTTTTGAAATGGCCCTTTAAAAATTATTTATTGCATAAGAAATTAAAGAGGGCCTATATATACACACACACACACACACACATATAAATATATAAAATATGTAAACATATATATATATATATATATATATATATTTAACAGCGGTTGAGCTACTGCTCTTCTGTGTTAAAATCCCATAGAAGATTTAACCTGCTGTGGATTTCTGGGAGGTCACTGGGCTAGGTAAACTAGCTCAGAGTTTGGAGTAAGCTTTTTCAAACAAAGTCACTGAATAGATATGGATGAGGAAAAAAGCTTGTGAAAGGCATCAGGCACTGCAAACAACAGCTGCAGCTGCAAACCAGAAAGCATTCATATCTCTGTGTGACAGTTTGTTCCTCAGCCTTCCCAGGACTAGGGTATGCACACAAACAACCCAGATAAGACGAGAAAGAGTCATTTATATTCTTACACTGTTTGCGTTTAT
Organism: Sapajus apella; assembly: GCF_009761245.1. Taxonomy (NCBI): domain Eukaryota; kingdom Metazoa; phylum Chordata; class Mammalia; order Primates; family Cebidae; genus Sapajus; species Sapajus apella. The sequence goes on from NW_022436947.1 coordinate 41,156,802, forward strand.
GCACACGAGGGTACAAAAGGTGACAACATAGAAACACATTTGAAACATTGCTCTGTGTCTAAGAACTTAGTGTTGTCATCAAAGTAATAAACTGTATGAACTGCCCGCATTTATGCTAAATCTCTCAGAGGCACCAAGCAGCTCAGCTGTTGCTGCTAGACCTCAGCACCTTGAAGACTGGAGATTCTGTGCTCTCTGGTGATAACCCATGAGGACAAAAGCAGGCCTGTTGGAGAAAACCACATATCAGAGCCTTCCTCTGACACAGGGATGCAGGCTGATTGGACTTCAGGGGACTGCTGTGGAGAGGGAGAAAGGAGAGAAAGGATAAGTCTACCTATACTCTAGAGAAGAGACAGCTGGGCTGGGCGTGGTGCCTCACGCCTGTAATCCCAGCCCTTTGGGAGGCCGAGGTGGGCAAATCACCAGGTCAGGAGATCGAGATCATCCTGCCCAACATGGTGAAACCTCATCTCTATTAAAATACAAAAAAAATTACCTGGGTGTGGTGGCAGGCACCTGTAATCCCAGCTACTCAGGAGGCTGAGGCAGGAGAGTCACTTGAACCCAGGAGTCTGAGGTTGCAGTGAGTGGTGATCGTGCCACTGCAGTCCAGCCTGGTGACAGACCAAGACTCCATCTCAAAAAAAAAAAAAAAGAGAGAGAGAGAAAGAGAAGAGACAGCTGGCTGCATATTCTTTCCAACCACACTTGTTCCTACTGCTAGTGCCATTAGGAACAATTTCTAAATTCTGTTGTTGGGTATCTAGTACCTGCTTTGAGACATGGCGTCTAATTTTTTGTTTGTTTACATAGTTTGTTATTTGATTTCTTATCTGATGTTAACATCTATAATTTTGTGCTTAAAATATAAATTCTCATACAAAGAGAACAGTAACAGGATTTCACAAGCACTTGTGGTTCTGTCTGTCTTATATCAAAATAATACAAAACACTAAGACCTTTATATTAGATATCAGTATGTAGACTCTCATGATTTTGGTATGCAATGTACATTTTAGAGCACCTGCCATAAGAATATGATAAATCATGTTGAAATAAATGATTTTAAGAGAAACTGAAATTGGATAGTAAGCTGAATATATTTCAGTCATATTGTATGGGGTTTCTTGTATCCAAAATGTTTTATTTCCTTTGTCACCATAGTGAAAAATTACCAGCAAAATATATCTACTGCTATTACAACAACCACAAAAATGTTTCCAAATTTATGTTGCCATTCTCTTTAAGGGGCAAAGAACTTTCACATTTAAAATATGATGAAAATAAGGTTGCTTAGCTTTAAGTGAAAACCACTTCAAGAGCAATGATCATACGAAGTATGTTAGGAAAAACTTTGAGAGGATTTTGTCTTTCTAAATTAATGAATCAAGGGATAGAAATGGAAATTTTAGAAGAGAAAGTCACACTAATGCTCCACAATTGGAGGTTTCCCAGAAATACATCTGGGAAATGTATTTCCCAGGCTTGAGAGTCAACCTCTTGTAAGTTAGTGTCATATGGTGGTTACATCATCAGTTCATCTTCATAGATGCAACAGCTTGGTGGAAATTGGGGTATGATCAGTCATTTTCAATGAATATTAGTCATGAAAATAACTTGTAAAAAAAACTAACAGCAGTTTTAGGTCTACAGGGAAAAACTGAGAACAGTGTAGAGAGTGGCTGTACATCCCTTGCTCTGCCACCAAGTTCCCCTGTTCTTAACACCTTGCATTAGTGTGGTACATCTGCTACAATTGATGAGCTAATATTGATATGTTATCTCTCACTAAAGCCATAATGTGCCTAGAACTTACTGTTTGTGTTGTATATTCTATGAGTTTGGACAAATGTAAAATGACCTGTATCCATTGTTATAGTATCATACAGAATGACAGCTTTCACTCTTATATTGCATGTTCATTTAATATTTTTTAAACAATTTACTGAACACATTTTGGGTTAAAACAGCTTTTATATTGTGCTGAATGTTCTCCAATTGTTCTTCCATATTACTCATTTATCTCCTTTTATCCTGCTCTGTAACCCTGGTGGCGACCTCTGCAGAATCCATTACTCTTCTGAATTTGGGTAGTTTGCTCAGTGAAAATTACCAGCAGGTGATCAGAGGAAGGGAGGAAAGCGAGGTCAGGGTGTTTATTCCCTGCTCCTCCCCTGTCTATTTGGGCTTTTGGCAATGTCTGTGTTCCTTTACCCATGGCTACAGCAAGCCCCTTTTCCACAGGTTCAGCTCTTACTTGGTTCTAGAAACAGCTCCCTCCTCTGTCCTCTGGGGGCTGGGGGTTGTAACTCCTTCCTATTGTAACTAGTCCTTGGGTTCTTTACCATCTTTTGTTAGTTTCTTTATGCGGCCCACAATTTTGCAAATAGACCCTTCAATAAATTCTTAAAAAATATATACATATATATATAATGTGAATATATATATATGTATATATATATATATATATATATATATATATACACATATATATATATATAATTGCATTTTAGGTTTTGGGGTACATGTGAAGAACATGCAAGATTGTTGCATAGCTGCATGTATGGCAATGTGGTTTGCTGCCTTCCTCCCCATCACCTATATCTAGCATTTCCCCCCATGTTATCCCTCCCCAACTCCCTACCCCCAGCTGTTCCTCCCCTAGTTCCCCCCAACAGACCTCATTGTGTGATGCTCCCCTCCTTGTGTCCATGTGTTCTCATTGTTCAACACTCACCTATGAGTGGGAACATGTGGTGTTTGATTTTCTGTTCTTGTGTCAGTTTGCTGAGAATGATGGTTTCCAGCTTCATCCATGTCCCTACAAAGGACACAAACTCATCATTTTATGGCTGCATAGTATTCCATGGTGTATATGTGCCACATTTTCCCTGTCCAGTCTATCATTGATGGGCGTTTGGGTTGGTTCCAAGTCTTTGCTATTGTAAACAGTGCTAAATTCTTTACAATTACCCCTTGAGTCTTGCATCTGTCTCTGTAGGAAGAACACACACCTATTTCATTGAATTTTTACAATACTTTCAGAAATTCCAGCCTGCAGACTTATTCTCATCTTATATTATGTTTACAAAGTTGAAGCTTAGGAAGGTTAAAACATTGCCCAATGTCACAGACTAAATATATGTTGAGCCAAAGCTAAAAATCAGGACTTAGGGGTCCTGATTCCTTGTATAGCTATCTCCCCATGCACAACAGTACCTGGAAAAATGCTTTGCCATTGTGTGGTATGCTCATCATTATCCAAAAAGAAAAATCAGTAAGAAAGAAACTACCTATTTTGGAAGCACTGAGTTTGTAAGTAAACAGAATCATTTAAAAAGTGATGAGGTAATACATATGTTAACTAGTTTAACAGAGCCATTCCACAATGTATACATATTTTAGAACATGTTGTACATGATAGGTATATACAATTTGCCAATTAAAAAAATAAAACTTAAAAAAAGTGATGTGAATATTGTGGGGGTACTATCATATTTTGTCATTTTCTGAGATTTTGGATGAGAAGTACAAAAATTATTGTCATACATTTACATATTCATGAAATAATGTATTTTACACATAAAATGACTTGACTTTTAAAGCCTTCTTTTTTAAGGTCCTTAATGGTTTAAATAGGTCATATCATATTTATAGTAATATTTAATTTGTAGAGATGTTTTGCCAAATGTAGAAAAATCTTATATAATTTAGGATTGATAGGTATTTTGAAAGAATTCAGCACATTAACAAAACATTTATCAAATACCTGAGGCCTTGGATTTCGACAAAGCACTGACAATGCTCCTCATAATAACCTATAGCCAAGATGGAGAAATATGGCTTAGGTGAGACAAAACAGAGGTTCTAATTGATGTGGCAGTGAAATATGAGGGATAAATTCAATAGGGCACATTGCTATTGGGAAAAATAGTTAGCTGGAACTCTTATGTAGTGAGTCTCAACCTTGAGTGTACAGTGGAATCACCTGGGGAGATTAAAAAGTACCAATGCCTGGATCCTACTATGATTTAATCTTACTGTAGCCCAGGCAACGTGATTTTTAAAAACTTCCCAGTGATTGTGAGTGATTGTGATGTGTAACTGAAAATGAATGGGAGAAGAAATCAAAGATAGATTTCTGGTATTGATAAAGTCTACATTATGTCCTTAAGAGGGTGTATGCTTTGTGTGTGTGAGTGTGTGTGTGTGTGTGTGTGCGTGTGCACGTACATGCAAATGCATTCTAGACATAAGCAATATCATAAGAAAAGACATGAAGACCATGATGTCAGCTGAGGGGCCACAGCTGATTTTTACTGTTAGAGAGTAAACATGTGGCCAATATTAAAACTTAAGAGGTAGTCTTTATGCTTGGGTTCTTGTATTTTACACTGAGGACAAGGACACACTAACATTTTATCTGAAATGCATTTTGAAAGTGCTCCCTATGGTGTAGTAGGAGAAATGGTTTGGAAATAGATCTCATAACATGCAAGAAAATCATTTATGGTATTTTAGTTTAGGGGTACTGGTGGCCTGGATTACAGTGGCGATAGTAGTGATGGAGAAAAGCAAATGTACTCACAAGATATTTTGAAAAATTTGGTGACTCCTGTGGTTTGAATGTGTCCCCCAAAGTTTGTGTGTTGAAAACAATCTTCACGGTAACAATGTTGGGAGGTAGAAGCCAAATTAGTGGTTATTAGGTTGTGATGGCAGAGCACTTATGAATGGGTTAATGTCATTGACAGTTTGTTATAAAATCGAGTCTGGCCCCTCTAGCTCTTCTTCTCACCCTCTTTTGTGCTTCCGCCTTCTACCATTCGATGATAGAGCATGAAGGCTCTCACCAGATGCTGTCACCATGCTCCTGGACTTCCTAGACTCCAGAATCATGAGCCAAATACATTTCTGTTTGTTATAAATTACACAGTCTGTAATTTTCTGTTAAAGCAATGCAAAGCAGACTAAGACAGTGTTGGGGTGCATATGAGATAAAATAATGGAAGGAGTCAAGAATGACAAATACTCTTTCCAGAGTATCAAACTTCTTTTACTCTAATCTTGCCCTTCCTGATAAGAAAACCTGGGAGATTAATTATCTCAAAACATATTTAGTTAAAAATCAGGGAATGGTGTTTATTGCAGTTAAATCGCACTCTTAGCTTTTAAACGCTGTTGATTAGAAAGAAAAAATTGTGAATTAAGATAGTCACAATTGACCCTATATATCATATTGACATGAGTGGAGAGTTTTCACCTACAACAAAAAATTATTGCAGGTGCACAAATGATATATGCATTTAAAATGTAACTCAATTAATTATATGAAGAAAAGAAAGATGTGCTTTGTCAAATTTTAAAATAAAACTAATATATGTGTTTCATTTTGCTTTCAAAATGTCAGTTACAGCTCTCTTTAAGGAACACAGTGGTGAGAAAACACAACACTTCAAAACTTCACTAAGAACTACTTTGTAGAAATGGCAAATTTAAGAGCAGAGTATTTGACAAGGTTCTGAAAATCCTACAGGAAAAATTTCCAAATATAATATGAGAGTGAGCAGTGAATCTGAGAGATGGATGTTGTCATAATTTTCAATGGCAACTCAGCTCCCTCAATAGATTCTTTATGAGCATTTGGAAAGAAAAAAAAATGATGGTTATAGTTAGAAAATGAAAATAGTACATTTAATTCTCCTGGCTCAATATATAGTAAAGGTGGTATGGATATACACCTGCCTAATTGAATCATTGACTTATCTGAGCTGTACCACTCATTATAATACATTGAGATACTCACATCAATGGGGCTAATTTGTGTTTAAATATATAATTCCATATAAATTGTAGGTTACAGACTACATGGAGATAATAGTCTTGGGATTATCTATATTTTCATATATTATTTTTTATTTCAATTCAACTAGATGAATATGTTTTTTGCCATCCTTGAGGGATACATTAAACTCATTTTCTCAATATCATGTCCTTTCAGTTATATAACTTCTATGCCCAAAAAACTTTGTCAGTCATTGGTTTTCCATAAGAATATTATGGTAGATAAAATACAAAACTATTGACTTCTAGGTAGATTTATCTGGTGATGAATTCACTGGTGATGTTCTCTCATTGAATATCAATTTTTGGAAAGGTATCTCACTATAGCTCGTGTGTGTGTGTGTGTGTGTGTGTGTGTGTGTGTGTGTGTGAGAGAGAGAGAGAGAGAGAGAGAGAGAAGAGAGAGAGAGAGAAAGAGAAAGATGTGAAATTTGCTGAACAATTTCTCCATCAAAAGTAGAAAGAAGATTCTGAGATGGTAAAAAATGTACTAAAACAGTTAAAAGAGAGGCTTTTACATGCTCTTACCACAAATAAATGATAATTATTTGAGGTGCTGATTACGATAATTAGTCTGATTTGATCATTCCACAATATATATCTGTATTGAGACACCGTATCCCATAAGTGTATACCATAATGTATCCCAACATTGTATTCCATAAATATATACAATTATTATTTGTCAATCAAAATTTAAAAAGTATCAAAAGACCCATTGTAATGTAAAAAACACCCAAGGGTTCCCTCTACTGAAATCCCCTGTGTTTCTAGAAGCCAAGTTCTAAGGCAAATTGTTAAAATATGAACTAAGCAGGTGTTTCTGCACACTTCTAATGATTAATGGTCACTGCCTTTGGTGAAAATTTTCAAATGAGTACAATTTGTGAAAAATGTACACGTAACGAAACTGTATTATGTAAACAGTATAGATATCCTTTTTGAGCCTGGCCGTTTTAATCATATATATTTTTTATGTTTCTGTCCTTCAGGAATATCATGTGAGTTAATTAGCCTTTATGTAAAATTTTTAGTTTAATTAGTTAGGATTATATGTTTGTATGATTACAGTAAGACACTTCAGAAGTCAGCTGTGGCTTAAGTGTTGAGAGAACAGAGTAACATCATATCCAGGGGCCAATGTAGATGTTGCTAAGGGTGTTGACACTATAGCTTCATTAACCAAATCACATGTAGCAAATGTTGTAGTCTAAGAAAAGATTGGAATAAAGTTCTTGTAGTAAAAGGAACATCAGATGCTGCAAAAACTTTAGCAAGTGTAATAGGAGCTTGCATAGTTAAGATGTTACCTTGCTGTCCCTGTGAGTGTCAATAAATATGATGAAGCACATTTACAGTGAAAAAGAAAGGAGGGTACACCAATTGGAGTTTCTGAACAGAAAAGGAGGAAAAAAGTTTGAACTGAAGACATTGACATTAAAGAGATGGTGAGGTGGACATTGTTGAATTGCATTGATGACAAAATGCTTGACACGAATACATTACATTTGGTGACCCAAAAGTTTTCCTTGAATTGAAGGCGAGAATAGGCTTATTTGAAATAAATGGGCATTTCAGTCATCAAAAATATATAATTCTTGGGGACCTGTTATATGCTGAGCACCTTTACAGGTCCTAGAATGCAACATTGTGTCTTGGGGAGGGGGAGCTGTGGGCTGGGAGATAGATGTAGAAAACTTGCTTCACTTTGTATTTTCACATGCACCTGAAATTAATCTCTTGGAGAGATTACCTTGTAAATATCTTGGGAAATATCAGACAATTTTTATAAAAAGAAAATCTTTTAAATTTCACATTCTTCCTTTCTCTTTCTGTTCTAAAGTAATTATTTTCTCTTAAAAATAAAAATAAATAGCTAAATGGAAAAGGGGGTATTTTTGTCATATTTTTAAATTTTCTTTTAAACTAAAAGATACAGGATGCCTAAAACTTTGGTCTATTCTTAAAACAGAATAGACCAAAGTTTTTTAAACTAAAAGATACAGTTTTTTAAACTAAAAGATACAGGATGCTTAAAACTTTGGTCTCTTCTTAAACTAAAAGATAAGATATTCTTAAACTAAAAGATTTTAAGCTAAAAGATACATAGTTTTTTAAACTAAAAGATACAGGATGCTTAAAACTTTGTTCTATTCTGTTTTAAGAATCTATTACTTTCTATTAAATAGGGCCTTCACTTTTTATTCTATGCTGTAAGAATCCATACAAATATTTTTGGAAAGAAATTTGAGGAATGCATATGAACTATTAAAACTATGGGCTTAGGCGTCAGACAACCAGAGTTTGTATCAGGTTTGTCACTTATTAGCTGTGTGACCATAGGCAACTTACTAAACCACTTGAGAGATTTATATTTTTTTTCTATAAAACAATGATATTATAGAGGATGAAAAGTTTTTACAATTGCTCATTTTTATAATCTTTCTCCATCATCATCATTATTATTATAAATATTCTCTTTTGCCAAAGTGAAAATATTAGTAGAAAAAAAACCAAAATCAAAATTTGTGCAAGCAAATATGATTGTTGTGTTCAATATCCTAACATGCTCTCATACATTATAAAAATGAAAGAATGGTTCTATTTAGATGAAATTTTCCCCTTTTCTTCTTTTTTTCCTTCTTTGCAAATAAATAGGTAGGCAGAAAGGATGAAGTTAGAATCCTTGAAACTATACATTAGATAGTATTTAAATAATTGAAAGTTGAATACATAGAACCTTTCATGATAATTGATTTATTTTCTGTTTTTCAAAGCACTTCCCACAAGCCAGAGGGGTTCTTAGCAAGCCAAAGAAAATTATTAGAAAAAAAATTAGAGACAAGTTGTCTGAAAAAGGACTTGTAGTTGGTCTGAGTTTTGGGGAGCTACAGTCACTAAATTGGTGTTTTACCATAAATATCCTAAATTACTTCTGCTGAAACAGTTAGTGAAACTTTCATAAAAATAGTGTTGAATTTCTTCAAAAGTCAAAGCTCATTTCAGCTATATGATATTTTCGATATGCAAAAAATATATTTTGAAAATTGACCTTCTATAAAAAATGTTAAGTAATATCACAAACTAAAGCAGTAGGTCTATTGGTAGACAAGTAATCTGTTTTCAGTTCCAAGCATGTTTCATCCTCAAATATGTAAGGTTATTCACTTTGTAACATTGTTACTATGATTAGAATAAGGTACTAGTGAGAGTGGTAAGAAACTATTTTTGTCATTACTCATCTCAATTTTGGGGAGTGTGAAAAGGAACTTTGTTGTATGTGGTATGACATGTGTTATTCAAGTTCAGATGTGACAGATGGTACACGTGAATTTAAGAAACCAGAATTCCGTCTACTGGGTATCTACCCAGAGGAAAAGAAGTCATTATATTAACAAGACACCTACACATGAATGTTTATTGCAACACAATTGCAAAGATATGGAACCCACCTAAGTTCCCAACAAGTGGGCAAAGAAAATATGACATAAATATACCGTAGAAAGCTACTCATAAAAAATAAAATAATGTCTTACATAGCAACTTGGATGGAGCTGGAGGCCGTTATTCTAAGTGAAGAAACTCAGAAATGGAAAACCAAGTATTGTACGCTCTCACTTACAAGTGAGAGCTAAGCAATGGGCACATAAAGGATTACAGAGTGGTATAACGGACTATGGAGACTCAGAAGGTGGAGGGTGGAAAGTGGGTGTGGGATAAATAGCTACATATTGGATATAATGTAGGGTACTTGGGTGAAGGGGGCACTAAAATCTCAGACTTCACTGCTATAATATTCATCCATGTAATCAAAAGCCACTTGTTCCTCAAAAACTATTGAAATTCAAAAATAATATTAATTGAATCTCAGTATTTTTCACATAGAAAGTTATATATCATTTAATTAAGTTCTTTCACTTTATTAATGAAAATATTGGGGAATAAAAGTTTGACCTTCTGAAAGACCAACAGCTGATTTCCTTTATTTTAAATCTGAATGAAGTGTAGTTTTGTTTCCTAATATAGCAATGAGCTACAAAAATACGCACATGTATGTCATCTGTGCAATTGCAAACCCTCTTATTCATATCCATGGACCTATTTTCATGAATCTATTTAGGGATATTATTTCTCTATTTTTATGGTGATGATGATGATGATGGTAAAAATAATGAGAGCATAAAGACTGAGAGTATAAGGATCAGCTTTACTGATTTCAATAGATCTCAATTTCCATTAGAATTTCATAACCACTGGAAAGATTCAGTGACACCATTTTCACATATGTGTCATTTAGACCCACAGTCCTCCCCAAATTTTCTCATCCTTCCCACCAATTCTGTTGCTATTCACAGTGTGATGTGACCTAGGAGCTTGTTAGAAAGCACAATCTCAGGCCCTATCCCAAACGTACTGATTCAGAATCTGCATTTTAACAAGATCTTCAGATCACCAGTGAGCACTAGCTGCTCTAGAGCAACTCTGATGCACCCCATGTGCCTCTTTGATAAGAAGTTAAACTGGTTAATGGGGATTCTCTGAGCACGACTGTTTGCCCACTCTGTTGTCTCACTCTGTTGCCCAGGCTGGAGTGCAGTGGCATGATCTTTGCTCACTGCAACCTCTGACTCCCAGGTTCAAGCAATTCTCCTGCCTCAGCCTCCTTAGTAGCTGGGACTACAGGCACCTTCCATCACACCTGTCAAATTTTTAGAGGCGAGGTTTCACCAAATTGGCCAGGCTGGTCTTGAACTCCTGATTTTGTGATCCACCCACCTTGGCCTCCCATAGTGCTGGGATTACAGGCGTGAGCCACTGCACCTGGCCGAGTATGACTTTAGGGTTGCAAATTTCATTATGCTTTTTGGTTTTGGGCAAACACAGACCAATGCAATCCAGACCCTTTTTGTAGCACTTCCAAAACGTTCTCCCTTGCTGAGAAGGGAGAAATAGTAGACTCTTATATCAGAATTTGGTGACAGTTGTACTGGTTAGCACTTCATGGCTGTGTGGTGTACTATACACTTAGAAGAGAGACAGTGCCCTTAATAGAAGTGGCTTTGCATTGCATAGCTGTTAAAACATTGCCAGCAAATGCTACCAGCTAAATTATAAGGGTGAATTAAAAGGTGTCCTTTATAAATAGTCACAAAAGGCCTCTGCAGCTGATTATAGTGTGGGTGTAATTTGCAGAAAGGTTTGCTGTAGGCATGAAATTATAGTACTGCTATTGGAATAGAGCCAAGAGCCTAGCCATTTCCAGTAGCTGTATCACCACCTGCTAGTATACTTATTCAGATTTGAGTCAGCGGGATGCGTGAAGTCTAATGAGTCATCAAGTCATCATCTGAAACACGTAATCTACCTATTCCTCTTCAAATGAGACTTGTTTGAGTCAGACCCTTGCTATGAGCTCACCTGAAGTCTTAAAGGCTTTTTGCCAAATGAACAAATTGCTTAACACAGGTTTTGTTCTGAGTTAGGCCCAACATTTTGTCTGGATCTCAGTTCTCCCGGGGATCTTCATACATGAAGGCAAGTCCTGGCTGAGTGTGTTGGTTCACGCCTATAATTCTAACACTTTGGGGTGGCTGAGGTGGCAAGATTGCTTGAGCCCAAGAGTTCAAGACCAGCCTGGGCAACAAAGCCAGATTCCCCTCTCTACAAAAAATTTAGAAGTTAGCTGGGTGTGATGGCTTGTGGTGGGAGGATTGCTTGAGCCCAGGAGGTGGACACTGCAGTGAGCTGTGATTCTGTCACTGTACTTCAGCATAACTGGCAGAGCCAGACCATGTCTCAAAAAAACAACAAAAAAAAAAGACAAATGCTGAGGAATTTATCTTGGACTCCCCCTTGGCTGCTGGTTTGATTCTGCAGCCAAATGTTTCTAGCACTAAGCCAGTCTGAAAGTCACTGGTCTTAATTTCCTTTGACTCAGAATGACCCAGAAAATGCATCTTCATATCGTTGCTGTCATTAACAAGTTGCTTGCCACTATAATCTGCTGTGACTTGGGGAAAATTAACTAGGGAGTAGTTCCCTCTTGCTAGGACTACTTTTCCTGCCAAATAGCCTTCTCATGCCCTGTCTGATTCGGACAGGGATTTTTGAAAGTATATCTGTGTGTGAGTATGTGTGTGTAAATGAAACTCCTATGTATATTATATAATAATAATAATAATAATAGCTACATTTAGATAGAACTTATTGTGTACAAGGCATTGTTTTAGCACTATATAGCACTATATGTGTATGTATGTATATGTATATATGTGTGATTTCATCTAGTTCTTACTATAACAATAATGTAGTTACTAGTATTATTTGTTTTACAGATAGGGAAACTGAGGCACAGAACTGTTAAGTGCCTTGATCAAGGCCATAAAGCCAAAAAGGAGGGGCCAAGATTCTATTCAATCCCAGGCAGCAGAGATCCTAATTTGGACTGTAATTGCAGATTGGTTGATGGTACTCCTGACTTTGGTGGAGGAATCAGGGCAGAGGAATAGAAGAATCCCTGCGAGTAGGAACCTCTAATTAGGCACTGGGAAAAAGACGGTCTAAAGCTTTCACAGGGACCTCAAGCTGACAGGATAGTGAAACAAGAGAGAGATAGGCAGTTCCTCCTGTCTTCTCTGGCTAAAAAACAAGGGGAGCAGAAAGCCAAGGACATCATGCTAGCAGGCCAAATAAGGAGCAAATCACAAATTCCTGATTTCAAGGAGAAGATGCCAACTCCTAGGCAGGCCATGTGGCTAGTCAATTAGGGGGTCAAGGAGACACACGTGAAGAGTTCTACCATTGGTCTGCTTTCTCTGAGCAGGAAAGAGCCAGGCTGATCCTACGGCGGTTGGATAGACAGCCAGAAGTTAAATGGAAGGATGTGGGCTCATGCAAGCAGATCTGAAAAATCCTGTTTCAGTTGTCCATGCCCAGAGGGAGGGAGGAAGCTCTTGTGGACAGAACAGGGTGTGGACGGGTCAGCTGTAATTTCTTGGGGACTGGAGAGAACAGAATTCAGCCAGTCCTACTCTCTCCCTACTTTATGTAAAATATTTCCAACTGTGTTCATTAGATTATATAATCTTGAATATTGAGAATAAGATACAATTTCTTAAACTCAGCAATGCACAAATAATTCTTCATTAAAAGTGATTTGGTATTCTTTAAGAGATGGGATACACAGCCATAAGAAAATATGCACTGTAAAAGAAAATGCTCTTAATTAATACTGACATAGTGAGGACTCCTCCGGCATTGGGAACATTTAATATTAACGCAAAATGTTGTTGTCTGCTACTTCTTTTTTCTTTAGATCATTAGCATAGGATTACAAAATTTTAAATTGGATTTCAAACCCATAGCAAACAGCTGTGTCTTCTATTACAAAAGACAATGCACTCATACATATGTATTATGCACTTAATTAAAACTGTTGGATTTTCATTTTTAAAAGTTCTGATGATGTCCTGAATTTTTATAGTGATTTGGATCTCTGGCCTGTCATCAGTTTGCATATTTTAGGTGGTAAAGAAGGGTTTGGGTGAGATAAGCATTCCAAAGCTTATATAATGGGAAGAACATGGCCTGAAATTAGCCTTCCCACTGGCTTAAAATTTCACAATAGGTATTAATTCCTTGTACTTACCAAGGGTTTACTTTCTCTCTTAATTTTTAAAATTATATGTGACATGTATTTGTTGTAGACATATGTAGAAAAATATAAACAGGAAAATTAAAATAATCCATAATCCTACTCTACTGAGATGAACATTACAACTCTATCATATTTTTCTTTCCTAGAAATTTATTGCATAAAATCTATATATTTTATAGAATTTGAATCATACCATATTGATAAATACGTATTTTTAAAATTTTCACTTCATTTCGAGTGGTCAGTATTTTACCATGTCATTAACTGGTCTTCACAAATATGGGTTTTCATGGCTGTATAATAATGATAATTGTTGTAGAATATTTGAGACTTCCACTTTTGTAATGAATGTAATTTGAATTACAGGGGAAGTAAGGACATGAAAGAAATATATTGGAGGAGGAAAGAGAGAGGTGAGAAGTAGTGTAAGATGAATTCTTAGAGATTAAAGCATGAAGTAAATTATGTGTAGAAATGATTTTTTAAAATATGAAGATATGACAGTATAAGCAGCCAAAAGCCATAAGATTTCTGTCTGCTTCTAAAATGAGAAACTGGAATTCAAACAGGCAACTGATGATTTTCATTATAAGTTCCTCTAAATTACTTGATTTGTAACCATCTGCATATATGCTTTGATTTCTTTTAAGTGTAAATTTACTCTGGCTAAGAGTTAGACATTAAGATTAACCTCAGAATGTCATACTGGAAGGGGTGCAAGAGAGAGAGAGTGTGTGTATGTGTGTGTGTGTGTCTGCGCATGCGTGTGTGTGCTTACATGGGAAGCAGACTGGGAATACAGTCATCAAGAGTGGCAGAAGAGGGAGCAACTACCGGAGAGCAATGCCCTCTGGGATAGCATGAGGGTGTCAGGGGCTGACAGCAAGGAGCAGAAATGGAGGACAAAAGTCAAGGAGCTCTTACTCTCTATGTCACGATTTTGCTGTAGGGTAACCTTGCCAGGAAGACCTCATCAAGTGGATGTAAGATTCCAACAGCAAAGCACATTGAACCTGGAAAAAGGCCAGTTCTCCCAAATGTGATCATTATGTAGAAAAATAAGGGAGCAGTATTCTGAGTAACATGCCTGTACACCATTGATTGACACATAAGATCCCTTCATTATAAATTTTACAGGGTGCCCAAGTCATTTTGCTGTGATGTGATTTTGCTAAAGTAAATATATAGCTAAAAATAACATTTCTAAGCTGAAATATGTAGAAAGGAAAGACAAAAACTTCTGGCTTTCCTGTGGTAAATTGTGAGTTAAAATGAAAAGAATCTTAAATATAGTGCAAAATAGGCGGTATCGTGCCTTACATCATCTTCATCTCCTCCCTCCCTTTTTTCTGTTCTAAATGGAGTTGTGCTGTTTCGCTTGTTATCTGTATTCGAAAGTTTAGCTAGGAGGCAAGACAATTTGATGAACACATCTGATTAATTTTTTGATTTTATTTGTTAATATTTTGAAGTGTTTACAATGTGCCAGGAATTAGGTTAGCTGCTGGTTTATAGTGGTGAATAAAACACCATT
This sequence comes from Sapajus apella, assembly GCF_009761245.1. Lineage (NCBI taxonomy): Eukaryota > Metazoa > Chordata > Mammalia > Primates > Cebidae > Sapajus > Sapajus apella. Next base: position 41,171,840 of record NW_022436947.1, read on the forward strand.
CCTACTCTCATGAAATCAGCCATTTGGTCTCAGGGCAGTGGGGAGCCATAGTAAACGATTCGGTCATGGCAGTAGGAAGGAGAACTCTGTGAACAGCTCAGACTAGGTGAAGTTGCTTCCCATATATATTATAAAATGTTAAAATACAACCATTATTACGGAAATTGTAGAGGAAGAATATGTAAAGAAAAAAGAGAGAGAGAAAAAAAGTAGCTGGGTGTGATGGCTAACGCCTGTGATCCTAGTACTTTTGGAGCACAAGGTGGGGGATAGCCTGAATCCAGGAGTCCAGACCAACCTGAGCAACAAAGTCGGCCACTTTCTCTACAAAAAATACAAATATTAGCTGGGAACAGTGGCCTGTGCCTTTAGTCCCAGCTATTCTAATGGTTGAAATGGGAGGATTGCTTTAGCCCAGGAGGTCGAGGTTGCAGAAAACCATAATCATACCACTAAACTCCAGCCTGGCTAACAGAGTGAGAACCTGTCTCAAAAAACAAACAACAATAACAAAAAAGCAAAGAAAGAAAAAGGAAAAGTTAAAATTATTTTTCATTGTGAAAAATTCATTAGAATCCAAATCCAGTTTTGGGTGTCTATGTGGATTTGCTGTTTAAAAAAATTGAGAACAGAGATGATATATTTACTTTCTTCTTTGGTTGAGCTTTTTCAATACAGATTTCTCTTACCTCTCTTTCTCTCCTTTTCTCCCCCTGGTAAACAGTATTTCCACAGTTGTCTTCCTTATCTATCTTATCTGTCTTTGTTTCTTCTGTCTCCCTCACTCCCTTTCATAATAGATTCTTGACTCCTTCTTTCTCCTTTTCATTCCTATTTAGGTACCTTTTCTTCCTCTTTTCTCAACACTGCTTTACCATAACTACCAGCCATTAAATGGTTTTAAAATTACATGCAGTCAAATTCAGCTTTACAAGATATATGATCTGGCTGGGCGCGGTGGCTCATGCCTGTAATCCCAGCACTTTGGGAGGCCAAGGTGGGTGAACCACAAGGTCAGGAGATTGAGGCCAGACTGGTCAACACAGTGAAACCCCATATCTACTAAAAATACAAACAATTAGCCGGTGTGGTGGCAGGTGCCTGTAGTCCCAGCTACTCGGGAGGCTGAGGGAGGAGAATTGCTTGAACCCGGGAACCAGAGGTTGCAGTGAGCCAAGATAGCACCAGTGCACTCCAGCCTGGGTGACAGAGTGAGACTCTATCTGCCAAAAAAAAAAAAAAAAAAAAAAGATAGATACATGTTCTGCAAACAAATGTCCTTCTACTACCTATTCTGGATTCCTTTTATTTTTAGCAACAGCTCAGCAGGCTGTGGTTTTTTACCTGGTGGAGTGACCGAAACCTTCATTCCTTAAGGTCTGGGCCATTTGTAGTCTTGCCTGGACTGGGTTGTTATAGTTTCCCATCGACCTTAATCACAGGGCATGGTAAGACTAAAAGATGCCCTAAGGGATCTCCTGTATTCCACACATACTCTTTCTTACCTCCATTGTGGAGTAGTATACTAATTTCATCCCGATAGTTTGGGTCAATCACCCCAGCCAACACTGTAACTCCCTTCTTAGCCTGTTGACTTAGAGGTAGGAGGAGCCCAAAGTGTCCAGGTGGCAACCTTAACTTCTAGTTTAGAATCATCATTGTGTCTCCTGGTGGCAGCATTCCTCCTTCTGGAGCTAAGACCTGTAGGCCAGCAAAATGTAATGTTGTGGGAACAGAAAGCAAAAATTTTGTTGGTGGGTCACTGGTGGTGATGATGTGTGAAGCCATTTCTACTTCCACCCCTTGATTCCTGGACCCCTAAATCCTGGCTATGGGAAAAACAGTACCATGTATTGGCCACTGATTTAGGGCATGCACAGCCTTATGGACAACTTTGTCCCAGCCGTACAAGGTATTGTCACCTAGTTGACATTGTAATTGTGACTTCAAAAGGCCATTCCACCGTTCTGTCAATCCAGTTGCTTCAGGATGATGGGGAACATGGTAAGACCAGTGAATTTTATGAGCATGAGCCCACAGCCTCACTTCTTTAGCCATAAAGTTGAGTGCCCTGGTTAGAGGCACCACTATGTGGAATACCATATGGTCAATAAGGCATTCCATGAGTCCAGGGTTGGTAGTTTTGGCAGAAGCATTGTATGCAGGATAGAAAAACCCATATCTGGAGTAAGTGTCTATTCTGGTGAGGGCAAATTGCTGCCCTTTCCATGACAGAAGAGGTCCAACATAATCAACCTGCCACCAACTACAGTAGCTGGCTGATCACCCTGAGGAATGGTACCATATCACAGACTCCGTGTTGGTCTCTGCTGCTGACAAACTGGGCAATCAGCAGTGGCCACTGCCAAATCAGACTTGGTGAATGGAAGTCCAGGTTGCTGAGCCCATGCGTAACCTCCCTGCCACCACGGCCACTTTGTTCATGGGCCCACTGAAAGATGACAGAGTGTCAGGGGAAAGAGGGAGGCTGAGTGGTGTCCACAGAACAAGTCATCCTATCCACTTGATTATGAAAATCCTCCTCTGCTGAGGTCACCCTTTAGTGAGCATTCATATGAAATACAATTATCTTCACAGTATTTGACCAAAAAGGCTCATCAGAGTTTACAAGCTTAGTGTCCCCAGCTTTACCAGGGTCCTCCCATATATCCTCATTCCAAATTGCAGGGTCTCATTCTTTACCAGTCAATGCCCTCGGTTTAATAGTAGACACCTGGCGAGACTGAGCATGCACCTTTCATTGCAGGTCAGCCACTTGCATGATTACAGCTTATGTCTGATTTTCTGTAGTTTTAGTCCTTTGTTTATGGAAGATAAGACCTTCATTCAGGGCAATCTTAGAAGGCTTGAGATTAAGTATGTGCTTTGTCTCTACTAAAAATACAAAAAATTAGCCAGGCATGGTGGCATGCACCTTTAATCCCAGCTACTTGGGAGGCTGAGGCAGGAGAATCGCTTGAATCCAGGAGGCAGAGGTTGCAATGAGCTGAGATCATGCCACTGTACTCCAGCCTGGGCAACAGGGCAAGACTCCATCCCCCCCGCCCCTCCCCCTGCAAAAAAATCATCGAGATCATCCTTTTCTTTTGTTACTTTGTCCAGTGAACTTAGGAGCAACGAATAAACTTTATTATATCCCTTGGTTCTCCACATATGGTCAAAGGTATTACGTACAGAATCACTGAACTCTTCGCCTCTCATGAGCGGTGAATCAGGAGCATCAAATGCATTTATTTTGCATAACTCTCTAAACAGTTCACGCCAAGGACTACCAGTGTTCTCCATATTATTAGAAGTAGAGTCCTTAGCATTTTGGGGTCTAATCATATTAAGCAGCCAACTCCAGAAACCCCAAACCAATTAAAGAAAACCATCCTTAAAATTATTTTCTTCTGGAAACACTTCTGGCACCAAAATCTGTATGTGTTAGCGTTCTCTAGAGGGACAGAAGCAATAGATGCATATATGAAGAGGATAGATGTATGTACGAAGGGGATTTTATTAAGGAGTGTGGACTTACATGATCACAAGGCGAAGTCCCACAGTAGGCTGTCTGCAAGCTGAGGAGCAAGGGAGCCAGTCTGATTCCCAAAACCTCAAAAGTAGGGAAGTTGACAGTCTAGCCTTCAGTCTTTAGCTGAAGGCCTGGGAGTCCCTGCCAAATTACTGGTGGAAGTCCAAGAGTCCAAAAGCTGAAGAACTTGAAGTCTGATGTTTGAGGGCAGGAAGCATCCAGCCTAGAGGAAAGATGAAGGCTGGAAGACACAGCAAGTCTGCTCTTCCATCTTCTCCTGCCTGCTTTATTCTAGCCGTGCTGGCAGCTGATTAGATGGTGCCCACGCAGATTGAGGGTGGGTCACTGACTCAAATGTTAATCTCCTTTGGCTACACTCTCACAGGCACACTCAGGAACAATACTTTTCATCCTTCAATCCAGTCAAGATTTCACTCAATATTAACTATCATGCACTTCCTTGGGATTTAGCCACTTCTTAACTTTTCCACAGGTCCATTTTGAGACTGAAAATACTGACTTGACAAAACATATTCCTAGACTATAGGTAATGGATAGGGTACACAATCACAAATTACTCAGAGATTTCTTTTGGTGTCTGTATTATCTACTGGTTTTGGTTGAGTATCTGTAAACTGGATAATGTTCAGGATGTCTGTTTTGTCTTTTTCTTTTCTTCCATGCATACCCTTGAAGGAGCCTATATGTTCTCTAGCTTAGGTGTACTGTTTTAATGAAGCTAGATGCTGGCATTCCAGGACAATAACAGAAACCATACTTGCTCAGGCCTGAATCAGCCAAAACAGTGAATAACACAGCTTTTGAACCAGCTGGGTATTTGAGCTTTTCCTAAACACTTGGATAAGAATAATAGTAGGGGAAGCGGATGTATCTTATGGTTCTTAATGTCTTTTGCAAGTTTGATGAGCTTAAATTTGGCGTTGGTTTCAGAAGGAAGAATGAGATGAAGTGGAAAGTACTATCCCAGCTGTAGGATAAAACTTTATATCCTTAAAACTGAACACAGAAATAAACTAAAGCGAAACAAACAAACGAAACCCCGAAACTGAACACAGTGTGCCGTGAAACTCAGAATGTATCTATAATAGCACAATCATAACACATTTAAAGGCACATAAGTAGTAGCTATAAAATTGAAGAGAACATAAATCTAAAATCACTATTTGCTTGTAAGAACTGTCTACAAAACCAAACTTTATTTTAATTCTTTTCTACATTTCCAGATGGCTATAGAAAAATTTCTGAAGAAACAAGGCCTTGAAATATTAGAGGTTAGGATGAATAAATCAGTCTCACTCTAGTTTTAATTTTTTCATGCCATTTTGCAGAGGTTCTTGTGATGTTGGAATTCTGAAATTCATATAAGCTCAACTCATTGAATTTGGACATAAAATTTGGGATAGACTCACGGAGCAAGCACTGTAAGTTACAACTCTCTGTCTGATTTTTTACAGTGTTCACAAATTGTCAGTACATCTCTTCATTCATTCAACAAATATTAGCTGAATACTTACTATGCAAACCACTATTCTAGCAGCTGGGGAGATAGTAATGAATAAACAGAAAAAATGGTCCCCACTCTTCTGGGCAGAATTCTAGTAGGTGATAGACAATAAAGCAGGTAAATAAGTAGAGTTTGTCAGATAGTTTCTATGGAGAAAAATGAACAGGGAGAGGGGTAGTATGTCAGGAAGGAGGTAAAATTTTTTCATGATGTGATCTCAAAAGATTTTATTCAGAAGCTGTCACTTTAAATAAAGACCTGAAGAAACTTAGGGAGGGAACCATAGAGATTTCTAGAGGAAGAATTTTTGAGCAAGGGAAGAATGGAGGAGAGATCTGGAGGTGAGAGTGTGACAGCAAGGAGGCCATTATGGTTGTGATGGAGCGGCAGGGAGAGCTCAGTGAGGAATTGTAGGTGAAAGAAACCTGATGTGTACGTCCTTTTATGTCACTGTGAGGACTTTGGCTTTTACTCTGAATGAGATGCAAAGCTAATGGAGAACTTACTGAACTACATGACTTACAACATAAATTTGGAAGATACGTATTATTTGAAATAGTAACCTCAGGCCAGATGTGGTGATTAAAATTAAAATTAATTGAAAATGAACAATATTAAGATTCAGATTTTCACTCACACTAAACCACATTTCAAATGGTTAATAGCTAAATGTGGCTATTTACTACAATATTGTGCAGCTCAGACATAAAGTACATTCATTATTGCAGAAATTTTATGGACAGAGCTATTGTAGACCAATCATATCATTTATTTATTAATTCTACAGGCATGCATGCCCCTAAAAATTATTAGATACTGTATTAGCCTTTCAAGATATATATATATATTTCTTTAAAAAAAGGAAAGAAATTCAGAAGTTAAATAAGCTGCCAAAATCACACTTGATATATGAAAAACAATTTGATATATGAAAAGTAAAGGTAGATTAACTGTAGGCAGAAAAAAAAAAAACAAGTTACTCATAAAAATGAGGCGAATTGCCATGTATATGGAAGATATAGACTTTTCCTTACATATATTTCAGGCTTAAAAGGAGAACAAGGCACATAATTATAAAATTATTACTGAAATATGTTCAGGGTATAGGTTTCAAATGATAGAGTTAATTCAGGCTCCTCAGTTATTCTGGAGGAGAGGAATTACCCTGAAAATGAGTTGAGAACATGAGTTATAGTCACACAGTGAGTAAGTAAGAGTATTTCAGGTGAAGAGATTAGGTTTTTAGAGATACTACTCCATAACACCATAATAAACCTTATATCTATGATTCCTTATTTAACTTTTGCAATAATTTTGAGATGGTATATTTCAGGCCTGTGGTACTGTCTCACACCTGTAATCTCAGTGCTTTGGAGGATCCGGGCAGGAAGATTGTTTGACTAGCTTGGCAACATAGTGAGATCCTGATTCTACAATTTTTTTTTTTTTTAATTAGCCAGATGTAGTGGTGCATGCCTGTAGTCCTAGCTACTTAGAGGGTTGATGCGGGAGGATCACCTGAGCCCAGGGGGTTGAGGTTACGGTGAACAATAATGGTGCCACCACATTTCAGCCTAGGTTACAGAGTAAGAACTTATCTCTTTAACGAAAAATAAATAAAAATAAAAAAGAAATTCAGAAGCTAAATAAGCTGCCATGATCACACTTGATATCTGAAAAACAACTTGATACGTGAAAAGTTGAGGTGGATTAACTGTAGGCAGAAAAAACAAGTTACTCATAAAAATGGGGCTATTTGCAAAAGATAATGATAGAATGGCAGTTTGAACTCTGGGTGTCTGGCTTTAAAGACTATGATTTCATTGTGTACTATTCTATATTACTTACTTTTCTAAAAAGGGTTGTTACATATAATACTAAAGATAAAAAATAATGAACAAAGATATATAATAAAGGTGAACATATGTTCACTCAATAATATGGCCTCAAATTACATAAAGCAACTGACAAGAATACCAAGTGATAAAACAACAATTAAGGTTGAAGTTATCAACATATGCTTCTCAGGAAGAAATAGAATGATCACACTTGACAAAATAGACCAAAAAAAAAAAATTAAGTGGAGATACTAGAAATCTGTTCAGTTAAAGGTTTGAGTTATTATGTATATAATATATATTCCATACTCAATAAACAGAATATATTTTATTTAAGCATACATAGAATATTTACTAAAATAGTTCATTGGAAAATATTGTCATAGAAAGATGCCCCATGTTCATGGATTGATAGTCTTAATAATGTTGAGATGGTATTTCTTTTCAAAGTAATCTACAGATACAATGCAATACCTATTAAAATCCCAATGACCCCCTTTTTTTCCAAAAATGGAAAAGCTAACCCTAAAATTCATATGGAATTTCAAGGGGCTCTAAATAGCCAAACACTACTGAGAAAGAAAAAGAAAGCTGGAGGACTCATACTTTCTAATGTCAAAACTAACTGCAAAGCTGCAGTAATCATAACTGTATGCTACAAAAAGATAGACATGTAGATGAACAGAATAGAATTAAGAGTAGTGAAATAAACCTAAACATCTATGGCCAAGTAACTTTTGACAATGGTGCCAAGCTCTTCAATGAGAAAAAGATAGTCTCTTTAACAAATGGTGCTGGAACAACTGGACAACCACATGCAAAATAATATATTTGAACTCTTCCTTTACTCCAATATAAACATTAACTCAATATGTTCATATCAACCTAAATACAAGAGTTAAAACTATAAAATCATTAGAAGAAAACATAAGGGTAAATCTTGATGATGTCAGATATGGCAATGGGTTTTTAGATTTGACACCAAAATCACAAGCAATAAAGAATAAATAGATGAATTTGACCTCATAAAAATTAAAAATGTTTGTTCATCAAAGACATCATCAAGAAAGTGAAAAGACAATCCACAGAATCAGAGAAAATATTTGCAAATCAATATCTGATAAGGATTTAGTATGGAGGATATATATTAGGTTGATGCAAAAGTTATTGCAGTTTTTGCCACTAAAAGTAATGGCAAAACTGCAACTACTTTTGCACCAATCTAATAAAAACAACTCAAGAAGAAAAACACAAACAATCCAATAAAAAATGGGTAAATGACATAAATATACGTTTTTTCAAGGAAAATGTACAAATGTGCAATGAGCACAAGAAACAATGTTCACCATGAATGGTATTAAGGATATGCAAATCAATACCACAATATGAGATATCACTTCATACCCACTGTGATGGCTATAATCAAAGAGCCAACTATGGCAAGTGTTGTGGAGAATGTAGAACTCTTGTACATGGGTGAGGATGTAAAATGATGCAGTCACTGTGGAAAACAATTTGGTGGTGCCTCAAAAAGCTACATATATAATTACTATATGACCCTGCAATTTCACTTTAAGTGTATGCCCAGGAGGAGTAAAATCATATGTCCACACAGAAACTTTCATACATTATTCATAATAGCCAAAAGATAGAAAAATGATTGAGAATGTCCACTGAGAGATGAATGGATAAACAAATTGTGGTCCATACATGCAATGGAATATTATTCATCCATAAAAGTTAAAGGAGTACTGATGCAGGCTAAAACTTGGATGAACCATAAACACATGCTAAGAAAAACAAGCCATGCATGAAATCCATTCCTTTTACATGAAATATCCAGGACAGGCAAATTCACAGAGACAGCAAACAGATTGGTAGTTGCCAGGGGATGGGAGGAGAGTTGATGGGGAGTTTTTAATGGGTACACAGTATTGTTTTGGAATGAGAAAAGGTTTTGAAACTGGAAAGCTACGGTCTTGTACAACGTTGTGAATGTGCTAAATGCCACTGAATTATACATTTCAAAATGCTGAATTGTATGCTATTTGAATTTCATCTCATTTTCAAAAATACTCTAGAAAGAGAGGAGGAGAAGAAAAAATATTATAATGAAAAATTAAATGTATTCCATAGAATAAAAATTTTGACTTTTTATTCTTTAATTTAGTGTAGTAAAATTACAAATTAAAAACCAAAATGTAGCCAAACATTCAATCCATTTGGAAACTAAATAGCATAATTTTAAATAGCCATTGTGCTTAAAATAATACAGGGGATCAATACCTATTATAATTTATTTAAATTATTTAATTTAACTTCCACTATTTATAATACTTACGGCACTACTTCCCAAAATTTGAAAGACAAAACTAAAGTACTACTTAGAAGGAAATGTACTGTTTTACAAATTTTTAAATAAATTTATAAGTATTTTTTTTCTAAAGAAGAAAAGGAAAGAACAAGTAAACCAAGAATTCACATAAGAATCTGGAAAATGATCCACAGAACATAAAAATAAGAAAGAAATAACATAAGCAATAATAATAAATAATATAATAAAAATAGAAAAGATAAATATAGAAAAGTGACAAAAATAAAGTAAAACAAAACCAAAAATTAGTCTTTAAAAAAAGTAAAGTAAAATCATATCTCTCTGTCCTCCCCCAGTCTTCACTGACTACTCCGGTGTTTTGTAGTTTTACTTTTCCTGCCATTTCTTCATATCTTTTTCTGTACCTGTCCTTCTAAACTCTGAGAAATTTTGAATAATTTTAGACGTCCAAAAAATGTTCATAGAAAGGAAAAATAGCAGAGGCCATAGAGCATTTATTTAGCCTATAATATTTCTACCTGTTTCCCCTGCTTCCTTTCCTCTCTCTCTCCCTCCTTTCAGCCTTTGTTCTTAAAAGTCACCTGTATTTATGCTTTAATTTTTGTTATTTATGGTGGACAACTTGCTTCTTGCTTGTTATTGTGGGACACTATATTTCACATGTCCTCAGCTCTATAGAAATAATATATAAAGCAATGAGTAAAGTGTAGTTTTACTGTTAACATTTTGACATGCAGTCAGATTATAAATCATGAATTTGATAGGGTAAAGAAAAATGATCCTAAGCTTCACTGCCTTCATAAATGGTTATGTGCATCAGTGAGTTAAGCTTGACTAGTTTTATGATGCAGTTTGAAGTCAGAAAAGATTTTTAAGCAGGTTTCTAACCTCTTTTTTTTTTTAAGTTGGCTTTGCATATGAGCGCCTCCTAACTACAGATCATTTCCAAGAGTCACACACCAGATACTCCTTTTTTAAAGACAGAAATAATAACCTTTTTATAACAAGTAACCACTCTTACCCCTTGAGAATAGCAAAAAACAAAAGACAAAAAAACAAAAGACAAAACAAAACAAAACCTGCAGGTAAAACTAGGCTGAAATATTAATTATGTGTATGTTTTGAGTAATAATACCTTTTTTCAACCATTTCTCCTGTTAATGTGAGGAAAGAGACCACATTCCTGCTCAACTAATTGGATTCACTTTGAAGCCCCAGCCTGTGGTTTCAACCATTAATTGTGTAGAACAACCATTTCTAGAACATAATATGTCTATTCTCCCTTGGGCCTATTTTTATTTTCTGGGCATGAACAAACTATTGGAAGTGCCTCTTTGTCATGAATAAAGTTCTTTGTCATAAATAAAACTCTAGGATTCTTATGAGAGGGGAAAATGCTAGGAAAATCAGCAAGAATTGGCTTCTTTCACATCTATTAGGCTTATCATAACAATTCTTTCTCATCTGCTTCTATATTCAGCAAAACTCACAACTAAATTTATTGATATTTCCCCTGACCTTAATCCCAAGCTCACTCTAACAACCTGGAGACCCAAGCCTGCTTCTAGTCCTTAGGAACTAAGGCCAATAACGAAAGTGTATTTATAGTCTCGGATTTATCCCCTGGAATGAAATCCTGATTCCCTGGTTCAATACAGCTACTGGGCTCCCTTTCGCTTCTATTTCTCTCCAGTTCTCTGAACTTAACTGATATGAAGGTCTTTAGTATCTGGCCAGTGTCCTTCAGCTCTCATTGCTTGTATTCTTGTACCTCTCATCTTCTAATTTGGTAACTAATTTTATAAGAATGTACTGAGCACTTCTTTTTTTCCAGTCAATCTTTTATCTTCTTGGAGAGAGCAGTAGACTCAACAAATTGTCTGCTCATGCAGATCCTAGGGGGAGAGAAAGAAACAAATAAATCTATTACAAGTTTTGATGGATATAAGTTGACATAGTCCAGATATTTGTCCCCACCCAAATTTATGTTGAAATATAGTACCTAGTGCTGGAAGTGGAGGCGGGGCCTGGTGGGAGGTGTTTAGGTTATGGGGGTGGATCCCTCATGACTGGGTGCTGTGTTAAGCATAGTGAGTGAGTTCTCAAAAGATAGGTGTGTGGCACCTCCCCTCACCTCTCTCTTTCTCTGTCTCTCTCTCTTGCTCCTGCTTTCACCATTTGACATGCCAGTTTCACCTTCTGCTATGATTAGAAGCTTCCTGAGGCCTCCCCAGAAGTGGATACTACTATACTTCCTGTACAGTCTGCAGAACTGTGAGCCAATTAAACCTCTTTTCTTACAAGTTACCCAGTCTCAGGTATTTCTTTATAGCGGTGCAAGAATGGCCTAACACACAAGTATTATGAAGAAAAATAATATAATAAACCCTCATGAACTGAGAGAACGTGGCTGGAGAAGATTGATTGACATGCAGAATGGGTCAGGTAGGCAAGTGCCTGGATCCTTGCAGACTATGATGAAGAGTTTGCATTTTATTATAATTGTTATGGGAAGTCATTGAATGGTTTTGAGCCGGGATGTGACATATCATTTACATTTTAAAGGACCTTTCTGCTTTATGAACAATAAGCTGTAGCAGGGCAAGAGTGGAAACATAGAGACCAGTAAGTTAAAATGTGATTACTATGGTCAAGGTGAGAAATATTGATGGTTCAATTAGTGCATGATAAATGATCAGAATTGAAACACACTTATGAAAGGGATAATTCCTTGGAATTCTTGATTCTGTTACTTGATTGCTAGACTTAACTCCATGGGGGTAATTTGTGAAACTATTTGGACTTGAACTTTCTAGCTGCCTTTGCCAGCAGCAATTTTTCAACCTCTTTAACCTCTGCCTACACAAATTTTTCCCAATTTTTCCCCATGATAAAAGTAGTCTGCTTTTAGACTTGAACTTTTTGATTGCTCTCTCTACTGACAAACTGGCCACTGCTTTGATCCTGGACTGCAACTGTCCAAAACTTTTCACCTGTGAGGGAGTCTCCCGTTGGTCTCTACTCACCTTACCTTCCCACTGACCCTGAGTTTCAGAAGTCTTTGTGGGCTTTCTGTGGATCCTGTGAACTCATGGGAACCATCTAAAAACCTGACCTGTGTAAATGTTGTAAAATAGTGACTAAGTATAAGATAAACCTGAATTTACTGTACATTTTTCCTTTCATGTGTTTAAAAATATGTCTTCTTTCCCTGAACTTACTTGGTTCCCATGTGTAGAGTACAATTCCTTATTCTCAGTCAAAAATAAATAGCATTGTCTAAAGAAAAGATAAAGTAATTGGACCAAAAGAGAATTGAAAAAAAAAAAAGTGGGTAGAAGCAGACTAAACAATGATTCAGTTAGTATAAATATTAGAAATATAAGAAATGATTTTATAAAATAATTTTTGTTCAAGTTATTAAAGTCAACATTGAGATTATTGGCAAAGAATTTGATACTATTAAAAAAGAACCAAATTGAAATTCTAGATTTAAAAAAATACAAAATACTGAAATTAAGAAATCAGTGATTAGCCTGGGCAAGAGAGTGAAAACCAATCTCTACCAAAAATTAAAAATTAGCTGAGTATAGTGGTGCACACCTGTAGTCCTAGCTACTGGGGAGGCTGGGGTGGGAGGATCACTTGAGCCCAGGAAATTGAGGCTGCAGTGAGCTGTGATCACACCACTACACTCCAGCCTGGGTAACAGATCAAGAAGTCTCAAAAAAAAAAAAAGTGGGGGGAATGAGTTTAACAGTATATTAGACTCAACTGAAGAAGACATTTGTAAGTTGTATCTAATTTTCTTGTCAAGAAATGGATGTTTTAAAAATAAATTTTAATAATTAAGAAAAGATTGAAATTTGGATTCTCATACACAAATTTAAACACATTTTTCTGAATTTCTCTCAATTTTTCTTAAGAAATCAGTTCTCAAATCCTTTGGGAATTATTTGGTAAAGGAAATACAAATGTCATTAAGTTTTCCTTCATACAGGCAGGAAATTTTGTCTATACAATTTTAATAATATAACCATTATTCTAAATTAATGACAAGAACTAGTGACTCATAAATGTCTGAATTTTTTTAGTTTTTCTTACTGCTATTCTCAAGTACCATACATAAATTACTGCTATAAAGTTCTCCTTTTCTTTCTTTTAGTCTTTCTTAATTCAAACCTTTCTTCACATAGCTGCCAAAACAATCTTTCTAAACTGCAGGTTTGATTGTAACATTCCCCTGCTTAGATACTTTGCTAGATCCTGTCTTTTCTCCATAACCTTCTCCATCTCTCTCCTTTTTCTTTTCTTTTCCCTCTGTTATTGCCATGATTGACTCTCAGCTCTTCTATCTCAAGTCTTGCTTTTATATAACTCAATTTTCTTTCAATTCCAGACTTGGTTAGAGCACTTGAATTTATTTGTCAGATATAGTTGTTGAATGGAAAGCTGAGAGCCATGTTTGAGGAACAAAAACACTTTCAGCAATTGATGGGGAAACAGTGGGCAGGAATGGAAGCCTCTGCATGGCTATTCTATGGAGGAAGTTTCTGAAAACTAAAGCATAAGGCAAAAATTGTACGAGGCAAATTGCAACTTAAGTTTAAATCTCATTAAATTTCCATGTGGGGCTTGAAGAAGCATAAAATAAGCAAATTAGTGCTTGGATGCACAATATCCATTATGCTGTCTGTACTTAGTCCCAAATCACATTTACCCTAGATTACTAGAATAAAAATTTTGCAGTGTTTATAATGTCAAAAAGTAAAGATTATCAATTCAATTTGACTTTAAAAGTATTTCCTACTTTATTTCTGATACTCAGAAACTCTCTTACGCTAAGTCACTAACTCAGTTTTTCAGACAACTGTAAGTCAACAATTAGTTCATTGGTCTAATCAATTATTCGCATGCAAGAAATCATGCAATCCAATTTTCAAAATTGTGTTTTTCTGCTGATCTAAAAAAGTGCATGGTTCCCTTATTGGAAGAGCAATTGGAGGAGATGTGTTCTGCATACCTTGGTAACAGATGTTGTGTCCGCATTCTGAAAATTCCTTGAATCAGTCAAAGTAAACATGGTGTCCAGGATGGTAAAATATCTCAGCCAAACATCCATTCAAAAGCCAGCTGTTGATGCAGTTAGAAAAAGATGCCATTCAGAGTCTTTTTTTTTTTTTTTGTTACAGGATTTTGTAGTATGCTTTATAAATGCTACAAATATTTACTTTTCTTTCAGAATAGGAAACAGATTGCCCACAAATTTACTCAGCATTTTGTGTTTCTCTTGCTTTTCTTTGATGAAGAATGCACATTATTTGAATTGGAACAGGATGAATCTTGGTAGACTGTTAGGCGTTGAAAATCTGTAAAGTTACCCCGTAATGGCGTGGAAGCGTCGTATATTTTGGATACTTTTGTTTCACTGCTTGAATTATTTTCCTGGAAGTCTTTTCTTAGAACCCTTCTTAAAGTATCCTTTCATTCTGATTTCCTAGTTTGGGTCACTGTTACTTGCTCTGGTGAAGAGAATGAAATGTAAAAGTTGATTATGTGTCATTTTGCCCTGAAATATGAGTTCTACTACTCTAAAAAAATGTATCTTATTTTTAATTTCTTTTTTTAACAAAGCGAGTGGAACAGAAATAGAATAATACAGGACCAAGTGTCAGCAATCTGTTAATTTTCACTGACTGCTGGTGATATTGGCTTTTTGTGTCACTGTGACTCAAAAGAGCATTTTAAAATTTAGTGTAACTATTATAAGTGTCTTCAAATATGTCATTTGGGCCATGTGACTCAGAAAAGAATGAAATTGCAGGATATTTGCCAAGGGTGAATGCCTACATAGGAAAGCAAGTTCATAATTATGAAAATTATTAATATATTTTTTGAATCAAAACATATCTTCCCATTCAAACTATTATTATCCTGAATGATATCCTCATAATCTCTCATTTAACTATCATAAAAACTCTATGATTAGTTTCTCTTTCTCAATTGTACATTCACCTTTTCACCACCTCACTTTCAATAGAGGAAACACTAAACCAATAATATTCAATTGAGGAAGATACTACTATGGGCATATCCAGATTTTTGGGGGCAATTCTGAGTGCTCAGCTATAACTCATTTTTTTCCACCCTCTAAGAAAAAAAATCAGAATACAATCTAGTGAGGGTGTTACTATTCCAAAAATTCTACTAAGTTTCTTGATGTTAATTTGATTTTTTAAATCATTGAAGCATGGTTTATATACAATATATACCAGTTTTAAGGATTACAATTTCATGAGTTAGGAAAAACATACACAGTCATATAAACATCACCACAATCATGATATAAAACAAGCTTGTCCAATCCACAGACCAGGATGTCTTTGAATGAGGCCCTACAAAAATTCATAAGCTTTCTTAAAACATTATGAGATTTTTTTTGCAATTTTTTTTTTTAGTTCATCACTATCATTAGTGTTATATATTTTATGTGTGACCCAAGACAATTCTTCTTCTGATGTGGCCCAGGGAAACCAAAAGATTGGACACCCCTGAATTATAAAACATTTATTTTACTCCAAAAATTCTCCCAAGTCCCTTTGCCTTTGATCCCTTGGCCCCCCAGCAAACACTGATTTCTGTCTTATAAGAGGTTTATCCCTTCTAGAATTCGTAAAATTGATTTTTAGAGCATATATTTCTTATTGTATGGCTTCTTACATAATAATTTAGAGATTTACCCATGTTGTTTTATTAGTATTTCATTCTTTTGTGTTGCTGAGTAATATTTTTAATGAATATACCAACTTTGCTTTTACATTCTGGTTGATAGACTTTTTTTTTGGCCATTATGTTACTGTCCAGTTTTTGGCTATTATGAATACAACTACTTTGAATATTATTGAGTACAAATCTCTCTGGGAACAAAGGTTTTCATATCACTTGGGTAAATAGGAGTGGAACTATGGTTGCATGGTAAATGTAGGTTTAAATTTATTAGAAACTTACAAATTGTTTTCAGTTTCATTTTACGTTCACACAACAATGTATGAGAGTTCAAATTTCTTAGTATCTTTCTCAACACTTGATATGTGACCTTTTGTTTATAGCCTTTTTGGTGGTTATCCAGCCATATAGCATTGTGGTTTTAATTTGCATTTTTGTAGTGACAAATAATATGGAACATCTTTCATGGGTTCATTTGTCATTCTTACATATATTTTTAAGCATCTGTTGTATGTATTCTGGGCCTAAAACACCAGACTTTGAGCCATTCTTCCTTTTTATTCTCTGGTGTATATGTACCACATTTTCTTGTTGATAGGCACTTAGGTTGGTTCCACTTAGGTTACGTTTGGGTCTAGGAGTCCCAAAGGGGCATATTTGAGTGAATAGTGCTGTAATGAACATAAAAGTGCATGAGTCGTTTTGGTAGGACAATTTATTTTTCTTTTGGCTATATACCCAGTAATGAAATCACTAGGTCAAATGATAGTTCTGTTCACAGTTCTGTGACAAATTGCCAAACTGCTTTCTACAGTGGCTATAGTAATTTACATTATCATGTGGTTGTATCAGCCTATTTTCTACCTATAAAATTTGGGGACTTCAACAGCCTTCTTTCATTTTGTATCCATCCTCTCTATGTCCCTTTGAGAACCTCAGGCCCAGAGAGTGGAGACAGGAGCCACAGAAGATTATTCATAGACCTTGAAAGCTAATAGAGTTTAACCAGTTGAATTTTGAGGGAACTGAGACTCAGAGAGGTCACATTGCTATAGGAATAGAAACACATGAGTCTCACTCTAAAGTCAATATATTTTTTTCTTTTATCTTACTGCTTTTTGGGTATGTTGGGTTATATAGTATAGTTTTTATAAAAGGGAAGATATTAGTTATTAGGAGAATAAAGTATTTTCTGGATAATATTATCTAAGAGGAAATTATGATTTCATGAAGAATATTGAATAATAATCAAAAAGTAACAGTGGTTTGACATAAGATGCAGAAAATTTATTCATTTCTTAAAATTTCAACTTTAATAAATTATGACATTAATACATGTCTAAATGAAGATCTTTATACTAAGCAGATGAGGAATATAAATATAGCTTTTGGGTTAGATGAGTCTATATAAGACAGATCTAGGAGACCCAAAGGGATATATTTGTAATGTCCATTTAAAAATGCCAAGACATACTGCCCAAAGCAATCTACAGATTCGGTGCTATTCCTATCAAGCTACCAATTTCATTTTTCATGAAAGTAGAAAAAACTATTCCAAAATTTGTATGGAACCAAAAATGAGCTCAGGTAGCCAAAGCAGTCCTAAACAAAAAGAACAAAGCCAGAGGCATACATTACCAGATTTCAAACTATACTATAATGCTATGATAACCAAAACAGCATAGTACTGGTACAAAAACAGATAAAGATGCCAATGGAACTGAATAGAGCATAGAAATAAGGCTGTGCACCTGCAGCCATGTGATCTTCAACAAAATCGACAAAAGCAAGCAAGTGGAAAAAAGACTTTCTAATTAACAAATGGTGCTGGGATAGCTGGCTAGCCATATGCAAAAGAATGAAACTAAACCCTTATTTTTTCACTACATATAAAAATTAACTCGATGGATTGGAGATTTCAGTGTAAGACCATAAACTATAAGAATCCTAGAAGAAAACCTAGGAAATACCATTCTGGACATTGGCCTTGGGAAGAATTTATAACTAAGTTCTCAAAAGCAATCAAAACAACAATAAAGATTGACAAGTGGGACCTAATTAAACTAAAGAGCTTCTGCATAGCAAAAGAAACTGTCAATAAACAGATAACCTACAGAATGGAATAAAATATTAGACAAAGGTCTAATATCCAGAATCAGTGAGGAACTTAAACAATTGCACAAGGAAAAAACAAATAACCCCATTTAAAAATGGACAAAAAATATGAACAGACACTTCTCAAAAGAAGACATACAACCAGCAAACAAAAATGTGAAAAAATGCTCAATATTATCAGAGAAATGAAAATCAAAACCACAATGAGATACCATATCATACCAGTCAGAATGGCTATTACTGAAAATTAAAAATAAAAATAGATGCTGGTGAGATTGTGAAGAAAAGGAAACACTTAAACGCTATTGCTGGGAATGTAAATTAGTTCAGCCGCTGTGGAAAGCAGTTGGAGGTTTTTCAAATAACTCAAAACAGACCTATCATTGAAGCCTGCAATCTCATTACTGGGTATATAGCCAAAAGAAAATAAATTTTTCTACCAAAAAGACACATGCACACATTAATTGCAGTACTATTAACAATAGCAAAGACACAGGATCAACCTTGATGTCCATCAATGGTGGATTAGATAAAGAAAATTACATATACATTATGGGATACTATGCAGCCACGAAAAATAATTAAATCATATTCTTTGCAGCAACATGGATGCAGCTTGGGGCCATTATCCTAAACAAATTAACACAGGAACAGAAAACCAAATACTACATATTCTCATTTATAAGTGGGAAATAAACATTGGGTACTCCTGGATATAAAGACAGCAACAATAGAAACTGTGGATTACTAGAGCAGGGAGAAAGGATGGGGACAAAGGTTGAAAAACTATTAAGTAGTATGCTCAGTACTGCAATGTCAGGATCAATCATACCTCAAAACTCAGCATCATGTAATATACCCAGATAAGAAATCTGCACATGTATACCCTGAATTTAAAATTAAAGTTGAAATTATTTTTTAAAAACCTTAAGTTTTAAAAATATAAATAAATAAAAATAGCCAAGAAATGTAATGAAGAATGCCTAACATTGTATCTGATTATTCCACTATATCAATAACGGCTTCCATGGTCTGTAGTAGCTTTCCTGGTACTGTTTTTGTTTGTTGATTGGTGTTTTTTTTTTTTTTTTTCCTCCTGGTCACTCTGTTTCATTAGTTCAATATAGTTTTTATCTTTTATTTGATTTTTTTTTTGCCATTGTCAAAATTTAACTTCAGTTATGCACTTATACATTAAAATGTGGTTACCATCCAAGTAGTAAATCCAAATATCTTGTTATCTTTAGATTTCTTTCAGAAATTGTTAGCCAGGCACAATGAATCATGTCTATAATCCGGGCATTTTAGGAGGCCAAAGTGAGAGGATCACTTGAGCCCAGGAAGTCAAGGCTGCAGCAAGCCGTGATTGTATCACTGCACTCCAGCCTGGGTGACATTGGGAGGCCAAGGCAGGTGAATCACCTGAGGTCAGGAATTCAAGACCAGCCTGGCCAATGTGGTGAAACTCTGCCTCACAAAAATTAGCCAGGTGTGGTGACAGGAGGCTGTGATCTCAGCTACTCAGGAGGCTGAGGCAAGAGAATTGCTTGAACCTGGGAGGCAGAGGTTGCAATGAGCTGAGATTGTGCCATTGCACTCTGGCCTGGGTCACAAGAGTGAAACTTAGTCTCAGAGAGAGAGAGAGATAGAGAGAGAGAGAGAGAGAGAAATTGTCATTAAAAACATGAGGTAAATTTCCACTGAGAAGAATGTTACTGGTTAAGTTAAACGATTGTGCACAAAACAGTGGCTAAAACCAACATTTATTTCTGTATTGGTGAAATTAATCTGTCCTTTAATGAAGTCTTCTGCTTAGAAATT
The DNA here is from genome assembly GCF_009761245.1 of Sapajus apella. Classification (NCBI taxonomy): domain Eukaryota; kingdom Metazoa; phylum Chordata; class Mammalia; order Primates; family Cebidae; genus Sapajus; species Sapajus apella. The sequence goes on from NW_022436947.1 coordinate 41,191,735, forward strand.
GAGTCTTTTCTTATATCTTACTATGTTTCTTTGATAATCAGACAATGTGGTATAAATCCTGGTTTTAGGCTTTTTACTTACCATAAGTTTGCTATGGATTGTACTTTGGAAAGTCTTATAAAAATTTCCTCTATCTATGTAACTCTGAGAACTATCTTCTGATGATCAACTATTTATATAGGGAGTCTAAATTTCAGACTATAGTACTATTTCAGTGCAATAGTTGATATGTATCTAGTACTTACTATGCTAATTACATTATTTCATTAGATTCCCATATAATCTATGAAATGAATAATACTATTACAACAATTTTAAAGATTAGGAAAACGAATTTTCCAGAAAGTAAGCAACAAATTTACATAACTGCTAAGAGATGGAGAGGAGACTTATGTTTCTGTCAGATTCCAGAGCCCACACTGCCACCACCATATGGTTCTTTTTTTTTTTCTTTTTGAGATGGAGGCTCACTGTTTTACCCAGGTGGGAGTGCAATGGTGAAGTCTCGACTCACTGCATTCTCTGCCTCCCAGGTTCAAGCAATTCTCCTACCTCAGGCTCCCGAGTAGCTGGGATTACAGGCACCTGCCCCCACACCTGGCTAATTTTTGTATTTTTAGTAGAGACAGAGTTTCACCATGTTGGCTAGTCTGGTCTTGAACTTCTAACATCCTCCCACTTTGATGTCCCAAAATGCTGGGATTACAGGCATGCACCACGGTGCCCTGCCACTCCCATATGATTCTGATGCCTTGAGTGGAACTACCATTGAATCAACATATATTCATATGCTACTGATTCTATGCCAGACACTGAAAAGGACGCTAAGGATGCAAAGGTGATTCCAACAGACATGGTACCTGTCTATGAATTGTTCAATCTAGACACAAATGACAACTATGGAATGCTATGATTAAAATAAATGTATTTTGAGTAAAACTATTAAAAACACTGGTAATTACTTTATCGAGATTCTTTCACATAAAAAAAAAAAAAAAAAAAAAAAAAACTCTTCCTTGATTTCAATCTGGAAATGAAAAAGAAGAAAAGGAAAGGAAAAAGAATTCTGACTCACTGGTAGACCTGTTTAGAAGTGTTTTTCTTTTTTCTGTTAGAAAGCTCAGAGATAAAGAGTGGGCAAGAGAAAAACATTTTTTTCAACTCTTCCATTATCTAAATAAAATACTGCAACTATACATTGGAGCATGGGATATTATTTCCATTTTAAAGATAAGGAAATGGACTCAAATATATAGAAAATGGGGTTTAGTAAACGTGATTTATTTGGAACGCGGTCTCAGAACAACAGAGGTGAGAAAAACAGGAAAAGGCAAAGAAAAAAAGTGCTGATTGAGAGTGTGGTCTCAGCTGGAGATATTCTTTGCTCTGATTGCATGGAGTCTCAGGAGCACAAACTGCACCACGGAGTTAGTCCATCACAGGGTTAGTCCATCCAAAAGCGAGGAGGCTTTCTTTGGTGCCCCTGTGCCAGTCAATATTCATTGAAGGACAGTTTGTCAAGGAAGGGGCAGCTAGCTGCTAGGCAGTAAGAGTCAAATCTCAAAGCAGCTGGTAGAGAAATGTACAAGCAGGTAAGGAGGTTCTGGACGGGGAACCTACACCATCCACTATGCATTTATATTTTAGCATACCTACAGTCTATAGTTGGGTACTGAATATCATCAGTTGAGTTGCTTTGAATTCACACTTGTGTATTCCCAGGCTTAATTAAGAGCACGTGGTGAATGGGAGGCGGAGGTTGCAGTGAGCCAAGGTTGCCCTGTTGCACCCCAGCCGGGGTGAAAAAGGGAGATTCCCATTTAAACAAGGGGGGGGGGGGGGGGGGGTGCAATGGGGCACATGGTGATTGGGAAAGACTCAGGTTAAAACTACATAGAGGGCTTAATAACTAGTGGGCCAGAAAGCTGTTTTGTAAAAAGTTTAGTTTTTTGCTTTTGGTCAGTTAGTTGGAATTATACTCAACACCTTACTTTTCCAGTCCTTTAGTTACCTACTATAAAGTACTGCCTAATATAATTGCAATGATAAAGCCTATGTAAACCGCAGTTTTGTATGACTTGTTTATTCCTAATTATTGTGTTGTCTGTCAGTATGGAGTTACCAGGTGGTGTGGGCAGTCACCTAGAGGTTTTTCCAGCTGAAAAAGATTGCTTCCATACTGTGGTGTTTTGGATTCTCTTATCGTTTTTTTAAAATAAATTCTTTATCACTGAGGAAAGAACAAAGCCTATATTAGAACACCTTTTTATAATGAATCATTTACAAAAATCTTTTATCTAAAGACAGCAGTCAATAAATGTGAACTGAACCAAACCTATTGGGCTGGGATAAAAGATGTTAAATCCAACAACATGGTTCTCTCCAATAAATGCCACAACACACATCCTTGATTATGTTGATGCGTTTAGTAAAAGTGTTTTGGTTTTTTCCTAATAAGGCCTTTTTGCTTGAGGAAACACAGAATGCAGAAATTTTTGTTGTTTTCCTTCTGGTTTGCATCTCTCTGGTTGTGTTTATACTAACTACTGAAATAACAGAGTTCAAACTGGTTGAATGTTAAATTCAGTATGTCTCTCCCACCATTGTGTATATGAAGGGGTATCAGTGCTTTATTTGAAGAAGTATGTCACTTTGGGTTTTATCCTATGATTATCTAAATTAGAGTCTATATTTAACTGAGATGACAACAGCCATAGTAACCCATGGTTTAGTAAAGCCAAGGATAACTAAAAATCACAGATGAAAGAGATCTGAGGTTCCCTCTTATGGACACTCTTACATGGTTTTGTTTACCAGCCACGTTTTAGAGAAATATGAGTATTTCATCTCAAATAGAATATACAATTATAATTCAGAAGGAAAACATGGAATGAAAGTAAAAAGAATGAGAAAGGCAATTGAAAGTGAATAAGAATTCTAGTATAAAAATGCGTTATTGTTGAAAAATATTTAAATAATTCAATTGATTTCATTTCTAACAAAGATAACCTTTAAGTAAGAAATTAGATAAATAATGACAACAAATAAAGTTTCATTTCATGGGCCTTTTAAGAAACCATAGTTTATTTATAGACATTTGGAAGCAGTAAGTGTGTTCTTTTGACCATGGACAACAGTCTTAAAACCATTCTTTTCTTTCAGTCTTCATATTGGCATTGACAATGTATTTCTTAATTACAGACGGAGAATACTTTGAAAATATAAAACAGATGTATATGTTGTTAATACATCATTTGGGACCCGAACCATTGAAGAAATCATACAGAGGTTTGCTGTGAGGGACAACGGGAATATATCACACATTTACAGGAAGGAAAAAGGTAAGAAAAAGTTTTATAGTTGTATTCTTTGGAGGTAATGAAAAAGAATTTAATATCTTTGCAATTCCCTGATTTTTATTTTTCTCTTCGAAAAGAAGATGTAGCAAATTTATTTGGGGAAATGATATGCTAAAACAATTTAATGCATGCAATATAAGAAAATTTTTAGGGTTTTAAAATTTACTATATCTGTCTTGTCTTATGAAAATAAAAATGGTTTTATCTTGTCTATACAGAATCATGAGGCCATAATTCATTTGGAAATAAATATTTTCTAATGATTTAAGAATATATCCTTTTACTCACCTTAAGGATTTGCTTATATTTTAAATATTTTATAGCATTTGTTTTTTTCTAAAATGTTGTATTCGTGTGTTTGTGTTCTTAGACTATGGTGTGATGAATATAATTCCAACATCATACAGAGAGCAAAACTAGACTTTGGCATTGATGGGTCAAGACTCTAGTTTTATCTTTTAGCAGCTTTGGGAAAATTGTTAAAATAGTTCTGAGTCTCAAGGGTTTTATTTGTTTTTGTTTATTTTGTTTTAGTCTGTGATATAGGGATAATGGCATGTTTCTTGGAATTATTATAAAAATTAAATTTGATTGAAATTACACAAGTTCCCGGCTACTCATCCCTTCCTTAGATGACTTGAAACCATTATTGTCAACAGCAGTTAAGAAATTGGTTTGACCATCTTCTAATGAAGACTGAGGAGTTTTTTAGTTCCTTTGTCTAATTTAACATTTTTTTCTCTTTCTTTTGGTTATTTCTCCTCCAATTTGCTCTCTCTAATTTACAGTAAGGCTTGAAAAACAACTAAAAAATAATTATTTGAACCACTATACTAATTGTGTACAACTGCACTATTCAATACAGTAGGTTCAATCCACTTCTTAATTTTAATTAAGAGTTCAGTTGTTGAGTTTCACCTTTTGAATGGGAAATAACCACAATAGCTAGTAGCTACTGTACTGGATGGCATAGAGAAACATTTCCATCATCACAGAAGGTTCTGTTTTACAGTGCTGGTCTCCAATGTCTAAAGCTCAGAATTTGTGTTGTGGAATTCTGAAGATGAGTGGAATGTGGCTCTTGCTTTCAATGTAACTCAAGTCTGGGAAAGAAATAAAATATTTAGGGGAAATGTTTGGAAAATATGAAAAAATTCAGTGATGTGGATGACGACTGTTTGAAAAACATTGGGGAGTTAGCATAAACAGTTCAGGATAAAAGGAAGATAGAAAGGACTAAGCTGAAACCTAAAGCATATTAGTGATATTTATGACCTTCCCAGTGCATGAAAGATTATAAAACATTCCAATGTGGGCCACTTTACAAGAGAAGGCAAGGAGCAGGCACAATTCTATTTATATCAAGAATGTATTTTTCTTTTAAAATGTTTTATATTAAAATATTTTTACTATAAATATGTATCATTTCAGTAATGCAAGTTAAAATTTTTATTTAAAAAATCTTGACCTTAGTGTAATAACATTGACTTTCTGTGCCTTTTCTCATCTGTGAAAAAACTTCCCGGCATCCCATTTCCATTCTTGTCTTTACCTCTCCCACACTAAGGGAGTATGTACTCTCCTATCGAAGCTTCATGTATGTTTCTGAGCTTGAATACCATTTCTTTTTATCTCAGATATCATTTATTATTTTTCTCCTCTGTCTTCAAGCTTACCTTCTCTATGATTTTCCCTTCAGCCTATAAATATGCATAAAGTTTCTGTGTCATATCTATGTTGATCCTACTTTTCCATCACTCTCCTTCTTTTTCCACCAAATTTTCTAAAAAAAAGGCTGCAATTTGTTGTCTCCAATTCCTCATTATAATTTACTCTTCAATTCTGAAATTTCAGTTTTTCCTCTAAGCATCAAATTGCAGTATCATTTACCAACATCTCCAATTATTGTTGTCAACAATTAGTCAATTCTAGCAGACCATTTACAGTTCATCTTTTCCTTGGTAAATATGTTCACCACTCCATTTACCTGTTAATGACTCCAAAATCTGTCTTATGTATATATGAGACAGAGATATCTGAGCATATCTACAATTGTCCATTAAGTAAATATTTTCACAAGGATTTGCCATAGGCAATTCAAACTTTGCTTTAACGTGAACTGGTCATCTCACCAAAATTTCCTCCTCCTGTTCCTCCTCCTGTACCAGGTAGCAATGATTGATACCTCCTTAAAATCCCTCTAATTCAATCCATCCTTTCCACCCCCACATCATTGACTTCAAGCAAATGTAACTTAGTCACAAAGCCTGTGACTTTCAATTTTCACCCTTCTCCAATCCATTCTCCAGACTGCCTCCTGCATGACCTTTCTGGTATCAAGTCAGCTATATTAATTCCTTTTCTGTTTCCTTTATTATTAACTTGCTTTTCTGCTACAGCTCTCTCATAGTTTCTCTCACTTTAAAAAATACCTATTGGCTAAATAAATATATTTTTTCTTTTAAGAGAAAGCAAACATAGAAATTTCAAGTTCTTATCACTGCATTGAGAATCTCCTGACAAACGTGCAAATATGACACTTTTCCTTCAGTTTCACCTTCCCTTGGGGGTCTTTCACAGTCACACTGCCACCACCAACATGCTAGGTTCTGAAGATACCACTTCTCTGATAAATTTTGGTTTCAGGCAATACTCATTCTCTTTACACAATATTTAGAGAGTGACCAAGTATAAATAAAATTATAACTAAATGTTATAAAATATATAATTAAAATTTTAGGGAGGACTGTAAGAAAATCAGCAAGTAAAATTGCAAAAGTAAGACTTATTTGTTTTATTATTTTAAATCTTGCTGCCTTCTTTGTTTTTAAAAAGGTCTATAGATCTCTTAGGCCAACATTTTACATGAAGAGACAGCAGGCTTCTAACCTAGCTGTTCCACTGCTTTCCTAGTTTATGAGTAAATAAGCCAAGATCAATAGAGTGCTGTTTCCATTGCCTCTTTATTGGCTTGTGATTGTCTGTGCAGAGGCTGATGCCAGGCTCTGGCAGAACTTTAATGTGGACTCACAGTTATGGATACATGATTCACATCTAAAAATCCAATGAGAACCAGAGTTGGCAGGCACGAGCCTGGCAGCTTGGTAATTATTTTGATGATGTGAAAGTTATTTTTTAACTTTCCTATAAAATATATGTGAATGATATGACACTGCTTTTAGAAGAATTCAAGGAATATTTCATGGCTGTTGTGAATAGAAAGTTGCTCTTGATAATGCAACTAGGACTAGTCTCAAGACACAATTGGCTCAGTGGCCTAATCGCTGTCAACGCCATCAGTGAGAAGGGTTTGTTATTAGTTATTCTCAAATTACTATCTTAAATAATTTCCAATATTCTATCAGTTTGTGCCAGATAACTCCACATAGAAAATCGGTCAGCTTAAAAGCCTGAAGACAGATTTTGCAGTTAATTTGTATGGGTTCGGATAGAGGGAGGCAGGAGACATGGGAATGCCACTTTAATGAAAACTACATGGTCACATGTTCATTAATTATCTTACATCTTAGGGTGGGCACAGTGGCTCATGCCTATAATCCCAGCACTTTGGAGGATGAGGTGAGACTCTCGCTTGAGTCTGAGAGTTTGAGACCAGTCTAAGCAATGTAACCAGACCCCAATTCTACAAAAACAAAAAAGAATTAGCTGGTCCTGGTGGCTTGCACTTGTAGTCTTAGCTGCTCAGGAGGCTGGGGTGAAAGGATTGCTTAGGCCTGGGAAGTCGACACTGCAGTGACCTAGGATCACTCCACTGTGCTCCAGCATGGGCAGCAGTGAGACCTTGTCTCTCAAAAAAAAGTTTTATAATGTCTCAATAAAATAAAATTTGTCCTTATTCAATGAGAGCATCCCATAAGAAGTATGTGCAACATGATTTAATTGCTTTTGTTCCCATGTGAATTAAATTTTCATGTCACAAGCGTATCTGCACTGGCCCTGTATGTGTACTTATAGTGATGTTTATGTTCATATAATGATCCTGAACCTTTTCATAGAAAATCCTCATTTTTTTTTAGGACTTTGCTTTTCTATAGTTTCAATGTTAAGATTAATTTAAGGTTAAAATTAATTTAATTGCAACCAGTCTTTTTTTTTTTTTTTTTTGAGACAAAGGCTGGAGTGCAGTGGTATGATCTTGGATCTTGGCTCACTGCAACCTGTGCCTCCAGATTCAAGCGATTCTCCTGCCTCAGCTTCCCAAGTAGCTGGGACTACAGGCATGTGCTAACATGCCCAGCTAATTTATTTTTTTTTCTTTTTTGTGTGTTTAGTAGAAACCAGGTTTCACTGTGTTGACCAGGCTGGTCTCAAACTCCTGACCTCAAGTGATCTATCTGCCTCGACCTCCCAAAGTGCTAGGATTACAGGCATGAGGCACTACACCCAGCCCTCAACCAGTCTTTTTTATTTTATTTTTTTAACTTTTAAGTTAAAGCGTACATGTGCAAGATATGCAGGTTTGTTACATAGGTACTTGTGTATCATGGGGGTTTTTTGTACAGATTATTTCTTCACCCAGGTAACTAACTAGTATCCATTAGTTATTTTTCCCTGATCCTCTCTCTTCTCCCACCCTTCACCCAAAAGGTTCCAGTGTGTGTTGTTCCCCTTTATGGGTCTGTGTGTTCTCATCATGTGGCTCGCACTTGTAAGTGAGAACATGTGGTACTTGGTTTTCTGTCCCTACATTAGTTTGCTAAGGATAATGGTCTCCACCTCCATCCATGTCCCTGCAAAGGACATGGTCTCATTCTTTTTCATGGCTGCATAGTATTCCATGGTGTATATGTACCACATCTTTTTATCCATTCCACCATTGATGGACTTTTGGGTTTATTCCATATCTTTGCTATTATGAGTTGTGCTGCATACACATGCATGTCTTTTCATAATAGAAAAATTTACACTCCTTTGGGTATATACTCAGTAATGGGATTGCTGGGTAAAATGGTAGTTCTGTCTTTAGGTCTTTGAAAAAACTGCCACACTGTCTTCTACAATGTTTGAAATAATTTACACTACCACCAATAGCATATATGTATTCCTTTTTCTCCACAACCTTGCTAGCATATTTTTTAACTTTTTAATAATAGCCATTCTGACTTATCATGGTTTCGATTCACATTTCTCTAATGATCAGTGATACTGAGCTTCTTTTTCATATGATTGTTTGTCTCATATATGTCTTTGGTCGAGAAGTGTCTGTTCATGTCATTTGCCCACTTTTTAATGGGGTTGTCAATTTAAGTTCTTTTCAGATGCTGGATACTAGCCCTTTGTCAGATCCATAGTTTGCAAAAATTATCCCCCAGGGTGTAGGTTGTCTGTTTACTCTGTTGATTGTTTCTTTTGCTGTGCAGAAGCTCTTTAGTTTATTTAGATCCCATCTGTCAACTTTTGCTTTTGTTGCAATTGCTTTTGGTGTCTTTGTCATGAAATCTTTGCCCATGCCTATGTCCTGAATGGTATTGCCTACGTTATCTTTCAGGGTTGTTAGAGTTTGGGGTTTTACATGTAAGTCTTTAATCTATCATGAGTTAATTTTTGTATATGGTGTAAGGAAGGGGTCCAGTTTCAATTTTCTGCATATGGCTAGCCAGTTATCCTAGCACCATTTATTAAATAGTGTATCCTTTGCCGCATTGCATTTTCATCAGGTTTGTCAAAGATCAGATAGTTATAGATATGTGGTCTTATTTCTGGGCTCTCTATTCTATTCTATTGGTCTATGTGTCTGTTCAAGGTACTGATGTACTTTGCTGTTTTGGTTACTGTAGTCCTGTAGTATAATTTGAAGTTGGGTAGTGTGATGCTTTCAGCTTTTTTTTTTTTAATATTCTCTTAAAAGTTTATTATAAATCAGTTTCATAGACCACAAGGAAATAAAAGGACTATGCACAGCCTTATGGAAAACAGGGAGCTACGAGGGCAAGATGAGTCTAGGGCCTTGATGGGCACATTCTCCAGGTAGGGGAAGGGAAACCAGACAATCTGTAGAGACTCCGTGGATAGCAGCATAGCAAACAAATAGGTTGTGGTAATGTGGCCCTGAGGAATCAAGCCCTCCTCTCTGTGGAGCTACTTCCATACTCTGTGGCCAAAGTCAAAGAAAGCCTCGCATCCCAGAGGGAGGAGGCTGCATTCCCAGAAGGGGCATGACCATTGGAGTCCATCTTCCAGGGGTATCCTCTTTGGGAGACCTATAGGAGGCATCATACCAGGAGGTAGGCCCAACATGTCTGCAAGAGAAAAGTCCCAAGAATATAGCTCAAGTGTCTATCTTGAAAAGGTATAAAAAAACTGTAAAGCTGTCCACCGAGTTCTGAGATAAATGGACCATTCCACCGTCTCAGCAGTTCCTAAAAAACTGACATTTGAGCCTAACACCTAGGGTTCCCAATGGCTTTGTTCTTTCTGCCTAAGACTGCCTTGGTTTTAGACTGCTGTGGCTATTCAGACTCCTTTTGGTTCCATAAGAATTTTAAAATAGATTTTTCTAGTTCTGCGAAGAATGTCAATGCTAGTGTAATGGGAATAGCACTGAATCTATAAATTGCTTTGGGCAGTATGGCCATTTTCATGATGTTGATTCGTCCTATCCATGAGTGTAGAATGTTTTTCCATTCATTTGTGTCATCTCTGATTTCGTGTAGTGGTTTCTAGTTCTCCCTGCAGAGATCTTTCACTTCCCCTGTTAGCTGTATTCCTAGGTATTTTATGCTTTCTGTGGCAATCGTGAATGGGAGGTTGTTCATGATTTGGCTCTCAGCTTGACTGTTGTTGATATATAAGAATGCAACCAGAGTCATTTACAATTCTAAAACGAGTGTGCTTTGAATAGTAACCTTCATCAACAAGTGCATATTTTTTGAATCACAGAGCTGGAAAGTTCCTTTGAAATTATGTTGCTTATTGATTTACAAATCCGTTTATGGATCAAGATCACCTGGAGAGGTTTTTGTTTGTTTGTTTTTTGAATAAAAAGAAGGTAAATCTCTAGGACTTACCTAAATCTGATAATTTGAGAAACAGAGTTCTTAAGAAATTCCTTAAATATATGGCTGATGCTGATGGAAAGCTTGTTTAGGAAACTAAGAATAAATTTATTATTTCCAGTTTGTAGAAGATTGAGGCAGGCCAAAGGAGATAAAGTGACTTCCCCAAATAACAGCAGATCTGACACAAGATTCTAAGTTTCTCAACTTCTAAACCTGTGGAATTTCTATGAAAAAATATAGAATCTTCTAAATTATCTGAAAGAAGTGAATTAGCTAAAAGAATTACCCAAAACAGTGGAAAATGTGTAGTTTCTGTGATTTCCTATAATGGGTGTCTAATAGATATAAAGTTGTTTGCTTCTATCTTAGGGGCTGTTGGTCCAGATTCTGAGTAAATTACATGTTTGCTTGAAATTTGCTGGCAGGAATTGAGGCCATGCCAATAAACATGTTACTTGTGACAAGAGCAAGAATATTAATGTCGATAAAATATTCATATTATAATAGTATTTTACTCTCTCATAATTCTCTAAGAAATTCAATGTGATATTTTCCTTCAACTTCTAGCCTTGTGGTTTTTATAAGCTGGGTTTTCAGATGACATTGAAATGAAGCATTATGTTCTAAAAATACATTCACTTGTTCCATAATACAACATTCCTAAGACATGAGCAATTACTTTTTATGCTGCTGCAAAGCTACAATCATACTAAATTCTAACCAAGTCAATAGGTTCAACTACAGCAGCCATTACATGAATTATAAATTGTGGAAAAGGACCCATATAATTCACTGTGTTTTTTTTTTAAATCTCTGGAGAACCATGCATTAATAAAGCAGCTAAAATTTATATGATCTTCATTAATTTCTACCTGTTGACATACTTCAGATTTATCTTAGAACCTCACTGTTGATAATAAGCACTCTGAAACATTTATATGGCTCAGAATTCAGCTCTAAGTGTATTTGGTTGAACAGCATTCTAGGTCTTTAAAAATGATTTGTTTACAATGGTAATTGTTTATTTTCATGCTGAATTGAAATTGCAGTTCTCTCTATGGGAAACCATTGCTATTCCATTATTTATTGGTTCTAGTGAGTACATTCAACTTTGATAAAGTAGACAATCCTTTTATTTTGCTATTGTAAAGTGTCTTCTAAAACATACCAGCCAGTGCACTTTGCTGCTTTTAAATGAAAAGCAGAGGAATGTCATTAGTGTGCTTTGAAGCTTTTCATGAGGATCAATAATCATGGTATATGCCAGAGAAGTAGAGCCTTTGAAGAACAGAGTACTAGCTCTGTTCTGAAATAGCAGATTCAGATTCAGTGCAACCACTGCAAAATGAAGGGCAGAAATAGAACATCTCTAAGGAGCTTTTAGCTCCAAAGTACTATATGATTTTGTAAATGAGAGGTTGGACCTCGTCTGTACTGACTCTTGATCATCTCAAATTTCTAGCATCAACCTCTTATGTCATCTTTAGATTTCTGTTAGAAGTAGAGAGGATATTCAAATTAATTGGGGTTTAATCTTAATTAACTAGTAAAAAGAATAATTAATGAGAACACTGATTTGCTGAGCATTCCAACTGATCAAGTGACGTGAATACTATCTGTGCAACAAACATGAAAATAAATGCCTGATAAAACTCATCCTTGTTCTATGCTCCGCTCATACCCATTCACATTCTCTTGTCTTGTCTACCATTCTTTTCTTTTGTTTTTTGAGACTGGGTCTCACTGTTGCTTGGGCGGCAGTGTAGTGGTGTGATTATAGATTACAGCAGCCTCAAAGTCCTGAGCTCAAGTGATCCTCCTGCCTCATCCTCCAGAGTAGCTAGGACTAAAGGCACGTACCACCATGCCCAGCTCTTACCATTCTTAGGGAAAGCAAATAGAGTAGAAACGACTCAGATTTCCAACAGCTGGGACTTCAGATTGTTTTTTCCTTCTGTTCCTAATGTGTTGTCAGAAAAATGGGCAAAAATAGTTAGACAAATAGCCTAATCTATTTAAATTTATTCTGAGATGTTTTATAGATATTTTGTAGAATGACTTTGTTACAAATGCTTTGGGAGAAATCCATGCTATTATTTGTTCTGTTTTAAAACCATGTTCTGCCAGGTGTGGTGGCTCATGCCTATAATCCCAGCCTTTTGGAAGGCTGAGGCAGGCAGATCACTTGAGGTCAAGAGTTCAAGACTAGCCTGGCCAATATGGCAAAATCCAATCTAAGAAAAATACAAAAATTAGCTGGATGTGGTGGTGCACACCTGTAGTCTCAGCTACTTGAGAGGCTGAGGCAGGAGAATTGCTTGAATCTGGGAGGCAGAGGTTGGTGTAAGCTGAGATTGTGCCACTATACCCCAGTCTGGGCAACAGAGGAAGGCTCCATCTCAATAAATTAATAAATAAGAAATAAAACCATGTTTCTAAATATGGAGTATATTTTAAACATAAAATATGTGTAAGATGTAAGAAATTATAATTCAAATGCACACTCTGCCTAATATTTGATTTTAGAAATGGTTATCATTTCTGTCTTGAAATATCCTCTATCATTCGGAATTTCTTTCCCTTTCCTCTCAGCTCAGGGGAAATTAAATCATAAATTTTGTGTTTAATATTCCTTCACTTTGCTTTTTGACTTTTACCCTATATCTATGCCAAAACAGCATATTGTTTAATTTTTGCATAGTTTTAGTAGAAATTACATTGCATGTGATTACATATTATTTGCTTTTTAACTTTATTACACATTATGTTCCTGAACTTCCTTCATATTGTTGTTTGAGGGTGAATACATTTATTCTCACTGTTGTCTAGTGTCAACACAAGGTGAATATACCAAATTTTTTTTATTTATTCTTTTACTATTGTATACTTAGACTACTTCTGTAACTATTCAATTCTATTATAAATATTTTTGTTCAAATGAACATGTTTTCAAAGTTCTCTAGGGTAAATACTCACATGTTGAATTACTAAGTTACAAGTTCAGCTTTGTTAGAGAATATAAATTTGTTTTCCATGCTTGAAGCAATTGACATTCACATAGTTGTTTTAGAAAAGTTTTATTCACATCACATCTTATTAACCCTTAATATTGTCAGACTTTTATAGTTGTCAATTTTGTGAGTCTGGAAATATATTTCATGGTTATCTCAATTTTCATTTCCCCAGTTAATGTTTAGGTTGAATGTAAATTTTATATGTGTATTTGTTTTTCATGACTCCTTTTCTGTGGCATACCTTTTCATGGCTTCTGCTGCTCCTTTGTACTAGATTGTGTAGTCTTTTAATAGACAAGATTTCTTCATGTATTTTGGATGCTACTTCCTCTTCTTTCTCCCAGTTCGTGACTTGTGTTTTACTTTATCAATGGTATCTTTTGACGCCATAAAATTGAGTTAATCATTTCCTGTGTGTGTGACTTTTTGCATCTTATTTATCTTTCCCTAACTGACAACATAAATTTTATATTATCTTTTAAAAGTTTCATAGCTTATATTCCACATTTCTTAGACAACTAATAGTTTTACATATAAGAGTTTAATTTTTCACCTTTATAACAGTAAAAGTAGTCCCAGTACCATTTATTGAAAGCTCCTTTTTCACTAACCTATAATGGCCGTTCTGTTATAAACCAAGTTTCTGAATATGTGTGGGGCTCTTTTTCTGGAGGGGAGAAAAGGAATGCCTGTACTGTTCAGTTGGTTTACACCTGCAGCAATACTAGGTTATCTTAATTACTACAAACTTTATATTACATCTCAATGCATGGTATAAAGAAAATTTCCCCACATTTTTATCTTCTTTAACAGTATTTTACCTCTTCTTGGGTCTTTGTACTTCCATATACATTTTTGATTCAGCCTTGCAAATTCCAAAAGAATAATCTTTTGGAAGGTTGACTGGCTCTGGTTTCAAACTATTGATCAATTTGAGAAGAATTTATTTCTCTACAATATTAAGACTCTGAATTCATTTCTTCAGACTGTATAAAGACTGTACAGACTGTACAGTCTTCAGAATGTATGAAGTTAAAAATTCAGACTGTATAAACATTACATATTCTTTATACAGTCTTGTGCCACATAGTGACATCTCAGTCAATGATGGACTCTATATATCGTCATGGCCCAATAAGTTTGTAATAATGTATTTGCACTGTACCTTTTTTATGTTTAGATACACAAATACTTAGTATTGTATTGCAATTGCCTTTAGTATTCCATACAGTAACATGCTGTACAGATTTCTAGCCTAGGAACAATAGCTTATTACATAAAGCCTAAGTGTGCAGTAGGCTATACCATCTAGGTTTGTGTAAGTTCACTCTATAATGTTTGCCTAATGATAAAATTGCCTGACTACACATTTCCCAGTACATATATCCCTGTTGTTAAGTGGTGCATTGCTTTATCTTGGGTTTTTAAATGTCTTTCAGATGATTATGTAAGTTTGTCGATAAAGTTTTTGTAACTCTGCTAAAGTTTTAATATGTATTTCACATTTTTAATATTATAAACAAAAATTACACTTTTAAAATAATAGACTACAGTTTTTAGAACACTTTTAGATTTACAGAGAAACTGACCAGATAAGAGAATTTCCATCTACCTCAACCCCACTCCACACAGTTTCCCGAGTCATGAACATCTTACATTAGTGTGGTACATTTGTTCCCACTAATGAACCAATATTGATATAGCAGTATTAACATATCAAATGAAATCTGAATAAAAGATGATACTTCCCCTTTTATTCAGATTTCATTTGATTTCATCTAATGTCCTTTCTCTGTTTCAGGACCCCACGGAAGACACCATGTTACATTTAGTCATCATGTCTTTATAGGCTCCTCTTAACTATGATACTTTCCCAGACTTTCCTTGCTGTTGATGACTGTGGCTATTTAGAGGATTACTTATTGGTTAGGTATTTTGCAGAATGTTCTGCAGATAAAGTTCATTTGATGTTTTTTCTCATACATAGACTAGGGTTATGAATTTGAGGGAGGAAGACTACAGGAATAAAGAGTCACTTTCATCATGTCATATCAAGGGTACTTACCTTACTCTCTACATGATTTGTAACTGTTGGTATAACATCTATCTAAAGTAGTGTTTGTCCTTTTTATCCATTGCAAAATTATCCTCTCTTCCCTCACCCCTCATTTTGTACTTTTAGAAGGAAGTCACTATACATAACCCACACTTTAGGATGGAGAGTTATGCTGCCTCCAAAATTACATTTTCCTTTCTATGAGACAGGGAAGGAAAGCCTGGCTGAGTAGTCATGCAATCATGGATCACTGTAGCCTTGACCTCCCAGGCCCAACCAATCCTCCTGTCCCAGCCTCCCAGGTAGCTTGGACCACGGGCATGTGGCACCACACCCAGCTAACGTTTTAAAGTTTTGTAGAGATGGGGTCTCTCCATGTTGCCAGGCTGGTCTTGAATTCCTGGGCTCAAGGCTCTCAAAGTGCTGAGGTTACAGGTGTGAGTCACAGTGCCCAGGCCAAAATTACATTTTCTAAATTTTATTAATATGATTTTTTGCTGGTGAACAGAAATTAGTATATTTATTTTTTATATAACCAGAAAAATTGCTGAACTCTCTCATGATTAATACTTCTTTTTTATGTGTTTTAATATAGATAATAACATCCTCTGCAAATAGTATTAGTTTTGGTTCTTGCATTTTGATACTTATTTCTTTTTATTGCCTTACTCTGTTGGCCAGATGCCCCAATATAATTCTTAATAGAAATGTTGATGTTGAATATCCTTGTATTGTTTCTGTTTTTTCCATATATCTGCTTTAATTTAAAGTGTATTGTGGTTGATTGTATCCTCAAGAAGCTTGCAAAAGCAAATTTGGGAAAACAGATTTTTTTTAACCAAATGTGGTAGATTATATTATTTTGCAGTGATTAATTTCTTTTCAAAATTCAGCCTTAGTAGCATCAAGCCCCAGTTAAGTTACCTAAAACACAACTGCAGTTCAATTTTGTGGCACAGCTAGGAAGTATACACCTTTGTTTTTGTGCAACTATCACCTCTCCTACCTCCTGCGTATCCACAATACACTTTCTATTATTTCATCTTCTCTTTTTAATTTCTAACATCTCTACTAAGATTCAAACCTGCCTTAATTCTATTTCTGCTCTGTAAACAGGCATCCTGACTGTCATTTACATACTGGAGAATAAGACTTTTTTCAAAAATTGCAGCTCTAGTAATATTTTTTATCTTACTAAAACATCTTAAATGTGTTGCCTTAAAATTCTGACCCTGATGTTCAAAGTCCTCTTTAAACTAATGTCAATGTTTATTTTTTTCAACGTGTATCAGCATTGCTCCCTTAAATTTCCAAAGATATATTTATTAAATTCACTGTATGACTTGATAGTAAGGTGGAATTTAAAATGAATTTTAACCTCATACGAGGAATGTTTTTCAGAAAATAGAGACGATACCAGCCTTTTAAACGTTCTGCAGTAATGTGTTAATCTGCTCACAATGTTTAGCACACTAATCCAACTAAGGGAAGTCAGAAAACTGTTTTTTTAACCTGCTGCTGACCTATTGTACTCTCCTGTGAAAGTCCGCCTGATCTTGTTTGCTTCCCTGTAAAACAGTAATCATAAAATGTTTAATTCTTGAGTATCAACAGGTGAATTATATTCATTGTGGATAACCTTGATTTAAAATCCTTTTTGGCTTAATTACACAGAGTAGAGGGAACTATCTTTAGCTGAAATTATATACTAACACTTGTTTACTTTCACTTTTTCTCCAAGCAATTTACTGCCCAACAAGAAGCACCTTTTATGAAAAAATTAATATTTTCTTATTTTCAGCAGTTGCTGAACAATTGTTTCTTAGTTATATTTTTAAGCTGATACATTTTTATTGCTTTGAGAGGCAATGCTTATTATCTCTAGCTTGGTGTGATGAGTAAGGATGAGACGTGTCAAGAAAAAAACATTAAGTAATGTTTTCTCATCTAATCAATAATTTTAGTTTTTAAAACAGAAGTGCCTTGAGACTTAATGGTGGGCCTATCAAACTATGCATATTGCCCTGGGATAATTTCTAATTTAGTTTGAATGTGGATTACAGCTTTCCTATTTGTGTCACCTTGATTATATTACTTAATCTCTCTCAACCTCTGCATGCTTATGTATAAAGTGAGTATTATACATTTTTGGTTTGTACACAAAATACCTTAAATAATGACTATGGAGCACTTAGCATTGTGGAAGAAACACTGAATGTTTGTTCAAGTGTCAACTGTTACTATTTGCTTAATAAATTAAAGTTCCAGGCCATTAAACATACACATAATCTCATTTTTAGAAATACTCAATTTCTGTTGAGTCTTTGAAGAGACAAAGGATGACGATTACTTCATTTTCCATGGAAGGACTGTAAATCTCTGAAGTATGAAAGATTTTTGTTTTACCCAAACATATATATTATGTTTTATGTAAGGAATTGTCTTCTAAGAATTCACGTACAAATTGGCATTTTTATGTTTAAATGAATTATAATAAGTAGAAGATTTCACCATTTAAAAATGTTTTTATTATACTATGTAGCCACACCTCACTTAAACAATGCATCAGACATGTGGACTAACATTTGGAATAGTCAGAGTTATAAAACATGAGACCAGAGCTTCTCAAGTGTGGTTCTCCAACTGCGTTATCCTCATCATCTGGGGCCTTGTTAGAAATACCAAATCTTGGGCCCCATAGCAGACTTACTGAATCAGAAACCCTGTGGTTGGAGCCAGCCAATCTGTGTGTTAACTCATCCTCCACAGGATTCTGACTCTGCTGCTTTCTGGGAACAATTGCATTAAAAATAGAAAAAGATGAAGAACACCAGTGGGGTGCAATTGTAGGAGAAAGGAGGGAGTGATCATATCTTTGCTTGACCAAAATGTGAGATAGACATTACTTTTGAGCCAGTAGTTTGTCTTTAAACTGAGAGGCAATGCAGAACAGAAACATTTGGTCTGGAAAAATTAGGATGTATTTCCAGAAAAACAAGGTGGGGATGAGAGTTAGGTCTCCACGTCGCTTTTAGGGAGTTGGGGGTTCTTCAGAATTCACAGAGCAGAGGACAAGAGAGAACTTCAATGTATTTAATTGAAAATATTTCTATAAATTTCTAGGCTACAGAGTTGGTTTTAAAAAACTCAACAGGTCACTTTGTGGTTTACCATATAATTAAGAACTTTCCAGCACCTGATGTTTCAGTAGTGGGACTACATCATCAAAAAGCAAGAATAAAAATCTCAAGATGGGGTGGGGAATTGCTATTCTCAAGGTCTTGGGATTTTTAAATTACTAAGTAAAGTAAGATCAAGAAAAAGGTGAAGTCTACATCTTAACAATTAAGATAGGTGTAAATTTTTTAAACTTGGCAATTACTCTTCCTATCTCCTGATCACTAAATATGTATTCCAAACTGGTTGGATTAGAACTGACTTACTTTTAAGGTATTCCTTTCTTGAGTGAATTATGTGAAGGTCAGAATTTAAAAGAAACAAAACCCCCAAAACGCTGCTAACAGACAACCCTTCGCATTTCAACCGGAATGTGCTGCTTGGCTTCACTTAGCAAATTTGTGATTGCCCTGAGGCAAAGCAATTCCCTTTCACTCCCGACCCTCTACTCTCAGCCCTGCTTTGCCTGCTACAAGGTTTTTTGAGGAGTTAGAAATATGTGATCCTGTACATATGTTTGGAAATAATATTATTCTGGCTTCAAGATATAAATTCTGTTACTTAAATTGTCAACTTGAATGTGCATGTTGAAAGGTCTAGGAAGTATTCGATCTCATTCAGCAGCCTGCTGACCTGTTCTGCTAACACTGTCACCTACTAAAGAGAAAACAAACCCAAGGTTTTGCTTTGGTTTTTAATATATTTTTCTCTTCTTCTTTTGTCTTTAGTAAGTATTCATCTTTCTAATCAGGGTCAGGGAAGTCACCAGGGTTATAAGACCATTAAGATCGTGTTAAAGTTTTGGGGCTTAAAAATGTCATAGATGCCAACATCAAATATAATCCTTGAACTGTATTAAAAATAGTTTTCCCCTTCATTCATTTCTAAAAATTGTATTTTGTCTGCTAATTTTTTTCAACATTCTGTTTTTTAAAAACTGTTTTTTAATCCCCTTACAGTTATGTGATTCTTCCACGTTTTTCTCTCATTTATTTCACTCTTGAATTTCTTTGGACTAACTTCTCGCCATTTTCAAGCTCCTTACACCTTCTCTAGTTAACTGACACTCATTCTCTTCATGATAACACCTGCTCCTCAGATGCCCATCTTGTGAAGAGTGCTCCTTCTCTCACCTTCCGTGTGCCACAAGATCTCAAAACAAGGGTGGTGCTATGATTTGAATGTGTTCTCCAAAGTCCATGTCTTAGAAGTATAATTTCTAATGCAACTGTGCTGAGAGGTGGGACCTTTAAGAGGTGATTAGATCATCAGGACTCTACCCTTTATAAACTAATTTATGCCATTATTTCAGGAGCAAGCTTGTTAGCATGAGACTGGGTCCTTTTTATAAAGATTGGTTAAGTCCTCTCTCTCTCCCATGTGATGTCTCCTGCCATGTTAAGATGAAATAAGAAGGTCCTCAGAAGATTCTAGTCTTTCGATCTGGGGCTTGGATCTTGGTTCAGCCCCAAAACCATGATCCAGATAGATTTCTGTTCCATATAAATTGCATGGTCTCACATATTCTGTTACAGCAGCACAAAATGTAATAAGACAGCAGACATCTCCTAATTCGCTACAGTGGCTTCCAAACCACTATCCTTGCTTTCTTTAAAAAATTATTTTGAATTTAATGACTTTTATAAAAATATAACATGAGTATACTTTAAATTTTCAAATAGTTTTACAAAGGTTATTATTTATAATAATAATAAAAAAGTAGTCTCCAAAATACCAACATCCATCCCCCAATCCAGAGATAACACTTTCATTTCTAAGCTGTTTCTTTTTGGAATTTGCTATCAGATTGCTAAGTAGCATCTGCATATAATTTTTTTCTTTTCTTTCCATTTTTGATATTAGCTATTGACTTCCTATAGAGGAAGAAGGAGACCTTAACATTTATTACATTAACTTACCCCATCTACCTAGCCATACTTTATTGCCTACAATCCTCCAAATATAGGTACAATTATTTAACATGTTATTTAATATTTAGATCAAGATTGAGTGTTTATGTTATTATGATCATGTGATTATATTCACAGCTGAGTCATGTAGTATTCTACACTTACATTTCTTTCCTTGTATACTTTTTTGCATGATATTTCCTCCTCTGGGAGTTAATTGTTATTTCTCTTTGTGAATCTTTAGTTTTCTGTTTAACTATCACTATGTAAGACCAGTCTGGCCAACATGGTAAAACCCCGTCTCTACTAAAAAAAAAAAAAAATACAAAACTTATCTGCACATGGTGGTGCATATCTGTAATCCTGGCAACTGAGGAGGCTGAGGCAGGAGAGCCATTTGGGGCCCAGGAGATGGAGGTTATAGTGAGCCAAGGTCATGCCACTGCACTCTAAGCTGGGTGACAAAGTGAGACTGTCTCAAAAAAACAAAACAGGGATGATCCAAGATGGCCGAATAGGAATAGCTCTGGATTGCAGTTCCCAGCGAAAACGCAGAGGGTGAGTGATCACCGAATTTCCAAACGAATTTTTACTGCCCACAGACCAGGAGATTCCCAGGCGGAAAAGTGCCACGAGTCTCCAGCACAGCTGTTTCAGCCGGCACAGTGGGTCTCTGCACAAAATCTCACACAAATCCAGGCACCATTTCAACTGGCGACTGGACCACCTGGGAGACAGAGTTACCAGTTCAACTGAAAAAAATGGGGCTGAAACAGGGAGCCAGGTGATCTGGCTCCGCCAGTCCCACACCCAGTAAGACCAGCAGTCTGAAACTCTCTGGATTGAGAGTTTCACAGCAAGCACACCTGGAACCAGGATGATCCAGCTCTGTGGGGTGAAGGGCATCCACCACTATCGAGGCAGCCTGCCACTACTGAGGCAGTCCACCATTACTGAGGCAGTCTGCCATTACCAAGGCAGCCAGCCTTTACCAAGGCAATCTGTCATTACTGAGGCAGTCTGCCCTTATGGAGATAGTCCACCATTACTAAGGCAGACTGCCATTACCGAGGCAGTTCTAACTATACCTCTATAAACAAAACTGCAAGGAAGTTCACACAGCAGCTGGGCAGAGCCCACAGCAGCTCAGCAATGCCTCTGCTGGCAGACTGTGACCAGGCTACCTCCTCACTGGACAGGCCATCTCTGAAAAAAGGCAGCAGCACATCAGAAGCTTATAAATAAGGCCCCACTGGGACAGAGTATCTGGGGAAAAAAGGCGGTTATGAGTTCTGCTGCAGCAGACTTAAATGTACCTGCCCAGCAGCTCTGAACAGAACAATGGAGCTTACAGCTCAGCACTTGAATTTCTATAAGGGACAGATTATCTCCTCAAGGAGCTCCCTGATGGCCATATACCCAAAGAGATACCTCATAAAGGAAAGCTCAGGCTTCCATCTGGTGGGTATCCTTTTGGGACAAATATGACAGAAGAAGAAACTGGTAGCAACCCTTACTGTTCTGCAGCTGCTGCAGGTGATCCCCAGGCAAGCAGGGTCTGGAGTAGACCTCCAGCAGTCCTATAGCAGAGGGACCTGACTGTTAGAAGAAAAACTAAAAAACTAGAAAGAAAATAACTTCATCATCAACAAAAAGGATGTCCACTCAGAGACCCCATCTGAAAGTCACCAACTACAAAGACCACAGGTAGATAAATCCAAAAGTATGGGAAGAAACCAGCACAAAAAGGGTGAAAACAACCAAAATCAGAACGCCTCTCCTCCTCCAAGGGATCACAACTCCACACCCGCAAGGAAACAAGGCTGGATGGAAATGAGTCTGATGAATTGACAGAAACAGGCTTCAGAAGGTGGGTAATAACAAACTTCTCTGAGCTAAAAGAACATGTTCTAACCCAATGCAAAGAAACGAAGAACCTTGAAAAAAGGTTTGACAAAATGCTGACAAGAATAAACAGCTTAGAGAGGAATATAAATGAATTGATGGAGCTGAAAAACACAACATGAGAACTTCGCAAAGCATACACAAGTTTCAATAGCCAAATTAATCAAGCAGACAAAAGGATATAAGAGATTGAAGAGCAACTCAATGAAATAAAACAAGAAGGCAAGATTAGAGACAAAAAAGAAATGAAAAAAAACCTCCAATAAATACGGGATTATGTGAAAAGACCTAATCTACATTTGATAGGTATACCTGAATGGGACAGAGAGAATGAGTCCAAGCTGGAAAACACTCTTCAGGATATTATCTAGGAGAACTTCCTCAGCCTAGCAATGCAGGCCAACATTCAAGTCCAGGAGATACAGAGAACACTACAAAGATATTCCTCAAGAAAAGCAACCCCAAGGCACATAATTGTCAGACTCACCAGGGTTGAAATGAAGGAAAAAATGCTAAGGGCAGCCAGAGAGACAGGTCAGGTTACCCACAAAGGGAAGTCCATCAGACTCATAGCGGATCTATCAGCAGAAACCCTACAAGCCAGAGGAGAGTGGGGGCCAATATTCAACATCCTTAAAAAAAAGAACTTTCAACCTAGAATTTCATATCCAGCCAAACTGAGCTTCATAAACAAAGGAGAAAGAAAACCCTTTATGAACAAGCAATTGCTCAGAGATTTCATCACCACCAGGCCTGCTTTACAAGAGCTCCTGAAAGAAGCACTAAACATAGAAAGGAACAACCAGTACCAGCCACTCCAAAAACATACCAAATGGTAAAGACCATTGACACAATGAAGAAACTGCCTCAACTAATGGGCAAAACAGCTAGCTAGCATCAAAATGGCAGGATCAAATTCACACATAACAATATTAACCTTAAATGTAAATGGGCTAAATGCCCCAATCAAAAGACACAGACTGGCAAATTGGATAAAACATCAAAATTCATTGGTGTGCTTTATCCAGGAAACCCATCTCACATGCAGCGATACACATAGGCTCAAAATAAAGGGATGGAGAAAGATTTACCAAGCAAATGGAGAGCAAAAAAAAAAAAAAAAAAAAAAAAAGCAGGAGTTGCAATCATAGTCTCTGATAAAATAGACTTTAAACCAACAAAGATCAAAAGAGACAAAGAAGGGCATTACATAATGGTCAAAGGATCAATGCAACAAGAAGAGCTAACGATTCTAAATATGTATGCACCCAATAAAGGAGCACCCAGATAAATAAAGCAAGTTCTTAGTGACCTACAGAGACTTAGGCTGCCACACAATAATAGTGGGAGACTTTAACACTCCACTGTCAATATTAGATCAATGAGACAGAAAATTAACAAGGATATCCAGAACTTGAACTCAGACATGGACAAAGCAAACCTAATAGACATTTACAAAACTCTCCACCCCAAATCCACAGAATATACATTCTTCTCAGCACCACATCACACCTACTCTAAAATTGACCACATAATTGGTAATGAATCACTCCTCAGCAAATGCAAAAGAATGGAAATCATAACAAACAGTCTCTCAGACCACAGTGAAATCAAATTAGAACTCAGGATTCAGAAACTAACTCAGAACTGCACAACTTCATGGAAACTGAACAACTGGTTCTTGAATGTTGACTGGATAAACAAGGAAATGAAGGCAGAGATGTTCTTTGAAACCAACAAGAATGAAGATACAATGTACAAGAATCTCTGGGACACATTTAAAGCAGTCTCTAGAGGAAAATTTATAGCAACAAATGCTCACATGAGAAGCAAGCAAATATTTAAAATTGACACCCTGTCATCAAAATTGAAAGAGCTAGAGGAGCAAGATAAAAAAACTCAAAAGCTAGCAGAAGACAGGAAATAACTAAGATCAGAGCAGAACTGAAGGAGACAGAGACACAAAAAACCCTTCAAAAAATCAATAAATCAAGGAGCTGGTATTTTGAAAAGAGCAACAAAATAGGCAGACCACTAGCCAGATTAATAAAAAGAAATGGGAGAAAAATCAAATGGATGCAATAAAAAATGATAAAGGGGATATCACCACAGATTTCACAGAAATAAAAACCACCATCAGAGATTACTACAAAAACTCTATGCACATAACCTAGTAAACCTGGAAGAAATGGATAAATTCCTGGACACTTGCACCCTCCCAAGCCTAAACCAGGAATAAGTTGAAACCCTGAATAGACCAATAACAAGGACTGAAGTTGATGAAGCAATTAGTAGCCTACCAACCAAAAAAAAAGCCCAGGTCCAGATGGGTTCACAGCCGAATTCTACCAGACATACAAAGAGGAGCTGGTCCCACTTCTTCTGAAACTATTCTAAACAATCCAAAAAGAGGAAATCCTTCCCAAATCATTTTATGAGACTAACATCATCCTGATACCAAAACCTGGCAGAGACTCAACAGGAAAAGAAAACATCAGGCCAATATCCATGATGAACATAGATGCAAAAATCTTCAATAAAATACTGGCAAACCAATTGCAACAGCACATCAGAAAGCTTATCCACCATGATCAAGTAGGCTTCATCCCAGGGATGCAAGACTGCTTCAACATACACAAGTCTATAAACGTAAATCACCACATAAACAGAACCAAAGACAAAAACCACATGATTATCTCAATAGATGAAGAAAAGGCCTTCTACGAAATTCAATAGGACTTCATGCTAAAAACTCTCAATAAACTAGGTATTGATGGGATGTATCTCCAAATAATAAAAGCTATTTACAACAAACCCAGCCAATATCATACTGAATGAGCAAAAACTGGAAGCATTCCCTGTGAAATCTGGCACTAGATAAGGATGCCATCTCTCACCACTCCTATTCAATATAGTTTTGGAAGTTCTAGCCAGAACAATCAGGCAAGAAAAAGAAATAAAGGGTATTCAATATGGAAAGGAGAAAGTCAAATTGTCTCTATTTGCAGAAGACATGATTGTATATTTAGAAGACCCCATTGTCGCAGGCCAAACTCTCCTTAAGCTGATAAGCAACTTCAGCAAAGTCTCAGGATACAAAATCAATGTGCAGAAATCACAAGCATTCCTATACGCCAACAACAGACTTAAAGAGAGCCAAATCAAGAGCAAACTGCCATTCACAATTGCTACAAAGAGAATAAAACACCTAAGAATACAACTAACGAAGGATGTAAAGGACCTCCTCTTCAAGGAGAACTACAAACCACTGCTCAAGGAAATAAGAGAGGACACAAAAAGATGGAAAAACATCCATGCTCATAGTTTGGAAGAATCAATATTGTGAAAATGGCCAAAGTGCCCAAAGTAATTTATAGATTCAATGCTATCCCCATCAAGCTACCTATGACCCTCTTTGCAGAACTGGACAAAACCACCTTAAACTTTATATGGAACCAAAAGAGAGCCCACATAGCCAAGTCAATTCTAAGCAAAAAGAAAAAAGCTAGAGGCATCACGCTACATGATGTCAAACTGTAGTACAAGGCTACCGTAATCAAAACAGCATGGTACTGGTACCAAAACAGAGATATAGACCAATGGAACAGAAATACAACTATCTGATCTTTAACAAACCTGAGAAAAACAAGCAATGGGGAAAAGATTCCTTCTCTAACAAATGGTGTTGGGAAAACTGGCTAGCCATGTGCAGAAAGAAAAAACTCGACCCCTTCTTGACACCTTACACTAAAATTAACTCCAGAAGGATTAAAGATTTAAAAATAAGATCCAACACCATAAAAACCCTAGAAGAAAACCTGTGCATAACCATTAAGGACATAGGCATTGGCAAGGACCTCATGACTAAAACACCAAAAGCACTGGCAACAAAAGCCAACATAGACAAATGGGATCTAATTAAACTCCAGAGCTTCTGCACAGCAAAAAAAACAATCATTAGAGTGAACCAGCAACCAACAGAATGGGAAAATTGTTTTGCAATCTACCCATCTGACAAAGGACTTATATCCAGAATCTACAAAGAACTAAAACAGATTACAAGAAAAAAACAAGCCCATTCAAAAGTGGGCAAATGACATGAACAGACACTTTTCAAAAGAAGACATATATGAGGCCAACAAATATATGAAAAGATGCTCATCATCAATGGTCATTAGAGAAATGCAAATCAAAACCACATTGAGATACCATCTCACACCAGGTAGAATGGCAATCATTAAAAAATCTGGAGACAACCGTTGCTGGAGAGGATGTGGAGAAACAGGAACACTTTTACACTGTTGGTGGGAGTGTAAATTAGTTCAACCATTGTGGAAGACAGTGTGGTGATTCTTCAAGGACCTAGAAATGGAAATTCCATTTGACCCAGCAATCCCATTACTGGGTGTATATCCAAAGGATTATAAATCGTTCTATTATAAGGACACATGCACACTTATGTTCATTGCAGCACTGTTTACAATAGCGAAGACTTGGAACCAACCCAAATGCCCACCGATGATAGACTGGACAGGGAAAATGTGGCACATATGCACAGTGAAATACTATGAAGCCATAAAAAACGGTGAGTTCATGTCCTTTGTAGGTACATGGATGAACCTGGAAACCATCATTCTCAGCAAACTGACACAAGAACAGAAAATCAAACACTGAATGTTCTCACTCATAGGCGGGTGTTGAACAATGAAATACATGGACACAGGGAGGGGAGCATCACACACTGGGGTCTGTTGGGGGGGACTAGGGGAGAGACAGTGGGGGGTAGGGAGTTGGGGAGGGATAACATGGGGAGAAATGCCAGATATAGGTGACACGATGGAGGCAGCAAACCACATTGCCATGTATGTACTTATGCAACAATCCTGCATGTTCTTCACATGTACTCCAGCACCTAAAGTGCAATAAAATATATATATTTTTAAAAACCTATCACTATGTAACTATCTCCAAACTCTTTGTTATAAGTGGAAGTCACATAACATATCACTGCTTAATTTACTTTTCTGTTCTCCATAGCTACAGTTATGAAACCTCACCTTTTCCTCACACTGTCTTGTTGTGTGGCCACAACCCTTCTGTCTAGACTTCTAACTTAACATCTAAGCATACATGGAAAATCAAGGTAATCAGCCAGTTACAACTTCTCTGTTACCACCCTCATCATCTTCCCTCTAGTCCTAGTAGACAAGCTTGATGCATGATAATCCTAACTTTTGTGCTCTAGGCCATATCCCTTCAACAGGTCAGTAAATTGCAAATATCAGTAGTTTGCAGTCCATTTCTTACTCTTCATTTCCTTTGCAACTACCTTAGTCCAGTCCTGTCATCCTTTGCTTTACAGTTGCAGTAGTCTTATAAGTGGTCTGCTAATCTCATGCTTCATGCCACTCCAATTCATTCTCATATTGCCATTACAAGACTTTCCTTGAACACATTTTAGGTCATGTGACTCCCTTGTTTAAATCTTTTGGAAATTCCCCAATGTATGTGTGGTAATATGCATACTCCTTACACAAAGTCACCTGTGATATGGCCTCTTCCTCACTCTCTCCCACATGGTTTCTTTTAAAATTGGCATCCCATTTTTTCAAAGTGAGATATTTATATATACAGAAATGCATAGTTGTTAAGTATCATTCATTGTGTTTTGATAAATGGTATACCATGGTATACCATTTTAAAACTTATGCTTGTAGAATAATGAACTGATTGCATTTTCTCAAATATATATGACTCTTCGGTACTTCTACACAAAGTACTAATGTCTTTTCTCCTTTGACCTGGGACATTTTTTCTCTTGTCACCTGTCAAAAGACACCTGCAAAAAGTACTTTCTATGAAATGTATCTGCTCTCTCTTTTTGCTTTTGTAACTAATAACTGACATGACACCCATAAATCTTAGTAGTCCTTATTAATATCATGTCTGTAATCTCCACCAGAAGGTACATCTGACTGAGGGAGGTTTATGTTTAAAATTTTCTATGAATATTCCACACTTAATACTAAGTAGGCACTCAATAAATATTTGTTGAATAAAGGTACAAAATTAACACCAAATGCATAATTTTTTTTATTTTTTATTTTTTATAGAGATGGGGTTTCATCAAGTTGGCCAGGATGGTCTCAATCTCTTTTTTTTTTCTTTTTAAATTAACTTTTATTTTATTTTATTTTTTATTTCACTTTAGGTTCTGGGGTACATGTGAAGAACATGCAGGATTGTTGCATAGGTACATACATGGCAATGTGGTTTACTGCCTCCATCCCCCCGTCACCTATGTCTGGCATTTCTCCCCATGTTATCCCTTCCCAACTCCCTACCGCCCACTGTTCCTGCCCTAATCCCCCACAACAGACCCAGGTGTGTGATGCTCTCCTCCCTGTGTGCATGTGTTTTCATTGTTCAACACCCGCCTATGAATGCGAACATGTGGTATTTGATTTTCTGTTCTTTTGTCAGTTCGTTGAGAATGATGGATTCCAGATTCATCCATGTCCCTACAAAGGACACAAATTCATCATTTTTTATGGCTGCATAATATTCCATAGTGTATATGTGCCACATTTTCCGTGTCCAGTCTATCATCGATGGGCATTTAGGTTGGTCCCAAGTCTTTGCTATTGTAAACAGTGCTGCAATGAACATAGATATGCATGTGTCCTTATAATAGAACGATTTATAATCCTTTGGATATATACTCAGTAATGGGATTGCTGGGTCAAATGGAATTTCCATTTCTAGGTCCTTGAGGAATCACCACACTGTCTTCCACAATGGTTGAACTAATTTACACTCCCACCAACAGTGTAAAAGTATTCCTGTTTCTCCACATCCTCTCCAGCAACGGTTGTCTCCAGATTTTTTAATGATTGCCATTCTAACTGGTGTGAGATGGTATCTCAATGTGGTTTTGATTTGCATTTCTCTAATGACCAGTAATGATGAGCATTTTTTCACGTTTGTTGGCCTCATGTATGTCTTCTTTTGAAAAGTGTCTGTTCATGTCATTTGCCCACTTTTGAATGGGTTCGTTTGTTTTTTTCTTGTAAATTTGTTTTAGTTCTTTGTAGATTCTGGATATAAGTCCTTTGTCAGATGGGTAGATTGCAAAAGTTTTTTCCCATTCTGTTGGTTGCTGGTTCACTCTAATGATTGTTTTTTTTGCTGTGCAGAAGCTCTGGAGTTTAATTAGATCCCATTTGTCTATGTTGGCTTTTGTTGCCAGTGCTTTTGGTGTTTTAGTCATGAGGTCCTTGCCAATGCCTATGTCCTTAATGGTTATGCACAGGTTTTCTTCTAGGGTTTTTATGGTGTTGGGTCTTATGTTTAAATCTTTAATCCATCTGGAGTTAATTTTAGTGTAAGGTGTCAAGAAGGGGTCGAGTTTTTTCTTTCTGCACATGGCTAGCCAGTTTTCCCAACACCATTTATTAGAGAAAGAATCCTTTCCCCATTTCTTGTTTTTGTCAGGTTTGTCAAAGATCAGATGGTTGTAGACGTGTGGCGTTGCCTCTGAGGCCTCTGTTCTGTTCCCTTGGTCTATATTTCTGTTTCGGTACTAGTACCATGCTGTTTTGATTACGGTAGCCTTGTACTACAGTTTGACATCAGGTTGCATGATGCCTCTAGCTTTGTTCTTTTTGCTTAGAATTGACTTGGCTATGTGGGCTCTCTTTTGGTTTCATATAAAGTTTAAGGTGGTTTTTTCTAGTTCTGTGAAGAGGGTCACAGGTAGCTTGATGGGGATAGCATTGAATCTATAAATTACTTTGGGCACTTTGGCCATTTTCACAATATTGATTCTTCCAAACTATGAGCATGGATGTTTTTCCATCTATTTATGTCCTCTCTTATTTCCTTGAGCAGTGGTTTGTAGTTCTCCTTGAAGAGGAGGTCCTTTACATCCTTCGTTAGTTGTATTCTTAGGTGTTTTATTCTCTTTGTAGCAATTGTGTATGGCAGTTTGTTCTTGATTTGGCTCTCTTTAAGTCTGTTGTTGGCGTATAGGAATGCTTGTGATTTCTGCATATTGATTTTGTATCCTGAGACTTTGCTGAAGTTGCTTATCAGCTTAAGGAGAGTTTGGCCTGCGACAATGGGGTCTTCTAAATATACAATCATGTCTTCTGCAAATAGAGACAATTTGACTTTCTCCTTTCCATATTGAATATCCTTTATTTCTTTTTCTTGCCTGATTGTTCTGGCTAGAACTTCCAATACTATATTGAATAGGAGTGGTGAGGGACTGCATCCTTGTCTAGTGCCAGATTTCAAAGGGAGTGCTTCCAGTTTTTGCTCATTCAGTATGATATTGGCTGGGTTTGTTGTAAATAGCTTTTATTATTTTGAGATACATCCCATCAATACCTAGTTTATTGAGAGTTTTTAGCATGAAGGCCTGTTGAATTTTGTAGAAGGCCTTCTCTTCATCTATTGAGATAATCATGCGGTTTTTGTCTTTGGTTCTGTTTATGTGGTGAATTATATTTATAGACTTGTGTAGGTTGAACCAGCCTTGCATCCCTGGAATGAAGCCTACTTGGCCGTGATGGATAAGCTTTTTGATGTGCTGTTGCAATCACTTTGTGGTATTTTATTGAAGATTTTTGCATCTATATTCGTCATGGATATTGGCCTGATGTTTTCTTTTCCTGTTGAGTCTCTGCCAGGTTTTGGTATCAGGATGATGTTATAATTTTTATAAAATAGGGTAGTTCAAGTGCATGGTGTGATTTTTAAGGGCATCCGCTGTAGAGTCTGACTTCCTGGGTAGAAGTCAGGGCCCAGCTTTATATTACCTGTGTGGTTTTGGGAAAGTTATGTAAATAAATATGACTCACCTTTCAAATGTGTAAAATCAGGACATTCATTGCACTTCTCTCATAGGTTGTTATAATTTTTTTTTAATTAAGCTGTTCCATAATGCTAAGAACATGTTTTGGCACCAAGTAGACTTTCAACATTTTTCTGCTTAATAATTACATGATTAATTATTAAGAAATAATTAATCAATTTACATTAATTAGATACTATTACACTAAAGATATTTAAAATTCCAGCTAATCTAAAAGATAATCAAATATTCTATCTTATAAAAGCCATTTATTTTTGTTAACTAGGAATCTCTTTCACAACATCTCTTATAGAGGGTAAGAAGAAACCACTGAAATATCAAAATCCTTATATGACTGGAATGAGAATGTATTAGTCTGTTTTCACACTGCTAATAAAGACATAACCGAGACTGGGTAATTTATAAAGGAAAGAAATTTAATGGACTCACACTTCCACATGGTTGGCCTCACCATCATGGCGGGAGACAAAGGAGAAACAAAAGCACCTCTTACATGGTGGTAGGTAAGAGACAGCTTGTGGAGGGAAATGCCCATGTATAAAACCAACAGATCTTGTGAGGTTTATTCACTACCAAAAGAACAGTGTGGGGAAAACTGCCCCCATGATTCAATTATCTCCACTTGGCCCCACCCTTTACATGTGGGGATTATTACAATTCAAGGTGAGATTTGGGTGGGGTCACAGTCTAACCATATCAGAGAATAATTCCAGATTCCTGGAATCAAAATTGTTAATATATGTTATATGGACATTTAATTATTATTATTATTATTATTATTATTATTATTTTATGGTTATTTCACTACTACTAATACATAAAAATTAGTGTAACACACCAAAGTTAAACCTCTGTTGCCAGCATTCAAGATCACGAGAAGCCATATTAGCATATGTAACAGGATGACATAAGCAAACCCCACAATCTAGAGCAGTTCAGGGAAGCATGGACAACTGATCAGGTTTTGAAAAATTAAAAAGGATAAAACGTTGGAAAAGTAGAGCAAGGAGAGTATGCACAACTTAGAAGAGGTTGTATTGATTTAGAATGCCTTCCAAAGGAAGTGTTGATTAGAAAGGAAATTCTTTTAATGTCCAAATCTGGTAGTAGCTTGTTTTTAAAAGTGATTCTTTTAGAAAGCAACATGATCTAACTGACAGAAAAATAATGAGTTGGCAGCTCATTCAAATGAAAAAATTTTGTTAATCAAAAAAATTTTTTCTTATTTAACACATAGCAAAATTTTGCTGCAATGTATTTTTCTGTCTGTTCAACTAAAAATAAAATCAGGATGGAGACTGCAGTTGGTTTTTTCTGTGTATAATCTGAATCTTTAGATTCTAAAATACTGTAGCTTTATTTCTGCCATCTGGTGGTAGAAAATATTGATGTTCTTGCA
Source organism: Sapajus apella (assembly GCF_009761245.1). Classification (NCBI taxonomy): domain Eukaryota; kingdom Metazoa; phylum Chordata; class Mammalia; order Primates; family Cebidae; genus Sapajus; species Sapajus apella. The sequence goes on from NW_022436947.1 coordinate 41,224,452, forward strand.
GTCTGTGAAGCTATATTAATTCTACATACACATGTATAACATACATTGCTTCCAAAGGAATAATTTGTCATAACTGAAATCAGCATGCATTTTAGTATATTGCACATGGAAAAATGGAATATATTTTCTGTCTCTGAATTCTTCAGTCAAAATGTATGATGACTTATTTATTAAATTATTTGCACACAATTATATTTTATTTGTATTAAATCCTATAAATAGTTTTTTTTTTTTTTTTTTAAATACAGCTTACAGAATAATTAAACGTGCTCTAAGGCAGTGGGCCCCTACCTTTTTGGCACAAGGGACTCGTTTTATGGAATACAGTTTTTTCCACAGATTGGGGTGGGGTTGAGAGGGATGGTTTCAGGTTGAAACTGTTCCACCGCAGATCATCAGGCATTAGTTAGATTTTAACAAGGAGTGCACAGCCTAGACTCCTCACATGCACAGTTCACAGTGGGGTTCACACTCCTATGAGAATCTAATGCCACTACTGACATTTCAGGAGGCGTAGCTCAGGCCGTAGTGCTCCCTAGCCTGCTGCTCACCTCATGCTGCGCAGCCCAGTTCCCAACAGGCCATGGACTGGTATTAGTCCACGGCCCAGAGTTTGGAAACCCCTGTTCTAAAAATATTTTTTCTCCACATTCTTCTATGCAATGCATTTTCAGAACACCATGACATTTTCAAGTAGTTTTAGGATAAATTGTTAATTTTGGTTAATATCTATTCAAGAATGGGCAAGTAAAATTGAATTTAAGTTATAAAAGCAAAGTGCAGTTATCAGTGGAGTCAAAGACAAATAGCTGGAAGATCACTTTTGAGCATTTGGTATTTCCTTCATGTGTGCAAAGCCCAGTTTATTGTATACCTTCCTGATTATACATAATAGGTAATGCAGTGGGAGTGTATGTAGTAGCAAAGTAGGGAGTGAGAGACTACAGACGTTCAAGTCATTGCAGTAGAAATAAACTTAGGTTAGCTCAGGCTATATAGTCTCCCCAGCTTCAGGTTAAATGTAACTGCTTTCCTCTTCTAAGAACCTGACTGTGCTTATGACTGCCCTGAAAATATTTTGCTCTTACTAGGTTATTGGGAATCCGTACTGTTCTGTGGCTACCAAGAGGACTTTTCAACACTTCCTCTTAGAACGGTGTTAGTCCTGTGTGGCTTATTTCTTTGTTTAAACCTTTGCAACTGCATGTGCAAGAGGAGTGGTTCAGCCTAGACAAAAACATGTTCAATACTGACTGAAGGTTTATTTACTGTTTTCTTTGAGGCCTGCAGATATTTTTTCTTTCTTTATTTTATTTTAGTTTTTGGAAGGGTAGGGAAGAACACGGAATTTGGAAGCAAACTACCTAGATTCTAGGCCTAGTTCCTTCTCTTACCTAACTTCATTGAATGATTTGAATCTTAGTAGATTCATCTGTAAAATGGCAATAATGTTAACACATACCCTTCCTGCATGAGTTATTTTTTGATGATCTATAAATATCCTTTTTCTTAAAGATTTTTAAAATTAGATTATTAAAAAATATAAACAATATTCTGTGTCAACCTTTGTTCTATTCTACTTGCTTCTTTCTATCACTGGTTCCAGCCAGTTCAAAACAAAGGAAGGAATAATATTTATTACAGAAGGAGAATATTGTTTGAAAAAGAAAAATTTTCCACAAAGGCCAATTTGCAAGGTAGCCTAAATATAAGAGGAGCTACAGAATGTGCTTTAAGAATAACAATGATTCCCTTTCCAAATAACAACCCCATCTATAGGTGCCAAACTCAAGTGAAAACGTGCAATTAATGATGTAAACTCTTTACACTATCATGACACCTCCTCTTTAAAACATCTCTACCACAGTGAAAACCCTTTATGGGGGTCCAGAATTACTAGTTATAAAAGCATCTTGACAGAAATAGACATTGGGGTCTGTGGGTCAGAGGCCAAGCAATGTGTATTGGTAAGAAAAGGAGAAGAGATTCTTTTCCTTCACCTTCAACTTCTTAATACATTTTCCCAAAGCCAAGTCCTATTTCCATATTTTGTTTTTCAAAAAATTATACGGGCTCACTAGAATATAATTAAAATAAGTCTTCACCAGAGATACAGATGCTTAGGTGTGTTTTCCTTCAATATTTTCTAAACTTTCTCTGAGTTTAAATTTCTAAAAATGTAGTTTTGAATTTGTACTGTGTGTGATTATCACTGTGGTAACCCTAGAAATAAAAATATCCCCAGCACATGCAATATATCTAAAAGCATTTCTGTAGATAACCTTGATATGTTGGGGATGGCACAGAAAATTTTCTATTCTCATTTAAGAAATCAGGGTGATAATTTTTGTCTTCCTAAAATTATTCCCCACCAAATATATTGTGTTCACCATCATAAAAATTATGTTTAGTATGGTGACAGGTTGTGATCACAATTTTCTCTGTGCCAAGGATAAATTTTTAAGAATACCAGTCTTGCAAGATTGCCAATTGTCATTTTACATTCCTTTCTCAATATGTTTTTGAGAACTAGGTCTATGAAATAGATAAGATAAAAAGGAAACAACTACATCTCAAATGATATCCTCTATGTGGTAAAGTCCTCTTAATGCTTGGTATTAGACGGGCATTCAAATTACAAATATGATTCTTTGTTAAATATCAGTGGAATGTGGGTTCATTCATTCACTGCAAGATCTAAGCCAAGAATTGTGCTAGGTGCTAAATATACAAAATGAAGTAAGTGGTAAGTGCAAAGATGCTTAAGTTGCTAAGTGCTTAGTGATATGTTTAAATATTCAACATGGACCCTGCCTTCAAGGAACTCATAATTTCAAGAGAATGTAGGGGAGATAGTTTACTCTCCAGCATAAGAGCCATGTGGCAGATACTCAAAGGGAAAGGTAAAATCAGAAAGAATGACAAATTCTTCTGAAGAATAAGAATGAAGAAGTCTGCACAGAATAGGGAAAAAGATAAAAGCTGTACAGAATAGATAAAAAAGAAGCTGAGACTTTAATGAGAAAGAGCATATAAATTTTATTTACCAGGTAAATATGGTGAGTAGAATGTGCGCAAGAATTGGCATTCTGAATACATAGGATAACATATATAAGAGCTATGTATTACATAAACTAATATTTAAATAATAGATTCCAAAAGAATAGAAAATAATTAACATGACATTATATATCTAATGACCCATTTAATATTTTTAAAATTCCCTCATCGGAGTAATATCTACAAAAAGAATGAAGTTATTGTAAAACCTAATCTTTAGCCATTTTACCTATTTTTTCTGATCTAATATCTTAAGATGTCAGTACATTCACATGGTATAGGCATATGCAAGAATGTGTTTAAATGCTAAGGAAGGATAAGAAAATTTAGGAATCTTATATTCTCTCCTCAAGATATGTTACTGTGTTATAAAATTAACTTTGACATTTTTAAATCAAAGCATGAGACTATTTTAGTATTTCAATAATTTTGAAGCGTATTTTTTTCAAATTTTACTTAGGTAAATGTGAAGACTACAATGAATAAAGATTTTATAGATGAATAGTGACTACCACATACTTATAAATCTGATTGCAGACAGGACTAAAAAGTCTATTTCCTTAATTAATTATTTATAAGATTAGAATACTAAAACTAACCTATATATTCAATAGTAGTGGAATTACTAAGTCAATTAAGGTATAGCCATAAGCTGGAAATACTATGTAGCTACTAAATGCTGATTTTTAACAACAGCTTTTGGGAAAATTGTCAGGGTTAAATATAAAGTATGAAAATTGAACAAAACAGTTTAAAAATTTATTTTAAAAAATCACTTTTTTGTTGTTGCAGACACTAAATAACAAAAGAAGGAGGCTGAAATAGCATTTTACAAATCTGAAACTCAGCTGACAGGTTGACTCCAGGGAGATGCACTTAGCCACTATCCAACACAGCCTCCCTGGCAAGTTACTAAAATGTTAGTGATCATACTATCTTAATGTGCAATTATAGTTGCTTTTAACTTTTTCTTTTTCCTTTATATATTGGCTCAACTCTTTGTAATTAATATGTATTAACAGTTCTACTATAATATACTTCATTATTTTTTGGATAAACAAAAGTATGACAGAGAAGTTAGTACTGAATTTATCAGCTAGACTAACTAAAAATTTCTCTTTGTCTTTTCACCTATATTAGTTACTCTTGAAATAAACATGAGTGTTAATTGCTTCTATTCACATAACAGATGAAGATAGATGAAAGATATCTCATTAGTTAATTCATTCATTCATAGTGATAGCTAAACTGTGGCCACTGCATTTCCTATAGTTGTCTAGTAAATGATATAATAAGATTCTACTTTCAATGTACATTTTGCAAAGAAAACATGCCCATTGTTCTTGGTAGTATCCTTTAGAAGTGACACCATATTCTAACATACTGGGTTTAGTAGCTAAATAAGCAGTTACATTTGGAATAGCTAACTGCAAAGTTAACCTAGGTATATGTTAACCACCAATGATTGAGAGTGATAAAACTATACCGACTTATGGAGTGCTAGTTGCACCTTAGACATATTAATTTAATTTTATTCAAAACTCTCATTTTTACAGATAAATAAATTACAGCCCTAAGGCTTCTGTGAAACAATAATTCTAGCTAATTAGTAACAAAATTATGATGAGATTCATTCATATTTAAAAACTTCCATATCAAATTCATTCCACTCTGTAGTATTGCCTCCAATTATTCTGATGTTTTACATATTTGTTTGAAAATATTTTAATAATTTATTTTTCAGTCTTCTGATGAAGACATTAGAAATCTAAATGCAAATGTATTTGTTAAATGAAAAAGAAATCCTAATGAAACCTGTTCTGCTTTGAGTCATTTTGAGAGAGTATAATGTTGTTACAGTCTGTATTATGTTAAGTATGTTATGTATATGCTGAGTGAATTTACAAAGCTTCCCTGTGATATTAACATAAGTTATTTAAGATGCTTATGGGATAGAATATATTAAACTATATACATGATTCTTAAATAGATATCAGTTTAAGGCCGTTAACTGGAGACATCACGTGGAGACTGTTTCATGGGAATTTTTTATAAAAAGGAAACTGGGTAGCTATTATTTAGGACAGGTATGTATAGCTTTTGAAAATAAATCGTATGTTTTTCTTCTTAATAATTTGAAGATTCTATCATAATGTTACAATCTATCTCACTTTTTAAAACTGTATTTCTCACCCACAGCATCTTTAAATTTAAAACTGTGATAAGTATGCTGGAACTATTTCTTATACTATGTCTCAATACAGACCAACCTATTATGCAAAAGAATGGTTCACTAAAAGCAATTTGGGAAAAGGGGGAAATAATAAGCCATTCAGGAATCCATCAGAATCATTAATGGTCTGACATAATCCAAAGGTTAAATTTTTGAGAATCTGTGAGAATATTGCATATCCCCTGGGTAATACTCCGTAGTTATTGGTTTGTTCAACTGAGCATTGAAAAATATTTAACAATGGTGTATTTTATTTTTCTTCCTTACTGATACATAGATTACTAATTTTCTAGCTGCCAGTTATCTAAGTGAAGTCATGTAGTAGCTTGATGGCTATAGAAAACAGTTGTGTAATGCAGAATTGACTTCTGATATGGCTTGGGTCCATGTCCCCACCCAAATCTCATGTCAAATTGTAATTCCCAATGTTGGCAGTGGGGCCTGGTGGGAGGTGATTGGACCGTAAGGGCGGATTTCCCCTTTGGTGCTGTCCTTGTGATAGTGTTATCACTAGATCTGGTTTTCTAAGTATGTAGTTCCCTCTTCTCTTACTCCTGTTCTGGCCAGGTGAAGATGCGCCTGCTTCTCCTTTGCCTTCAGCCATGATTGCAAGTCTCCTGAGGCTTCCCCAGGCCTGCTTTCTGTACAGCCTGTGGAACCTTGAACCAATTAAACCTCTTTTCTTTGTAAATTACCCAATCTCAGGTATTTCTTTGTAGCGGAGCAAGAATGAACTAATATAACTTCTTATGGAAATTAAATCCCTAAGAAGGCTAAGTTTCTAAATAAAGGTTACCCTGTTTCTCCTAAGAGGTGAGCCAGGTAGAGAATTAGATAAAGATGAAGAACTGACACTCATTGATTCACAGGTGTTATTAGGACAGAGTTGATGGGATTATTTAGAGAAAGCCTGAAAAACAAAAACAGAAAAGTGCTACATGAAGTGTACTTAGAAGCCAGAAGTACATACAGGTAGCATGAACAACAGAAAAAAATAGTGCTTGGTAGTCAAGGATGAAAATATTTCAATAATAAATTGGAGGCCAGGTGCAGTGGCTCATACCTATAATCTCAGGACTTTGGGAGGCTTAGGCGAGTGGATCATGAGGTCAGGAGTTCAAGACCAGACTGGCCAACATGATGAAATCCCATGTCTACTAAAAATACAAAAATTAGCTGGGCATGTCTACTAAAAATACAAAAATTAGCTGGGCATGGTGGCAGGTGCCTGTAGTCCCAGCCACTCAGGAGGCTGAGATAGGAGAGTCATTTGGGCCTGAGGTGCGTTCGTTGCCATCAGACGAGACCACAGCACCGCACTCCAGCCTGGGCGATAGAGCAAGACTCTGTCTCAAAAAAATAAAAAGTGAGAATGAATTGGCCTAAAATATAAAACATAAAATGTCAAAGAGGAACCAAATGAGATTAAACTGAAGGTTAGCTGTTATTTAGGCAATTAGAATGTTACTGTTGACATTGTTTTTGACAAAGACAGATTGACCTGCACTTAGCACTGCATGAAATATCAGAAGGTTCCCAGTCTTCAGAGAAGTCTGACTGGCTGATGATCTAGGGTGGATTTAGGATATGAGAAAAGAAAATATTTGTAGTCTTAAGAGGGGAGGGTTTTATAAAAACACAAAGGTAGAGAAGATACTTGATGGAGCATGTCCTGAGGAGGTGAAGGGGGATGAAATCAAGGCCACAAGTGAGACAGCTAATCTTGGAAAATAGAGAGTATACTTACTAGAGAAAAAAACGGAGATTCTAACTACCAGATAAGGTAATAATAGTGAGCATAAAATAAAGATTTGCAGATAGTGCTCAAGATTTTAAATAACTACTTAGAGATCAGAGTTTTTGGGGTTGATTAGAGTAAATAACTAGAGTTCTAAACAGATTATGGGCTTATTCAAAACAAAAACATATCTTAGTAATCATGAGGAGATTCAAGGCTTTCTGATTCTCCCCAGGAATGCTTGGCAACCAAGGATTTGGAGTAGAGGAAGGAGACAGATTTTTCTAGAAATGGGATTATTAGGATAGCTGTGGTAGCAAGACAAATAGACCAAAGAGATAATTGAACTAAAGAACGAAGGCATTTTGGAAAATCTGTATGAAACTTAAGTATTGGGATGAAAAACTAAAGATGGATTCAGGAAATCTTTGGGACTTAGGGTGTTGCTTCCAATATATTTTCTATGTAGGTTTATCTCTAAATTTTTGTCAAAATTTGTATCTGTAATAAGTTGAATGATTTGACTGCAATTGCTTCAACTGTATTTATTTCTTTATTTATTGAGACAGTCTTGCTCTGTCACCTGGCTGGAGCACAGTGGCACCATCTCAGCTCACTGCAATCTGCACCTCTCAGATTCAAGTGACACCCTGCCTCAGCCTCCCGAATAGCTGGGATTACAGGTGCACACCATCACACCCAGCTAATTTTTTGTATTTTAGTAGAGACAGGATTTCACCATGCTGGCCAGGATGGTCTCAATCTCCTGACCTCCTGATCTGCCTGCCTCGGCCTCACAAAGTGCTGGAATTACAGGCATGATACTTATTTATTTTCTGTAAACATAGGCCAAAGGGAGTAGAAAAATATCAAGCTCAAAATGGCATCCAGTAGTTCAAAACTTTTGCTAGTCTATACATATGGTTGATATAAAATAATGATGCAGAAGGCAACTTCATTATATAAATATTCACCATACAGTTGTAAAGCTTAATGAAATTACAATGAAACTTTATTAGAAAGTATAATTTAAATCCTAATTTCCTCCAGAAATGACAAGAGCCATTTACTGTTGGTTAAGAATGCACAATGATATTTGATACATTTTCTTTTTTCTTTTCACAGATTTCTTTCTACTCAGGGAGGCAGAGAAGAAGTGATGAGATAAAATGACAATTTATTATATTCAGCTCATTTTAGCCTTAAATGTGGCCTCAAGCCAGCTGGAAATGTTATTTTCTGGCTTTAGCCATTCCTTTGTGTTTAATCAATGACATTTAGAAATGTATTTCTCCAAATAGGTTAATATTATACATCTTTCATTGAGAAAAATTACTCATTAATTTACTTCTTGGTTATCTCAGATTTATTCTGAAAGGTATTATGTTATTATCATAGATTACAAATAGAAAAACTGTGTCTCCTTCTCTCCTTAAAAAGCTAACATTTTCTGGGCATGGTGGCTCATGCCTACAATCCCAGCCCTTTGGGAGGCCAAGAGAGGAGGATGGCTTGAGCTCAAGATCTCAAGACCAGTCTGAGCAACATAGTGAGAACTTGTCTCTACAAAAAAGTTTTAAAATTAGCCAGGCCTTGTGGCATATGCCTGTAGTCCCTGCTACTCTGGAGGCTGAGGTGAAAGGATCACTTGAGCCCAGAAAGTTGAGGCTGCAGTGAGCCATATTCATGCCACTGCCCCCCAGCCACAGTGACAGAGTATGACACTGTCTCAAAATAAATACATAAATAAATAAATAGCATTTGAGAGTTTGAATTTTTAACCTCTGGTGTTGTTGTTAGGACTTAAGTCAGTCAAGAGGGTGAGGATAGGCTTTGATCTTTAAATATTAATCTTCATTAATTTTATCTTAAATGTGTCCATGAGGCGTTCTGGATAAAATGCAGATTATTACTATTGACTTAAGAAGCAAATAATGATTGCATAATTCCCTTTACTCTGATTGCTACCCCTGGTCAATGTGATGAAACCTAATTATAACGCAAAGAAAGGTAAACTTCTATCATAAGAGAAAAAGGGAGACAAGCTGATTTTCTCTGCTTACATATGCTCTCCTACCCTCCAAAAATAATGGAGAAAAGTCTTTCCTTCTTAGGCTTGAATGAAAAAGAACCCATATTAGAACCCGTGTTCTTACTTTAATCTTTTGGAGTGTAAATACATCTCTCCAAGGCCCCTGGATTTTATGACAGCAAGACGTGTACGTAGTTTCAGGCCTTTTTTTTTCCCCCTTGAAATATAGATTCATACCTTTAGAATTTGGTAAATCTCTGGAGTTCTTTTACTACCTGTACAGTTGTAAATAAACTTCCCTAGCCTTGCTCTCATTTGAGATCCCAACTTTCAGCAAAATTTATTTAGAAGCTTCCACTCCCCAAAAACATTTTCTCTTTCTCCACAATAGATTATCTAGGGCAATTTTGGAGAGAGGTGATAGGGAAATTGGAGTATAAGTTAAAGGCAATATGCAGATACCCATGACTGCTTAGCTGGGATGTCCAGGGACATCCACTTGGCTGGAGCAGTCCAGGGACAGATTCTTGGCAAAAGTCCTCATGTGAAAGAGGTCAGCATCAGGTATAAAAGCTTATAAGGTAAACTTTGATTCAGAATTCAGAAAGATTTTTTGAAAATGTATAAATTGCAAGGGAGTAAAATCAAAAACAAAGTAGAGAAATAGGATAAAGTTCTGTGTTGAGCAGGTATGTACAATCCTGTCCCCAAAGGTTGAGGGAGCTGAGAAGCCAAAGAAAGAGGCTGACAAATTCAGATTCTCAGTAAGAAATATTTAATAGGGACTTAGGAACAGAGGAAATTCTAGGTCAGCCACAAGATGGGATCTCTGTACCCCCTCTCCATTAAGAACCCTTTAGTTAGCAAGCTTTTAGGGTTAAGATATGTGCAGCTGGACAAGGGGGACACTTAGATAAGCCTCCTTATGTGGGGTTATCTATGCTCCAGGTGTTGCTTAGAGACGTTGCTGCAGAACAGCTTAGCATGCAGGAGTCAAATATTGGTTATCATGGCAGTTTCGCTTTTAGATGGCGTCATTCTTGCCATGCAGCAGGCTGTTTTCCTACAGATAAGAACTTGGTTCTTTATGTTATGAAATTTCTAAATTATAAACCTAGATGTGTCATTTTAAAATTCATTCTTTCAACTCTTGTATGCCCTTTCCTTTTGAAGACTCATGTCTGTGGCCTTCAGTCCTGGAAACTTGTCCTTCATTATTTTTTAAATAATTTATTTCTTTCTATATTTTCTATTCTCATTTTTTAAAATTTCTGTTAATTAGGTGTCAGGTTATTGGATTAATATTCTGCCTCCTTTTATATTTTCTGTATTTGTTTTCCTGACTTTTGTTCTATATTCTGTAAGAAATCCTCAACTATTGTTCCCTTCTTTCTAATATTATTAATTTATACAAATATATATTTAAGCTATAAAACCTCACTATTATTCTACTTGTCATAGTTTTATATTTTATTTTACAAATGGAATATCTTCACACATATCTGAGGGTAATACTCAGAATATTTCATTTTTTATCTTTTTTTAAATTATCTCTTTTCCCCAAGGTTATTTTTCCCTTGGAGGAAAAAGAAAGGTGCTCAGAGCTGTCTGAAGAATGTCAAGTATGAAAATTTACCGAACTCAGAGAGGAATGAGAATGAATCTTCAGTTATGAGGCTGGGGCATACCCTGACAATTTTTGTTTAAACTTAACATGTGAGAGTAGGTCAAGTATTGAAGTATTGGACAAAAGGATCTTCCTTATAGACTTCCAGTCAGTTCAGCTCTTCACTGCACCAACCCTCACTCCAGCCCTTCTTTAATTTACACTCCCTGAGTTCGTAGTTTTTCTGGAATTCCCCTTTAATTTATGGCTTCTCCAGGTGTAGCACCCATTTAGAATGCTTTAGGTGAAGTTTCCTCTGCCCTTTATCAGCTGACACCCTTCCATCAGCTTTATGTATTCTGCAACTTTATTGTAAATTTGAACCTGCTAAGGCCCCCTTTCCTCCTGTTTGTATTGCTGTGATTGTAACAATTTTTATTAATTTTTCATCAATGTTTGTGTTATCAACATTCTGAATGTAAACTCATGCACTTGGTCACAGGCTAGGCACTAAGGCCAAGGTCTAACCTCTATAGTTGAACAAAAATATTCCATGATGTGCTTTGTGAAAGAATTCAGAGGGAGGAAGCAGAAATAAAGAAGTCAGATCCATGTTATCTATCTAAGCCTGAAACCACATTTCATTCAGCCTGAAAAACAAACAAAACCAAAATACACTCCAACAGGTAGAAAATGGGATGAAGCTGAATATAAAATCTTGAATATTACATTAACAATGTGATATATGTGATGTTTAACAACTATAAGTGAGGCAGCCAACAAATATGCTAAAATAGCCTCTACTCTAGGAATATTCTGGCTATGACACTCTTAGAGATCAATCCTGTTCCCTAGAAAGCAGCTACTTTGGATTTCACCACTGAGTTTTGGTGATTATCCCACTTACATGCTTTCCTAGTAGACCAACCATTCCTTGTAAATATCTACATGCTACAGATGTTATCTCTGATAATTCCATCAAATCAAATGGAACAAAGCACAGTAATAAAAACCAGGATTGTTGTACATTTTAGAGGATTTATTTCTTCCTGGCATCTGTGAGAAATCCTTAGATTAGGATAATGCTTTTATTATAGTCTCAAAAAAAGTGAATTATTACTGATTTGAATGGAGGTGCATTTAGGCACCTTGGGTGTCAACAATTAATGGTTTGGTTCTCTGCATGGTAAACCAATATGTACTTGGAATATATAATTGGTACTACAAAATGAAATCTGTGGCTTTGATATATATTATAATTGAATTTTACACTTTTTGAAATGCTATAATTAACACATACCAGATTATTTTCTAATTGTGTGTATTAAGTCAAATAAAAATAAAAATAAAGTACTTTGCAAAATAAGTAATACTTGGAACTGTATCTAAAAGTTTTACTTTAAAAAATCAAACAACCATATAATTTTTAAATCATAGTACTAAAGCAATTATAATAAAATGTTTAATGAAGTTTAAAATAACAAATATTTATGTAGTGTTAAAATTCATAATGCTTAAAAGTTTATAATGAAAAATAGTGTTGCTTTGTTCTACATCCTCCAATATAATTCCCCTGGGGCAATTAACAAGCTAATACAGACGTACATTAAGTTTTTTATCCTAAAACACATATAGGCATATTCTTTTTTAATGAGATAGATAGAATTCACATACCACAAACTAACCAACCTAAAGTGTACAATTCAGGATTTTTAGTCTATTTGTAAGTCTATCACATAGTTCAACAATCACCATTATCTAATTTCAGAACACTTTAATCACCTACCCCACCCACTAAAAAAATCACATACTTATTAAGCAGTTGTCTCTTTCTAGCTGAACAAAAATATTCTGGGATACATGTACAGAACGAGCAGGTTTACATAGGTATATATGTGCCATGGTGGTTTGCTCCAATTGTTAACCCATCATCTAGGTTTTAAGACCTACATGCATTAGGTATTGTTCTAATGCTCTCCCTCTCCTTGCCTCAAACCCACTGACAGGCCCCCATATGTGATGTTCCCCTTCTTGTGTCCATGTGTTTTCATTGTTCAACTCCCACTTATGAGTAAGAACATGCAGTGTTTGGTTTTCTGTTCCTGTGTTAGTTTGCTGAGAATAATGGCTATCAGCTTCATCCGTGTTCCTGCAAAGGCTGTGATCTCATTCTTTTTTATGGCTGCATAGTATTCCATGGTATATATATATGCCACATTTTCTTAATCCGGTCTATCATTGATGGGCATTTGGGTTGGTTCCAAGTCTTAGGTATTATAAATAGTGCTGCAATAAACATACATGTACATGTACCTTTATAGTAGAATGATTTATAATCCTTTGGGTATATGCCTAGTAAAGGGATTGTGGGGTCAAATGGTATTTCTAGTTCTAGATTCTTGAGGAATCGCCACATTGTCTTCCACAATGGTTGAACTAATTTACATTCCCACAACAGTGTAAAAGCGTTCCTATTTCTCCATATCCTCTCCAGTATTTGTTGTTTCCAGACTTTTTAATGATCACCATTTTAACTGGCATGAGATGGTATCTCATTGTGTTTTTGATTTGTGTTTCTCTAATGACCAGTGATGATGAGCTTTTTTTCATATGTTTGTTGGCTACATAAATGTCCTCTTTTAGGAAGTGTCTGTTCACAACCTTTGCCCACTTTTGGATGGGATTGTTTGTTTTTTTCTTGTAAATTTGTTTAAGTTCTCTGTAGATTTTGGATACTAGACTTTTGTTGAATGAATAGATTGCAAAAATATGTCCCATTCTGTAAGGTGCCTGTTCACTCTGATGATAGTTTCTTTTGTTGTGCAGAAGCTCTTTAGTTTAATTAGATCCCATTTGTCTGTTTTGTCTTTTGTTGCTGTTGCTTTTGGTGTTTTAGTCATGAAGTCTTTGCCTGTGCCTATGTCCTGAATGGTATTGCCTAGGTTTTCTTCTAGGGTTTTTATGGTTTGCGTTTTACATTTAAGTATTTAACCCATCTTGAGTTAATTTTTGTATTACATATAAGGAAGGGGGTCCAGTTTCTGTTTTCTGCATATGACTAGCCAGTTCTTTTATCTTTCTTGATAGTGTTCGTCGATGCATGAAATTTTTAAATTTTGATGAAGTGTAATTTATTTTATCCTTTGTTGCATGTGCTTTAGGTGCCATATTTGAGAAACTTTTGTTTAATTCAAGCTCATAAATATTTACATCTATTTTTGCTAAGAGTTTAAGTTTTAGCACTTACATTAAAGCATTTGATCCATTTTGAGTTAATTTTTATACGTGGTATGAGACAGGGGTACAACTTCATTCTTTTGTTCATGCCTAACTAGGCATCTTAGCACCATTTATTGAAAAGACTATATTCCTCCATTTAATTTTCTTGACCCCATTGTCAAAAATTAATTGATTCTGTATAAAATTACAGGTACTGATTTAGTATCTTAGATTCTAGTAAAAAACCTCAGAAAGTCCTTATCACTTTTATTCTCTATCTTTTATATTTGATTTTGTTTTTCCTTTCTAGAAACTTTTAGAAATGTCTATTAATTCTAAATATTTTGATATTTTACTATCAATTCATTCATGTAGGAAATTTTCAAATTATCTATGCTAGACCTTTATTCTCACATTCAAACTGCAGCAGTTTTGAAACATGTCTAAAAATCTTTGACACTCCTCCACTCAACAGGTGGGATCTATGTTCCGTCTGCTTAAATCTCAGCTGAATATAATGACTTCTTTATAACAAAAAGATTAATTGGTCAGAATATTATGTGACCTTCCAAGGCTGGGTCATTAAATATAACGAAGCTTCCATGTTGCATGGCTGGGACACTAGCTCCTTGAGCTTCCATGTAAGAAATTTGCCTACCTTATAATCTCCATTTTGTGTGCCCAGGTCACATGAAGATTTCAGACACAGTTCATATGGCTTTAGCTAAGGTCATAGATGAAAGTCAGCATAGGCCAGGTGCAGTGACTCACAACTGTAATCCCAACACTTTGGTAGGCCAACTCACTTGAGCTCAGGAGTTTGAGACCAGCATGGGCAACATGGCACAACTCTGTCTCTATAAAAAAATTAGCCAGGCACAGTGGTACACACCGGTCATGACAGGCTGAAGTGGGTGGATCACTTGAGCCTGGGAAGTGGAGGTTGCAGTGAGCCATGATCTCACCCCTGCATTCTAGCCTGGGTGATACAGTAAGACCCTGTCTCGAAAAAAAAAAAAAAAAGAAAATAAACAAAAATAACTAAGCATCAATCTCCAGGTAGATGAGTGAGGATGACTCTACATGATTTCAGTACCCTATCATTGAGTGACCTATAGCCATTGAGCGTTTCTGGCTGAGAGTCCTGAAACTGTAGCAGAAATAAGCCAGTCTTCCTGGGAACCTGTCTAAATTCTCAACTCCTTTAACCATGAGCATGATAAAATGAGTGTTTAAAGAGCTAGGTTTTAGAGTATCTTGTTACTTGGCAGTTATGACCAGGGCACCAGTCTTTCAATTTTGGACAATAATAATTTCCTCCACCTCTTCTCTTTTTCTGAAACTCCTTTTAGTTGGATGTTGGTCCACCTAGAATGATTCTCTGATGGTCTTACCTTTTGTTCTCCATGACCTCTTACTTTGTCTTTTTGTTGTTTTCTGTGTCTCTATGTATCTCTGTGTGTGTGTGTGTGTGTGTGTGTGTGTGTCTCTCTCTCTCTCTCTCTCTCTGTGTGTGTGTGTGTGTGTGTGTAGGAGAAAGATTTTCCTGATTTTTTTTCAAATTCTTTTGTTAAACCTTAATTTTTATCATAATATTAACTTACAACAGTTTTTATTCTCGTGTTCTGCTACTTTTTATATATCCTATTTTTTTGACATGCCTACAATATCATATGCTCCTTCCCTGAAGATATTAATTTTGAAGTTTTTGTATTATATTTTCTCTGGCTCTTCTAGTTTCTTTTCTTCTGTTGCTTCCTTTGCCTTAGTTTTTTCTATCTTGGAGGCATTCCTTAAATGCCCAGTGATCCTTGGCTATCTGTTCACATTTGAGTAAATTTGTAGCTACACATGTATGGTATTTGCTGACTTCCAGGTTTCATGTGAAATAGTTTTTATTTGTTTACTACCTAATCCCAATGTTAAAAAGTTGTATTTTGTTAGGCCGTTTCATTTTCCTAGGGAAGAATCTATGATCTCTTGCCTTTGGAAACAATTAGGTAATGTTCACTTGGCTGTAGTTCATATTAGAACTGGAATGGGGGCAGGCCCTTAGAGTTTCAACATTCGTTTAATTCTCCAATCTTAGCTTCTTGCCCCCTGCTACTCTCCTGCTTCTCCTGTACTAGTCTTAAACCAGTCTGACTCACTTATGCCAAACGCTGAAACCTTAGGCTTTTTGGGGGTCGGGAGGAATGTAATGATTCGGGCAGCAAATCTGGAAGCTAACTACAGTTAACGTAGCCCCTCATAAATCTCCTAGAGTCTGCTCTATATTTGAAGTTGCCTTCTCTAAGACTTTGAATTCTCAATAAATTATGGTTTTGTTTTTCATCAGAATAGTACTCTGATTATAATCTTCTTTGCTCGCTCCCAAAGGTCAGGCATCGCTCATCTGTTTGTTTTCAGTCTTCCAAAAACATGTTGCAATATTTTATCTGCTCTTATCTCCTTTTTCTCTCTGCTTTGTGATTGTGGTTTTATACTTTCTTTAAAAAATATTTTCTGTTACTTTAGTGGAGTTTGGGAAAAATAGCTTTAGCCATGCTGAACTAATATTTTACAATTAGTTTTAAAAACTCTGCAAGTAAACTATCAGTTTTTATGAAGGAATATCTTTGTTTCAGTTATCTTTTTCAAATTTATTTGTTTAAATTGACTGATAAAATTGTGTGCATTTTTTATATACAACATAATATTTAAGGTATATACACATTGTTACATCTGTCTAATTAACATATGCATTACCCCATATAGTTATCATTTGTGTGTTGAGAGCACTTATTCACAGTCTTAACATTTTTAAGAACACAGTATATCATCATTAGCTATAGTCACCATGCTGTATAATAGATCCCTTAAATTTTTTTCTCTTATCTAACTGTAACTTTGTATCCTTTGATTAACATCCCCCAACTCCCCACTTGCTCCCCAACTAACCTAGCCTCTGGTAACCACCATTCTTTTGTCTATTTCTATGAGGTCATCTTTCTTAGGTGCTACATGAGTGAGATCAGCAGGTATTTGTCTTGCTGTGTCTGGCTTCTTTCACTTAACACAGTGTCTTCCAGGATCATGCACATTGTTGTATATGACGGTATTCCCATAAAATGGCTGTACCTCAGTTTTTAGGACACAGCACATGCAACATAATGGGAATAATAGGATTATATTAGTATAAGTAATGATATCACAATATTTAATATAACTAAGCTATGACATCTAAAATTACACTATACTATATAGAAGAACATTTGTTTTCTTTGCATTATATTCTTTGAAAATATATATATATATGTACTTTATGTAAACATACACCACAGTGTATGTTTCCAATTACATATTTATTTGTATTTCAGAATATGTGGAAGTCATTTTTTTGTTTTTTTTTTTTCTTTTTCCTAGAGACATTGGAGTCTGGGAGTTGATAAAGAGGAATTCTATAATTCTTTTACTCAGAATGCTTGGTTTTGACTGATAAATTAATTACAATACTTTCCGCCTACTGTACACTTGGGGAGTTTACTTAAATCTACTCTCAGAGCTGACCTCCCAAGAGGATACAAGTCAATTATGGTTCGAGCTCTTCTTGTCTCATTAGCTACTTGAATAATAATACATTTGAATGATGGCCCAGGAGACCAGCATTAGGAAGTGCTTGTCTCAGTCCCAGATGAGTTTCTTGGATAATCCTAAGTGTCTGTTATTAGTTCAAACTGTGCCACAAGACTGACTCAGTAGTGTTCTGCTCACTTCCTGAAAAACTGGTGGGATATAGCTTTATCTGTTTTTAATATATAAAGATCCAATTGTACTAGATATCTGTAGTTTGGTGAATTATTTTTAAGTCATCAAAACTACTTCAAGAAAAGAACCAATTAGCATGTTAGTTTTGCTTATTTTCCACTTGTAAAATAGAAAAGTACATTGTTCCAAAAAGGATTGAGTGTTAAAGATTCTTTAAAGCTTACTATTTTCTAGGGAGCCAAAAATTACACCTAGCACAAAATCATTTTATTATTCTCATGGCCAGCCTTGTTTTGATGCTTGCAGTGGACATAAGCTATGGACCTGTCTATAAAATTTCACAAATAATTATTACTTGGGTCATTATTTAAGTAAGTCATTTAAGAGAAATTATTACTTTATAAATTGTTCCCAAAAGTTTGAAAAAGGAGGGTTAAGTACAACAAATACAGTATGATTGAAGTCTGAATTTGTTAAGAAAAAAAAAAAGGTAAGAAAAGCAAACCATTAGTAACAATATAAACCACAATCTCAGAAGAAATATGATTGTTCCCTTATGAGGTATATTTTTAAGTATCTATATGTATAAAACTAGAAATAAAATCAATTGGCTTTTGAATTAATCCTTGTAACACTTTAGAGAAGGTGATATCAAAGAACAAAACCCAGCCATGTTTTCCAGTGCCTAAGGGGAAGGTGTTTCCTATTTGATTTGTGCTTCATTTTGATGATGTATTTAGCTGAACTGGAGCCATCATTTTACAGCACATCTTTCATCTTATAAAGTGCAGATCCTCACTATTTGGGACATTCACCCTTCTCAGAAACCCCAGAGTTTAGAGATAACATGAATATAATTTTCCTCTAATTCTATCCAAGTTCTGTATTATCATTAAATCTTTCCATTAACTGTTAACATAAAATCTCTTATACAGACATTATTACTGGAAAGTTCTGGATTTCTTATAAAGAGATTTCTGCTTACATTTATCTAGAGAATTCATGAATTTTTATATATGTTCATGCACATGCTCACACAAAGTATGTGCAATTGACTATATATATTGGATGTTTTGAGTTGACAGATTGTTCCATGCATGTGAAATGACTAGCTTATAGTGAGTTAACTTTCATATTGGCTTCTTTGTTGATAAATGAGGATTAACATATAAGTGGATACCTGTGGTGACTAATATTGATCAGCAAATGAATTATGAAATTTAGCATGCCTTTTGCAAATTACTCATCAATTGGAAACTTAGTTTCAATTAACACATTTCATTTAAGCATAAATACCCCATCTAAAATGGAGATGAGATTATTTTAGAAGGGGTTAGTTAGCATTATCCTTCTATGATGAAATATATTTAATTCATTTTGGTGTATAGTATTTATAAACAAATGTGGCCTGGGATTGAAAAACTTTCTCTATAAAGTTTTAAATATTAAATAGATCCTTAATGTTAAACATTGCAACGTAACAGATAGCCCCTGCCTCCTGTCTGTTTCTTGTTATAGCTTGAAATCAAATTATCTTGGTCTATGCAGATGAATGTTTTCTCATGCTAACATAAGAATCTTACTGATCTCATTAAAGAAAAGAGCATGCTGAATGTATTATTATTCCTGTACTTACGCTCAGTTGAGTACTCTGAAAGCATACTGCCTATTTATCAAAATATAGTGACAATTCTAATTGGGATTGGCAGTGACTATGGACTGAATGTTGTCACCATAAAACTCATATGTTGAAGCTTTACCCCACAATGTGTCTATATCTAGACATAAGGTCTTTAGGGAATAATTAAGGTTAAATGAGGTCAAGGGTAGGGCCCTAATCTGATAGGATTGATGCCTTATAAGAAGAGATTCTCTCTCTCTCTCCTCTCTCTCTCTCTATGTCTCTCTCACGAGAGTGCTTTCTCTCTCTCTCTCAAAGTGTGTTTGTGACTCTCTCTGTTTCTGCCATGTTGGACACAGCCATAAGCTGGCCATCTGCAAGCCAGGAAGAGGGCCCTTACCAGAAAAAGAACCCTGTTAAACCTTGATTTGGACTTCCCAGCCTCTGGAAATGTGATAAAATTATTTTTTGTTGAGCCACCCCACGCATGATATTTTGTATAGCAGCCTGAGCTGACTAATACAACGGTTTACAATTAGGGTACTTTCAGAGAAGGTCTGCTGTCACATTGAGCAAGATGCCTTACTTATTTAAAAACAAACTGATTAATTATAAATTATAATGAATTAGACAACTGCTATAGAGAAAAACAACACTTTTGCTTATAATTAAAGGATAAAAAATATCTTTTATAATATCACTGCTATATTTAACAAAAGTTCTAAAATACTATGGCAATTATATGTATGTCTGCAGGAATCTTGGAATATTTTTAACAGCAGTTACAAATCCCTAAGTTCCATATTGTATAATAATATCAAAAATATGTCATATTTGTTGAGTACTTACTATGTTCTAAGAGACATAATTACATGATATGTTTTAAACTTAACACTGTGAAGTAGATACTGTTATTTTTCCCATTTCACAGATGATGAAATTGACCACAGACATTCAAACAATGGGAACACAAGAATTTCATTAGATAGAATTAATGTCTCATTAAACCACAGTGCCCAGGGCTGCACCTTGGCCAGGAAGATGTGTCTGCAACATAAATCATAGGCTGGTATCCATGGGACAAGGCTGCCCTAAATAACTGGAGATAAGTTGCCAGTTTTTTCACTCGTCTCTGTTTTTGCAGATGATGTTTAGACCATTTTTTTTTCTCATGAACTCATATTTTACTTTAGACAGAGAGAAAGGTTTACCTAGATAAGAGCTTTCTCATTTACCCTCACTTTCCAGTTTTGTATCCTTAAGCTTCTACTCAGGATTAGTTTGATTGAATTTGAGGTATTCTCAAACACTTATGACATCTCTTTCAAAGAGCTAAACTTATTCCTTACATTTTGAGCCTTTTAAAATTTATTCTCTGAGAATAATCATAATTTCAATTTTTGAAATGTCTTATTTATATCCCTACTTACAGAGAAAAAGTAAAAAAGAGAATGGAGAGAGAGAAAGCTATCTGTCTCTTTGAAGCCCAAGACATTTTCAGAGTAAATAAACTGTCTCCCTTTTTCTTTGATTCTATCTTTTGTAGTGGGTCCAGGTCCAGTAAAAGTTTCTCAAAATTTTTGAGAGCCACCAAATAAGTAAACCAGTGATCCTTTTCAAGATAATGTCCTGTCTCTCCTGCTTCTCCTAGACCATTAAAATGAGAGAGGAAGGGGGCACATATTCACCAGGAGAATTCTCCTATGAAACTATGGAAAAGGGAAGAGAGTGAAACTGCTAATAGACACATCAGTAGGCAGCAAATGCATGTACTTTCCTGTGTTTCCTGCTGTGAATGTCTGTTGGGAGGATCAGTACCACCTGGTCCCTCATCAACTAGGTATGAGTTTCCTAGCCAAAGCAGATTGTTATCGCATTTTCCCCAAAGCCAGTGCTTATTACATCACAGAAGAGGCATTAAGCAAACACTAACAAACACAAACTCAGTATGTAGTGAAATGGATGTATTTTAAAATATTGCTATTTGATATCATATATTCAATATATTAAAAATATTGCTATTTGATATCATACCAAATGTTACCAAAGACGGCATTGAGGGAATACTTTTCTCTATGAGAAGTAACCTCTTGTTCTTTAGAGTTGGCTAAGAACTTGGTTGGTTCAGCATTCCTTAAAAACACAGGAAATCTATCTAGATTGTCAAACAAGTGGCTACAGGGACAGCTGAATCAGAGAAGGCTTTCCAAAACTGATTAGTTGCGTGGATTTTGTCCATATGTCTAACACATGGCCATAATTATTGTGACCATCATAAAACAATTTATAAAATAAACTAAAATAGGTAAAAATGTGAAAAATGGATACAGATTAATACATGGAAAGCAGGCAGTTAAGAAAGGATTACAATGAGAAAAAATAGTTCAAAATAAATTAGTGTATTTTAAAAGAAGTCACATATGGTTTTTTTTTTTTTTAAATGAGAGAATTGGAAATCAGAAAAATAAATATTTAGGAGTAAAAAATAGAGATTAAATTACATATAAGATAAAAGAGACAAAATGCTAAAAATAAAAAGTTTTTAACATGTAAAAACCTGCATAAAATGTATCTCATACATGGTGCAATCATAAAAGCAGGTAGATTGTATAATGTGAATAAGAATTAAGGATTAAAAAATATTGAGTACAGATTATAATACAAAATGATGGAAATAAGACCAATAAAAACACAAAATGAAAGTAATAATTATTAGACAACCAGTTAGTAAAATTAAAAAGTTATAAGGCTGGGCATGGTGGCTCACACTTGTAATCCCAGCAATTTGGGAGGCCAAGGTGGGCAGATCACTTGAGGTCAGGAGTTGAGACTAGCCTGGCCAACATGGTAAAACCTTGTCTCTACTAAAAATACAAAAAAATTAGCCAGGCATAGTGATGTGAGTCTGTAGTCCAACTACTTGGGAGGATGAGGCAGGAAAATGGTTTGAATCCAGAAGGTGGATGTCACAGTGAACTGAGATCATGCCACTGCACTCCAGCCTGGGAGACAGAGCTAGACTCCATGTTAAAAAAAAAAGGACTATAAAAAGTAAGATGTCAAAAAGCAAGACGATTTTGAAAACTTTTTAAAATTATATCAAGATATGAATTTGGATATTGCCAAAATGTGTGAAACCTTGACAAAGTTCTGACATGGATCAGCAAAGTCAGTGTCAATGGGGTGACCTTAGTAGGTGATCAAAATAATTCTTTATAGTAGGAATTGCTAATTCCAAGAAAGAAGAAACTAGTTTATACTTATTTGAATACACTTATCTGTCTATATTTCAAAGATTAACATTTTGAACTACTTAGA
Organism: Sapajus apella; assembly: GCF_009761245.1. NCBI lineage: Eukaryota > Metazoa > Chordata > Mammalia > Primates > Cebidae > Sapajus > Sapajus apella. Next base: position 41,247,026 of record NW_022436947.1, read on the forward strand.
AAAAAAACTTTATAAACTCTTGCAGTAGAGTGGAAAGAAAAACATTATTTCCATTTTAGAATAAAGTGAAGTATAAACACATGATTACCCATGTCAAGATAAACTATCTCAGTTTGGAAAAATTTTTTTTATGATTCTGTTTTAGAAACTAAGAATAGTCTTCATGAACTAAAATAATGAACTCTGTGAGTCAAACAAATGAGCATTTTTATTATGATATGACCTTTTAGTCTATTTGGTCCTGACACTGATGTGATGTCCTTTTCTGGGTAAAGAATAAATAGGTCAGCTCAGTAATCTCTGAATACCAAATTTAGCCTTCCTTTTGTTTTTAGCTCAACAGAGGAGAATGATATGGCAAACAGCCTTGGGAAGGTAGTATAATGAGTCTGTGTGCGCGATTAATACCTACATTATTTTGTCTATGCAGAAGTCAAACCCAAAGAGACAGAAGGAGTAGTAGGTTGAATCACAAGGGAAGAGGCTTTGGGGTATAGCTGGGGACACAAAATGAAGAGATGACTGAAGGATGAGATGTGTGGGTCCGGGAACTGGTCATCAGGAAACGTCAATGTTGCTCTATAGAAAATGAAGAATTGTAGATGAAAATGCTTATTTTACACCTCACTTGTCCCCTCAGGACCTGTGCTCTAGAGAGACTTCAGGACAGTACAGAGTGACTTTGGCTTCATCCTACTTTTCAGTAGCCGAGGTCTGTTTATAGCACTCTCCTCTCCCCTGCCTTGGTGCTCCATGTCTTTTTACTGTCCAAAGCCTCCTGACACACCAAGAACCCACACACGACCACCTTCTCTGTTCCGTTCAAAGTACCATGTGCTCAATTTTTGATCTTGGCTCAGATTCCCAGTTTTAAACTGAATCTGATGTCAACTGGATTGAAAAGTAAAGCAATTAGATTATACTAATTCATACCAGACATGTGAATAACTGATAACCCCACCCATTTCCAATCACTTTGAGAAAAATTTGCATTGTAGAATAAGGCATGTTAATTCTAATAAATATTCAATTAATAGTTCAGTCAATATGAGAAAGTGAAAAAAAGATAATAAAATATCAGGGATTGTGAAAAAAATTGTGGAGAGAAGGAACATATTTAATGACTTCTAAGTGTTTATGTACTTTATTTCTAAATTCTATTCTTGAATCTTGGGATATACTTTTTAGTGCCTGGTCAAATATGGTCTGTGATTTTCTACCTTTCTATGTATTAATTAGTAGAATGTTTTAGGCACGAGATCCGTCTTGGTTACTGCCTTGATTAAAGTTTTAGTGCTTTTTGACAACACAAATTCTGAGTATAATCCTTGTCCTGCTCCAGTTTCTTTCTAAGTCATAAGAATTGAATTCCTGCTCATTAGAGCTATTGGTTGTTTTTTACTTTTTGATAGAAAAAGTTCTATTTTGTTAAATGAATAGTTATAAACAAGGGTTAAATGACCTCTTTAGATGAAACAAACAAACAAAACTATCAACAGAACTATCCCCCTCCTAAGAAGGACATATGCTTGTATACCTTTAATTGAATGAAGGTTATAATATGCAGATCTCTAATACACATATTTATATCTGATCTTTTCCATAACTTTGAACATCCACCACTAAATTATGAAGAAACCCTAGTGTGCAGCAGAGGTCAGATGTTTTCTGCTGATATCTCTTGTTCTTCAAGTTAGTCTTCTGCTAGGAATAAAGGCATAGTCTAGAGTATCAAGTCCAAAGAAATGGACACAAACTTGGAAAGTTACTATATCTGAATTTAAAGTGCATTGGGAAAGATGTGCTGGAAAGAAAAGGTGACACTGGGCAAACAGGTACAGAAGCAGTTGGAAAAGGATTCTGGGAGCAAAAGCTCTAGGTTGCAAGTGAATAAAGCAGTTTCCACTCTACAAGCCTACCTATTTCTTTCCTGCTTTTGTAAGTACGTCAAAGAAAATAAAGTATATTGCCCATGAACTGAATTTTAACTCTGTTCCTTACTTGAATGTGACTTTAGACAAGTATTTTTAACTCTGCTTTAATTTTCTAATATGTAAAAATAGTTTCAAATGTTTACTCTGATTAATTTATATAGTCCTTGAAAGAATCAAATAAGATGATAGATATCAAAGTTCTTTTTTTTTTCTTTGACAACCACCTTGTTGGATGAAAAAGTTATTTATACTATTAACTTAAATTTAAGTCCAAGATTGACATTCCTTCATAGAATTTCTCTGAAGAAACAAATATTCATAGCAGTACTATTTTAATTGTTAAATATTTATATCTGCTAGTGTGTTCATTTATATCTATGAGAACTGCCAAGTCAGGCGAACAATGATACAAATAACCATATTTGGGTTTTTTAAATCAATATTTTTGTTTTTGGAGACAGGTCTCCCTCTGTCACCCAGGCTGGAGTGCAGCGGCATGACCTTGGCTCACTGCAACCTCCACCTTCTAGGTTCAAGTGATTCTCCTGCCTCAGCCTTCTGAGTAGCTGGGACTACAGGTGCCTGCCACCATGCCCAGCTAATTTTTTGCATTTTAGTAGAAACAAGGTTTCACCATGTTGCCCAGGGTGGTCTTGAACTCCTGAGCTTAGGCAATTCACCCACCTCAGCCTCCCAAAGTGCTGGGATTCCAGGCATGTGTCACCGTGCCCAGCCCATCAATATCTCAATAAATAAACTGTTTTACTGAGTCTGTATGTTGACCTAGTATGTGGATATTCAATGAATGATACATTGCTTTTGTACTAAACAGAGAATATTTTACAAATATAGTTTAATAATTTGCAGGAAAGTATATATTATTGTTATGGACTGAATGTTTGTTCTCCCAACTCCAATTTATATGTTGAAGCCCTAACCTCCAAAACAGTTGTATGTGGAGATGGGGTCTCTGGTAGGTAATTAGATTTAGATAAACTCATGAGGGTAGGGCCCTCATGATCGATATGCCTTTACAAGAAGAGACAACAGAGAGCTTGCGCTCTTTCTTTCTCTCTCTCTACATTCACAAGGAAGTCATGTGAGCACACAGTAAGATAGAAGGATAGACCTCAATCTCCTAAAAGTGGTTAGCATTAGAATTTAAAAATTCAGGGCTCTTCACATTTTTTCACTATACATTTGTGTATTATCGTAATATTTTTAATGTGCATGTAATATCCTTCTGATTTAAAAAAGAAAAAAAAGATTTATTTAAGAAAAATAAGAATAAAATCTTAGAAAGAACATTTAAGTTTACAGTCAAATGACTGATATTTTTCTTGATCATTTTATTACTTAAAAACTACAGAGGCAAAAAATTCCAGTTTCCTAAACCTCAATCCCTACAACTGTAAGTTATATATAACAATATTTGCCATATCCAAGGTCTGCAAATTTTGTGGGGAAATTTTGTAAGAGATAAAGCAGAAGAAAGATTTTAAAAACCATGGAAGTACTTTTCATAACTTATCATAAATAGGTTAGTCATTAAATTTCTGAAGGAAACATTTCTGAATAAGAAAGAGAAAAAAAACTTTAGACATGAGAACGTTAAGAACTAGCTAGCAATACACAAAGATGTTTTTGAAAATGTTATTCATCCATATGAAAAGGAGTGAAAATGAAATTGTTAACATTGCTAACCATGTCCGGGAACAAAGAGAACCAGCCTATTATTCTGAGATGTCACATATTTCCAATGATAAAGTTCTTATCTTTTTTTTAAGCATTATTCTTATATTCTCTCTCTGTTAAGCTTATCTTTTTTTCTTGTTTCCAATTTCTTTGCATTTCTGTCTTTGAATGTGTATTTCAGAAAATTGGGAGAGTTAACATCCTTAGCTCTGATCAGACTAGACTAATTCAAGGTCTGTGTTGTTTCATCACTTTCAATAGTTCAGGAAGACCTATTGACCAAAAACAATACTCCGAATTTCCCTGTGAAAAACAACATGTGCTATTAAAAACAAACAAATGACTCATTTCTGTCTGCTGCCTTGATTGATGCTGAATTAACTTTAGCAGTGTCTGCAGTAAGATATTAAAAACAAGCTAAGCTTGACGTTGAGCGGCTTCACTGTGTATTTGACAGATCATTCACTTTGAAAAAAGTAGTCCCATTTTCCTGTCACTTACCTTCACTGTATTGTGGGAGTAAAAAGCTTGGTGAAACAAAGGTCATATATAGTATTACATTTAAAAAAATCTGACATTGCTATCTTAGAGGACAAGTTTTCTATGGAATGAGTGGCAACCACAGTTAAATAATAAGTCTTTGGTGTCATCTTTTCCTCAACAAATAAATACATCGCCTTATTAGAAGATCTATAGATACTCATATGTATACTCATATGTACATGATCACAAACATCTAACACTTCATATTTTCCATTTGTGGATTCGAAGAATAGAAACTTTCCAGTAAAGAAAATTTAATGCTACAGGCTTTGATTGTCATTCCAGTTTTTTATTTGTTTGTTTTTTGTCTGAGATCGAGTCTCTCCCTGGAGACTCCAGGCTGGAGTGCAGTGGTGTGATCTTGGCTCACTGCAACCTCTGCCTCCCAGGTTCAAGTGATTTTCATGCCTCAGCCTACCAAACAACTGGGATTACAGGCATGCACCACCACGCCTGACTAATTTTTGTATTTTTAGTAGAGACAGGGTTTCACCATTTTGGCCAGGCTCATCTCAAACTCCTGACCTCAAGTGATCTGCCCGCCTCGGCCTCCCAAAGTGCTGGGATTACAGGTATGAGTGAATGCACCTGGCCTGCAGATTTAAAATGAAGTATGCACTGTTTCACATTAAAGTATAAAATCGATCTGGTAGTCTATGAAATTTCTTTAGTCTATGTTTCTTTTAGAAGAAAGTAAATAAGGGCAGAATTCTCTCTCTATGTTCTCTACATTCCAGATTAACCGAGAGTGCCAGATTAACTAGATAAAAAGTAAATATATAAAACACAGGAAGATGTGAATGTCTAAATTAATAATTTAGAAATAAAAATAGAGCTAAACCAGAGTAGTTATACTATCAAAATAAGAATGCTTCATTTTAAGAAAAATCAATTTTCTGAAAGATTATTTGAATGCTTAGTGGTTTTATTTAATTTTATTTTGATATTTATATTGTGATATAATTCACATACCAGATAATTCACCCATTTGAAGTGCACCATATCAGGCCAAGCCTGGTGGCTCATGCTTATAAACCCAACATTTAGGGAGCCTGAGGCAGAAGAATCATCTGAGGCCAGGAGTTCAAGACCAGCCTGGGCAACATAGTGAGACCCTAAAAAAATTTTATAAATTAGCCAGATCTGGTGTTGTGTACTTGTGCTCCCAGATACTCAGGAAGCTGAGGTGGGAGGATAGCGTGAACCCAGGAGGTTGAGGTTGCAATGAGCCAAGTTCATGGCCACTGCACTCCAGCCTGGGTGACAGAATGAGACCCTGTCTCGAAAAAACAAAAATTAAAACTGAAAAATGTACAATTCAGTATTTTTTCATATATTAATGCTTCACAACCATCATCACAATTTAATTTCAGAACATTTTCTTTCCTGCTAAAAGAATGTGCCATTCTTTACTGATCCATTCTTCAGTTGACGAACATTGGCATTTTTTTCTACTTTTTAGCTATTGAGAATCATGCTGCTGTAAACAGCTGCCTATATCCACAATAGGCAAATCTGTGGAGATAGAATGCAGATTAACAATTGATCCTGATGGAAGATGGGAGTGGGTGATAATGCTGATTGACTGCTAATGAGTGCAGGGTTTCTTTAAGCAGGGAAGAGAAAATATTCTAATATTAAATTGTGATGCTGCTGTAAACATTTATTCACAAGTTTTTGTGTTTGCTATTCTCTTGAGTATGTAAATAGGAGTGGAATTGTTGTATCATATAGTAATTCTATGTTTAATTCCCAAGGACTACCAAACCATTTTCCACAGTGTTTACACTATTTTACATTCCCACTAGCAGGGAGTGAGGGTTCCACTTTCTATACTTCCTCACTAAAACGAATTATTCTCTGTGTTTTTTATTATAGCCAGTCTAGTGAAGTGCCATCTCAAAATGGTTTTGATTTTTATTTCTGTCATGACTAGTGATGCTGAGTATTTTTTCATGTGCTGCTTATTAATCATTTGTATATCTTTGGAAAAACATCTATCCAAATTTTTTGCCCATTTTTAAATTGGGTTATCTTTTTTCTATTGAGTTTTAAATGTTCTGTATTCTGAATACAAGTCTCTTATCAGATAAATGATTTGCAAACACTTTCTTCCATTCTGTAGGTTTCTCGATAGTGTCTGCTTCTTGATAGGTTTCTGTAGTTTCTTGATAGTGTCCTTTGCCATACAAACATAATATGTTGATTTCGTCTAATTTATCTATTTTGCTGCTGTTGTTGTTACGGTTGCATTCGTGACATATCTGAGAAGTTATTGCCTAAGCCAAGGTCATGAAGATTACATGTATGTTTTTCTAAGGGTTTAATAGTTTCGGCTCTTAAATTTTGGTCTATGATTTATTGTCAGATAATTTTTATGTATGATCTGAGTTAGGAGGACAATGTTATTTTTGCATGTTGATATTTAATTAAAAATCTGAAAGCTTTCTTCAGTAGTCTTAACATTTTTTACTTCTTGAAGTCACCTAGCCATTCTCCTATTTTCTATTTAAATACTTTATAAATCTTATTTCTAAGAGATAGTTTAGCATTCAACTGTTAATAAAATAGTATTTGGCAACTGTGAAGTAAAAGAAAAAAGTTCCACTTCATGAGTATGCAAATATAAACAGAATAATAAATGTCATAAAAGGTCTATGTCAGGACAATTAAATATACTTAGCTACATATATTTGCATGGTAAGTGACAACATATAATCAAAAACAAATATGATTATTTGAAAAATGTATGCTTGAAAATAGTCATGAATAAGCCAAAGTATGTCTAGAATTGGTTGATTTCCTTTCTAGTTAGCATAAGTGAAACATTTTACCTCATGAGAAAGCCTAATCCAGTTTTCAAGTTACAAAAAAAAAAAAAAAAAAAAATCCAAACTGATGTAAGCAAAAAGTGAGTATGTTGATTCATATCAGTATAATGTCCACAGGTAGGTCTTGCTTCAATTACAACTGAATCCACAAGCACAGTAATGTCATCATGCCTTACTCTTCCTCTCTCTCAGTTCTGTTCCCTGTGCAAGGTCAATTTCCAGTCTGGCAAATGCCACCATGAGCTGTATGCTATGCTTCAATGTTCCTAATCCATTTGATAAGTAAACTTTATTTTCATTAACATTTTTAACAAAATTTCTGTGCTTGTTTGTGACTTGGATTGGGTTTAATAGTTACCCCTAAACCAATTCCTATAGCTAGAAGGATGTGGTGGCCTTTCTGTTATAGGACCAAGTTACAAACTGACTCTTGGAATCAAATGGAGAGCCCATTCTATACCAAGCTCACATGATGGTTAATTTTATCTGTCAGCCTGGCTAGGCTATGGTCAAACAACAGTCTAAGTGTTTTGATGTGGTACCTTTTATATGCACTTAGCATTTTAATCAGTAGACTTTGAGTAAAGCAGATTCCCTTCATACTGTGAATGGGTCTTATCTAATCAGTTGAGGGCTTTAAGAGCAAAGATGAAGTTTGTCCAAACAGGAAGGAATTCTGCATGAGTTTCCAGCCTTTGTTCTCAAGACTGCAACACTGACTCTCAGACTTTTCAGCCTGCCAGCCTACTCCCAGATTTTCAACTTGACAGGCCCCCCACACACATGTGAACCAATTTCTTAAATATCTCTGGATATATATCCATCCTCTTGACCTGTTTCTCTGAAGAGTCCTATCTAATATAACACATGATTTAAGATTGAAGGAGATGTGATTTCACACAAGACATTAAGGCTGTGGTAAAAAGGACAAGAGGTACAGAATATACATTAGATAACGAAATCAATGTGGATACTGCTAAAAATCTTCTAATGTTTTAATGTAATATTCAACTTGCTCCAAAAGGTTAACTTGCAGTGCCACTTGCTGTATTAATACACAAAATAATAATGCAAGTTTTTTTTTGTTTTTGTTTTGAGATAGGGTCTCACTCTGTCACCCAGGCTAGAGTGCAGTGGTGTGATCTAGGCTCACAGCAACCTCTGTTTCCTGGGTTCAAGTGATTCTCCTGCCTCAGCCTCTCTGGTAGCTGGGATTACAGGCACCTGCCACCACACACAACTAATTTTTGTATTTTAAGTAGAGACAAAGTTTTGTCACGTTGGCCAGACTGGTCTCAAATTCCTGACCTCTGGTGATCTACCCGACTTGGCCTCCCAAAGTGCTGGGATTGCAGGCGTGAGCCACCAGCCTGGCCAACACAGATCTTTTTTTAAAGGTGGAGGAGAGCTCTGACAAATATATTGTGTTTCTTTCTCTGCTCTATTAAGACATTATCAGCATCTATTAATTATTTTCCATCTTGGAATTTGTGAAGAAACACAGTCATTGGACAGTATAGAACCAATGTTTTAATGTACAAAATGATTATGGTATATGTCAGGTCTATGAGTTTGGGTATAAGCACTTCATAGATAATGCCCAGAGCAGGAAGTCTGGGGTGGAAAGTAAATATAGGCATACAGAGAGAATCCTACAAGGAGCAGTCAAATACTTCTCTAATGCCAATCTCACAAAGGCTTTCATTTATTTTATAGTTGTACAGATTCCCAAGGAATCCCAGGATTTGAATTTATTAGACATTGCAATAATTATCCTCTAAAAATTACTAGGAGTTTGTCTACTAAGTAACAGTATATATACATATACATAAACACATACACACATTTGATCTGAGTCTAATGGGATCTGGCAAGTGCTAGGTGAACACGTTCAGAGGCATTTCTAGAAGATACCAAGAAATATGAAAATATCATAGGAATAATAAAGCATAGCATATAAACCTATGCCAATGACAATAAATGTTCTTAAATTCCCATTACGGGCAACACTGTACGTGGCACTTAGGATAAAAAGGTACGTGAGACTGTTGACACTGCCCACAGATGTAAAGTCTTGTTGGAACAGACAACAGAAGCATCGTTTCAGTTAGTATGCTTTACTCTACAGGTAGACACACATCCAAATCACTTTGAGTTAAATAAAAAATAAATGTATCACAATGTCACATCCTAAGGTAGGGAGGACAGGATAACTTAATCAGCAAGCCCTGCCTCTGCTTCCCTTGATTCTCTTGACTTCGCTTGTTCTTATGTGGCAGTGGTATGGACCTCGTGTCCAAGGTTTATGCTTTTTAAAGAAGGAGAACCTGATAATTCCAAGTGGTAGCCTTCCAAGTCAGAGTCTTGGATAGTACCTGTCCTTGAAACTAAAGACAATCCCTGAAACCACAAGGCTGCTATACAATAAAAAGGGAGAAGAATTAGTTACTATGGAAAAAGCATCAATTTTCTTAATAAATGGAAAAGCACAGATCCTGTGCCAAATTTAAGAAAACACAATTATTACTACAATAGCTCAGAGAAAATAATTAACAGATTAACGAGAAGTCTTAATGGAAGATGTATATGAAACTGTTACAGTAATGGGAAGAGTTAGGACAGAGATAGTTTCAGACCAAATATGTGTATATATATCCTGAGCAAAGACACAGATACAGCCTTGTGCAGGTGTGTTTAAGAGACAATGAATAAACCCAATTGTCTGAACCGAACACAATGTGTGGAGAGTTAATAGAACCCAGATTACGAAAGATCTTATATACTAGTCTGAGGAGTTAGTATTAATCTTTTGACAGCAAATTATACAATTGTGCAGAAAATCAATTGATGCTATCTGAGGCCTAAATTCCAGTTTGCTTCTAACTTTGCAACCTCTGGTAAACTACCTAAATTGCCTATATTTAAATTTTCTCATTAATAAAACGAGTAGGTTTGAATATGTGATTCCTAACTTACTTCCCAAACTTAATTTCCTTTTGACTCTTTAAAACTCTGAAATGACATCAGTGTGAAAGTTCTCGAGCAAAAGAGGAATATAGAAAACACTGGGTTAGAAAGACAGGACTTGGGAAAGTGTTTGAACCACTTTGAATGAAGAGGATGTAGCTTCAGGGGTTCAGGTAGGAGACAATTATTGTTTGGGATCACGCGATAAGAACCCTAACTAGAACTGAAGCCCTGGGAATAGAAACAAAAGAAGGGTGGATTTTGAAAAGAAAACATTTTTGGAGATTTAAGACTTTTGCCCGGCTCGATGATAGGGAAGAGGAAGGTGAAATAAATCAAGATCAATCTAGGAACGTGAGCCTAAGTAAGGTACAAAACATCGAAAATAAGGACATTAAGAGCAGGAGACAGTTTGGGGAAGAGATATCATTGAGCTCTTTAAAAAAGATGGCCATCAGGCTTTAGAACACATGCTGAAATGTGACTGAGAATCGTGGATGTGAGACTCATTCACAGAGGGGCAATGAGTGATAAGATAAAAATAAAGAGTAAGATCAGAAACAACAGTACAGAACAAAATGGAAAGAGGCGAAATGATTCAAGGGTATGTCCATATGTAAGCAGTCAATGTGAAGGGGAAATTTAAGAAGGGAGGAGAATATAGCTGTGTTCTGAAACTGGAGAAAACCATGTCAAGCCTGCAAATAGCTCATGGAGAGCAAGAATAGAGACATGGATATGGCAAAAAGGAGACCAAACGTCGGTGACCTTGAAAATAAGTGTTCCAGTAGAGTGAGAGAAGTAGTCCTATGTAACAAGGAGTAAGAGACAGGCAAGAGGCCATGCAGGCTAGTATTTAGAAATTTTGATTTTGCAAAAAAAAAAAAAAAAAAAAAGGCTGTGATAGGGCTATATCACAAAGCAGAAAAGGATGTTTGTGCTCAGGGAGGAAAAGTCAGTATATAGAAAAAGAAGTTTAAAAGAGGGAATCATTAACAGAGAGAAGTAGCAGGTGATGTGATAGAGCTTGAGACAAAGAACACACGTGTGAGTAGAGCGTTCTAGAGAAACTGACACCATTCTCATAGGTACATACTGAGGTAGGGAGGGAAGTTGCTTTTGGAGAAATTTTGGTTTGGGTTGCAGAAAATATTGAGTAGCTAATTGAATTATTATTATTTATTACTTTATCACCCATTAAGCCTGTATTATATTCCAGGAACCATGATAAGTGCTTTCTGCATGGAATTTAATTTTCACGGTAATCTTATGTGATAACCAACATTTCATGGTATAACTCACATTTATAGATGACAAAATGTAAGGCTTAATGTTTGGGCAACTTACCTAATATCACGGAACAATCAAGGTATGTTTTAAAGCCAGACCTGTCTTCTAACTCTGTTAAGAACAGAACACCATGTGTGGAGAGTTTGATAGAACCCAGATCGCAAAAGGTAAAGTTTAAGGTATTATTTAAAGCCAGACCTGTCTAACTCTGTTAAGGAGACGGTTTGGGGAAAAGATGTCATTGAGCTCTCTAAATAAAATGGCCATCAGGCTTTAGAACACATGCTGAAATGTGGCTGAGGATTGATATGGATATGTTAAGAACAGAGTTAGACAGATCTGACTTTAACTCATATCTTAAACTTTACATTATACTCTGCCCTTTTGCTATGTTGACCTGAATCTTTTCCATAAATTAAAAGAGAACATCAGCTGGGTGTGGTGGCTCATGCCTGTAACCCTGGCATTTTGGGAGGCTAAGGTGAGAGGATCACTTGAACCTGAGAGTTTGAGACCAGCCTGGTCAACCTGGCAAAAACTTGTCCCTACAAAAATGATAAACAATAGCTAGGCACAATGGGATGTGCTTGTAGTTCAGCTATGAGGGAGGCTAAGATGGGAGAATTGTTTGAGCCCAGGGGATCGAGGCTACAGCGAGCCAAGATCATGCCATTGCATTGCGGCCTGGGGGGATCGTGAGAGCCTGTCTCAAAATGAATAAATAAAGTAAAAGAGAACATCATTTGCTGACATTTAGAGTGAGTGTGGAATATGTTCATGGACTAGATTTGTAACCTATTTTAATACTTAGAACCATAGTCTGGGTGGAACATAAAATATGAAAGCTTAAATATGTCTGAGTCCTAAATTTCTGTTTTGAACAGACTGGGGTAAACAATGATATGGAGGCTCGTTGTTGCCTTACTCATGAATTTATGACTGTGTCATTCTCCAGTAGGGAGCAGCACTTAACCACCTATGCAACCATCTACTCTATCACAAATAAGACGAAGAAAACCTTTTGAAGACTCTAAGTAGTAAAGAAACAGAACCTCTGATAATTGAATCCTGCCTTCAGAAAGCATTTAATGAAATAGGTAGATTATAGTTTTGCTCCCTATTATATTATATATGCATTAGTTAAAAGAGCTATTTTATCAATTCTATTTAAGAATCATAAGAGAGCTTCTTAGAAATGCTCTTGATTATAGATTGATGTAAAGAGCAAATAAATTGTATTTAATATTCTTAAAATATAATTCTTAAAATTCAGAGTAATGAGAAAAATACTGCAATACCAATGCTTGGAAGTTGATACATAAAAGGTATTTCAGCATTTAAAACTTTGGAATATAAATAAGAAAGTACTATTTGTCATTGACTAAATGAAAGAGGACATAATAATACTATAAAATGAAGTTTTTCTTTTGTTTGTTAGAAGGCCCCTGGACCATGCCACATTTTTGTTATAAATATGATACATCCTTTGTTTGTGATTTTGTGAGTTTGGTTCATAACACTGCTATTACATTAAATACTTTGTTTCAAAAATTATTTTGGGGGTGTTGAATGTATAAGTATTAGCAAACAGAAGAAAATTATGGTTGTTTTCATTTCACACAGACCAGAAATGTAAAAATGGAAGAGAAATTCACATCATCTAGTGACTAAGCTTTTTGGTTAAAGATAAATATTGTTTCTGGGCAATGTTAAATTTTTTCACTAAGTAAGCATAACATTTTAAAATTCAATACACTAGTTCTAGCTTTAGAACATTCAAAATTATCCTTAAGAAATAAGCTTTGTTGTGTAGGTGTCCAGGTCTTTGGCCTTCTGAAGTTTCAGAAATCTCTGACATGAGGCAGATTAATAGGAGAAAAGGCACACATATGTATTTGGCATGTATACACAGGAACCTTCAGAATGAAGACTGAACCCCCAAGTAAGGTACTGAAGCTTATATACTATCTTGAGGTTGTAGAAAGACAGTTGGCTCAGAGCATGGGAAGAAACAGTTTAAGCTGTTAAATCAGGTTTTTGTGGCAAGATAGGTGACGGGAGGGGCAGAATAGGAGGCTTGCCCAGTAAAGGTGATCTTGTTATGTAGATGAAACTGCTACAGGAAAGGGGTCCCAATCCAGACCCCAAAAGAGGGTTCTTGGCTCTCACAAAAGAAAGAAATCAAGACAAGCCTTTGTAAAGTGAAAGGAAGTTTATTAAGAAAGTAAAGAAATAAAAGAATGTCTACTCCATAGACAAAGCAGCCCTGAAGGCTGCTGCTTGCCCATTTTTATGGTTATTTCTTGATGATATACTAAACAAGGGGTGGATTATTCATGCTTCCCTTTTTTTAGACCATATAGAATAACTTCGTGACGTTGCCATGGCATTTGTTAACTGTCATTGTGCTGGTGGAAGTGCAGCAGTGAGGACAAGCAGAGGTCACTCTCCTGGCCATCTGGGTTTTGGTGGGTATTAGCCGGCTTCTTTACTGCAAACTATTTTATCATCAAGGTCTTTTTGACCTGTATGTAGTGCTGACCTCCTATCTTATCCTGTGACTTAGAATGCCTTAACTGTCTGGGAATGCAACCCAATAGGTTTCAGCCTCATTTTACCCAACTCCTATTCAAGATGGGGTTGCTCTGGTTCATATGCCTCAGAGGTAGCAGCCCTCAGAGAGATTAGGTGGTGTCTCTTTTTGGAATATTAAAGGTATCAGACTCTCTCAGCTAATCTTTCCTAGATCCAGGAAAGGCCTAGAAAGGGATCTAGGAAAGATTAGCTGTATTAATGGAGATTCTGTACAGATGCAAATTTCTGCCACAAAAGACTACTTCGCAGGGCCACATCAGTCTGATGACCCTGTGGCAGCCATTTCAAAATATGTCAAATAAATATATTTTGGGGTAATAAAGTATGACTTCCTTCAGTTCAGCAGCCAAACATGAGTTTTATGTATATTTTATGTATATATATTACTATTATAGCTAGAACACAGCAGGAGAGGGATCCCCCTGCCCCCCACCAGGAATGTCAGGTGACCATCAGGTGATGGTGAAGTGGTTGTTAACTCTCTTTCTAAAATAATAATTGGTCACAGACAGCACCAGGAAAAGGCAGTCTCCCAATTAATACAAAAAACCTGAAACTTCCGATCAGCATCTTCCCGATAAGACCTTAGGAGTTGGATGAGTGGGCTCAAGCATGCACAGTCAGAGGCAAAATGGTGGAGTTTAACTGGTTTATGGCCTTCTAGGGATATTCAGCTGGTAAGGGAAGAATGTCTCAAATGAGCATGCATGTAGCTTCAGTGAACACACTATGTATGCTCCTCTACCAAGTGCTGGCAGGCCACTGTGCATGTGGACAGCCCACCCAAAGGGAAGAATTAGGGGAGAAGGGATACATGACCCCAAATGTATGCCAACATATAAAACCCCAGGTCAAAGGTCATACAGGGCCCTTGACTCTCTCCAATCCCCTGCTCGCTCTCTTTCCAGTGTAAAGTCGGTCCTTTCGTCCCTACTCTAAACATTTTAATAAACTTTCACTCTTATTCTAAAACTTGCCTCAGTCTTTTTTTCTGCCTATGGCCCTCAGTCAAATTCTTTCTTCTGTGAAATCAAGAACTGAGGTTGCTGCAGACCTGTATGGATTCACTGCCAGTAATTGTTGGTAAATTCTTCTTAGTACCTGTGAGTTATCCACTTTCTGTTGCTGAGGCTCTGACGCCTGGCCTGGCACCAGTGACACAGCCTCAGGAGGTTCTGACATGTGCTCAAGGTGACTGGGCTACAGCTTGGTTTTATACATTTTAAGGAAATATGAGACATCAGTTAATACATGTAAGATGTATATTGGTTCAGTCCAGAAAGGCAAGACAACACAAAGCAAGGGCTTCCAGGTCACAGGTGGATTCAAGAATTTTCTAATTGGCAATTGGTTGAAAGCGTTAGGTTATCGTCTAAAGTCAATAGGAAGGAATGTCTGGGTTAAGATAAGAGGTTATGGAGACCAAGGTTCCCATTATGCAGATAGAATCCGTAGAAGAGAATGTTTCTTACCAGGGAATGTTTCTTTCTTTCTTAAAGAGACTATTCTATCAGTCTTAAGGTCTCCGTTTTCATGTTAATGTTGGTCAACTGTGCTTCAATTTCAAAGGGAATAGGGTATAATGAGTCATGTCAGATCATCACTTCCCATCATGGCCTGAACTAGTTTTTCAAATTAACTTTAGAATGTCTTTGGCTATGAGGAGGAGTCTATTCAGTTGGTTTGGAGGCCTACTAGAATTTTATTTTTGGTTTACTTATAATAGAGTTTTTGGATTTTTTATAATTTACTTGAGGTATAATTGAAATACAATAAGCTGCATACATTTAAAGTATATAATTTAATTTGTTGTGACCTTTTTATATATCTGTATAACACTCACCTTAATGAGGATAAGGAAAATTTCCATAACTCTGAAAAGTTGCATTGTGCCCCTTGCAACTCATCCCGTCTTCCACTTTATCCCAAGGCAATCAGTAACTTGCTTTCAGTCATTACCGCTTTCTTTCTTTTTAAAATTAAGTTATTTTATTATACGTTAAGTTCTGGGATATGCGTGCAGAATGTGAAGGTTTTTTACTTAGTTATACACGTGCCATGGTGGTTTGCTTCATCCATCACCCTGTCATCGACATTAGGTATTTCTCCTAATGCTATCCCTCCCCTAGCTCCACAACCCCCAACAGGCCCTGTGTATAATGTTCCCTCCCTGTGTCCATGAGTTTCGTTGTTCAACTCCCACTTATAAATGAGAACATGTGGTGTTTGGTTTTATGTTCTTGTATTAGTTTGCTGAGAATGATGATTTTCAGCTTCTTCCATGTCCCTGAAAAGGACATGAACTCAACTTTTTTTGGCTGCGTGGTATTCCATGGTGTATATGTGCCACATTTTCTTTATCCAGTCTATCATTGATGGACATTTGAGTTGGTTTCAAGTCTTTGCTATTGTGAACAGTGCTGCAATAAACATATGTGTGCATGTGTCTTTATAATAGAATAATTTATAATCCTTTGAGTATATACCCAGTAATGGGATTGCTGGGTCAAATGATATTTCTGGTTCTAGATCCTTGAGGAATTGCCACACTGTCTCCCATAATGGTTGAACTAATTTACACTCCCACCAACAGTGTAAAAGCATTCCTATTTCTCCACATCCACACCAGCATCTGTTGTCTTCTGACTTTTTAATGATCACCATTCTAACTGATGTGAGATGGTATCTCATTGTGCCACTTTCTTTACAAGAATTTTTAAGTGAACTTGTACAATTTGTAGGAGGTATGAGAATGGTGAATAAGCAGATGAAAATTTCAATGATTATAGTTATCAGGGAAATGAAAATTAAAACTGCAATCATACTAATACATAACTTATTTGAATTAATAAAATTGAAAAGGTTGATGACCAAACCATGTGTTGGCAGGGTGAAGCAACTGAAATTTTTCTACATGGATGTGGGAATGTAAAATAGTACAGACACTTTGGAAAACAGTTTGACCATTTGTTGAGAAGTTAGATACACCTATCGTATGACCCAGTCACTCTACTCCAGGGCATTTACTCAAGATAAGTGAAAACATGTCTTGTACATGGATATTCATAGTGGCTTTATTTGTAAAAGCTCCAAACTTGAAACAATTCAAATGTCCATCAGTATGGATAAACAAATTATGGCATATCAGTACAATGGAATATTACACAGTGATAAAAGGAATGAACTATTAACACACGTAGCAACAGGGCTGAATCCCAAAGGGTGTACATTTTTAAAGACACGTCCCTGCCTTTAAATCAGAGGCAAAAAAGGAAGAAGGGAGATTGGGGT
Organism: Sapajus apella; assembly: GCF_009761245.1. Taxonomy (NCBI): domain Eukaryota; kingdom Metazoa; phylum Chordata; class Mammalia; order Primates; family Cebidae; genus Sapajus; species Sapajus apella. The sequence continues at coordinate 41,264,172 of NW_022436947.1, forward strand.
TTATTGTAATCATGTAAAGACTTTGTCCCTAAATGTATACACATTCCCTAAGTGATACGCCTGGGGTATATCAGTCACAGAAAAACAAAAAGAACGCTAATATATTTGCAACTTCTTTCCCTGTCTGCCTTCCTGCATGCAAATGTCAAACATGGGAAAAGGAGAACTAGATATATTTAACTTTCTTGGCATGTCCTTTGTCAAACTACACAGCTCTCAGCGTTTCTTAGGCCAAATGAACCCTAGACATTGACAGCATGAAAATATCCATGATTTTTAAGTATTTCTCCAAAGTAGGAGAGACCTATGATGAGTGACAGAAAGGAAACCCTCTTGAGCGAATAGAGCTACTAGAATTTCCAGACCCAAATAGAGACCAAGCAAACCTGAGAGCCACAGAACATTTTCTTTTGGGTACTATTACTTTGTAGTTGTTCTAGGAAGTAATAGCACCCAAAAGAAAAAAGAAGCACATCATGAGTTAATGCAAAATATGAGCTATCTAAGGGCCAACATTGTCTTTTTATTAAGACTTTTACTTCCTCATAGCCTAATTTCTTTATTAATTGGTCATCCTGTTAGTGACAGGAAGGAACCAAATGCCTAGGCAGATAGGGGCAAGTACCCAGTGAAACCCACCTCTGAGCTGAAGACAGTTTAAAGCCTGAAAGCCAAGACACAAGTTAAATCCTGGGACCAGATTGAAAATTTGTCCTCCTGTTTGGTGTCCTTTCCTCCGATTGATCCCAGCCTTCACCTGTTTTACCTACACCTACCCTTTCCTAATTGGCTTTCCACGCCCTTGTGCCCACCTTTGAGTGGTGTTTTCACTTTACCCTTTTTTATATACCGCAAACCAATCAGCACACACTTCCCAACCCATGCCTATAAAGACCCCAGACTTAGTCAGTAGAGGGAGAAATGAACTTACTTCAGGAAAAGACAACCTGATTTTGGGGAAGATGACCGATATACCCTTCCTGTCCCTTCTCCAGCCCCCCTCCTCTGGGAGCCATTGTCATTGGTCAGTAAAATTCTCTGCCTTCATCAACTTTCAACCGTCCATGTCACTTCAGTCTTCTTGGATGCTAGACCAGAGCTCAGGGCCCACGGAGTGCGAGTACGCAGAAAGGCTGTCACAACAGCCCTTTGCCCTCATTGGTGGAGGGCAGCTGCCCCATGTGATGAGGCAAAGGGCCAGCTGAGCTGCTAACACACCACCGTCCGTGAACAGCAGAACTAAAGGAGCACTGGAACACCCGTTTCTGGGGCTTTGGGGTCACAGTCACCTTCACCTAGGTGCTGCCGCATTCCCCTTGAGGCAACATGCCTAGCCTGGCCACAGGCCCTGCACAGAGCTTGTATCTGTGTCCACACCCTGCGCAACCACCCAGGTCCTGCACTCACTCTGTCTCATGCTCCCTCCCACAAGGAGCTAAGTGCAGCAGGCCGAGTGAAGGAGATGCCCCTCCCATGAGTCCAGCAAAGGGACTGAGAAAAATCCTGCATCAATCCTTTCATAAAGCTCTTCTAATTTCAGATATTCTCTCACTATATATTCAGTCATAAAGTTTTTTGTTATTCATTCTGAATGAAATGATTGCTGTTCTTGTTATTATTGAAAGTTCTTGAGTATGGATTTTGATGTGGTATGCTTGTCTGGCTCGTGACGACTGTGACCTTTATTTTTTCTCCCAAATAGCAATCCCCCACTCATCTCAGGTTTGTAATTAGAGCCATTATAAAACCCATGCTTTTATTTACACTTTTCCTTTTCCCTTTTTACCTTTCATTGTTCCAATAAAGAAATCTGCTATTCTTATTTATCAAGTTGATAATATGGCACATATTCAGAGAATCCCATATCTCTATGTATGACCTAGACAAGGGCCCCTGTCCTTCAAGCTGACCTTCCACATTTGCATGCATTCCCTGTGTCTTGTTCCTATATTTTTGTTTTCTCCAGATGTTTTATAATTGCTTCCATTGTCTCTCTTACAAAAGAAGACCCCCCATAATAGTATTAAAAGCAATCTTCTGCTTGGATCAGCTAGACCAACATATCACAAGCAAAACCTCTTAGATAATAATGGGACCAAAATCTTCCAAACTTGGAGAAGGCAGATTTTGGGGAAAATCATAATCAGCTTATACATACCACAAACTGAAAGACATGTTAGTAATTGTAGAAATTTGAAGAAAACTAGGGGGAAGACAAACAGCTCCGTAAACTTTGGCAACAAATAAGAAGATAATTATATTTTGCATTTTTTAAAATACAGGAGGCATTTTAATCTTATTGAAGTATTTATTTCTGTAAAACGTGCTATCAGAAGTTTATAATTTAGAGTTACAAATTAAGTTTTTAAATATCTGTAATCAAATGTAATTAATGCAAAAAGTAAGTGATTTTTATGTATTGAATTAATATATATCAATTATAGTAATTAATTAATTACCATTAATGGCCATAATATCTCAAATAATCTTTCACAGAATCCAAAAATACAGATTCTAGTATTATTAGAATTCTACACATAGGAGACTGAAGCTCAGAAAAGATAAAGTAAATTGCAAAATATGCACAAGGTAAAGCAACAACAGAAATTCAATGTGAGAGTATTCTTATGCAATTGAATGCATAACAATGCTAATCCCCTCCCAGAAGAAGAGAGAAATGTCTCTAATCTATAGTTCTGGAATGTTTCTGGGGAGAAAGATGTCTCTATCCATGGAAGTAAATGAAGGTATATAAATTTTCTTCAGAGGAAGTCTATCTCCATCTTTCCCCGGATCTCTGTTTATAAAAGCCTTCCTTAAAAGATAGTTGTAGAGCAAATTAGCTGTTATGCCTGAATGTGGAATAGCAAGAGTCTCATTGAGAATTGTCTCCCAACAAAAAGCAATTGGACAATCCTCAATGTATCTATAAAGGTGACTAAGTTCAGAAAATTAAGGACGTTATTAGAGTTTGTGATATAGTTTGGATATTTGTCCCCAACCAAATCTCATGTTGAAATCTCTCCAGTGTTGGAGGCAGGGCTGTGTAGGGGGTGTTTGGGTCATGCAGGCAGCTCCCTCATAATGGCTTGGGCCATCCCCTTGGTGAGCTCTTGCTCTGAGTTCACATGAAATCTGGTTGTTTAAAAGTATGTGGCTTCCTCCACCCCCACCTCCTTTCTTTCTTGTTCCTGCTTTTGCCATGTGATATGTCTGTTCCCTCCCACTTTGCCTTCCACTATGATTATAAGCTTCATAAGGTTTCCCTAGAAGCTGAGCAGATGCCAGCACCACGCTTCCTGGAAAGGTGCAGAACCGTGAGCCAGCTAAACCTCTTTTCTTTATAAATGACCTAGTCTCCGGTACTTCTTTATAGCAATGCAAGCATGACCTAACATCATTTTGGTTATCTGAGACTTACCCTTGAAAACATGTAATAGGCTCAAGGTGCTAGTTCTGATAATTTAGCAGGGCTAGTTGCAGGACTTTGGAGTATTAGGAGATAGAAAGAGCAGCTCAGGTGATACTGAGGTTATTGCTAGTTTTCAGATGTTACAAGAAGGGTAGGTATACCATGAAGCATAAGAGAACAAAATAAAACAAGAGAGGGAGGAGGAAGCAGAGGAAAAAGAAAGAGAAAGAGACAGAGAGGGAGAAAAGGTAGCATCAATTTATGTAATCACCCAATGGGTTAATTTTGCCCACTGCCCTGATTTATTAAGATGGGGAAATCTCAATGGAGAAAAAGTTTAATTCATTCAGGGCTGGCTGAATTCCTGGTGTTGTACATTCTATGTGTTTTGACAAATGAATGACTTGTATCAGTGATTATAATATACAGAGTCAGTTCCACTGCCCTAAAAATCTGTGTTTTGTCTGGTCATCCTTCCCTCCCCTCAACCTGACAACCATGGATTCTTTTACTGGTTCCAGAGTTTTGCCTTTTCACGTTGCCATATACTTGGGATCATACTGAGTATAATCTTCTTAGATTGGCTTGTTTCACTTAGTAATGTGGATTTAAGTTTCCTCCTTGACCTATCATAGCTTTATGGCTTTATTTTTAAGAGCTGAATAATATTCCATTGCACCTCAGTTTGCTTATTTATTCATCTACTGAAGGACATCTTGGTTGCTTTCAAGTTTTGGCAATTATGAATAAAGCTGCTACAATCACTTGTCGATGGTAACTTATGCCCTCACTTAAAAGTACATTTGTGTACATGTACTTATGTCCACACATAAGAACGCTGATGAAAAACCAAATAATAAATAATGAGACGTTGCATGCTCATGGATAGGAGGACTCAATATTATCAAGATTCAGTTCTTTCTAGCTTGCTTTGTGGATTAAACACAATTCCAATAAAAACTTGAGTAAGTTATTTTGTGGATAACAACAGATTCTAAAATGTATATGGAGAGGAAAAAGTCTCAGAAACTTTACTTCTTAGGATAGAGTGAGCTCATCTAAGCTCCTTAATGTCAGACTGGAAACTGAGAGTCTTTCAGAGGCTTTTCAGTGTAGTTTTTGCCACTTCTGTATTTGTAAAAAGGCTGCAATCACAAAAATAACAGCTAGTACCCATTTGATGTTTAATATGTACCAAACATTGTGCTATGTACTTTATAGGCATTAGTATACTACTTATAATAAATCAATAGATTAGAAAACCATTATTATGGCCATATTAACAATGAGGAAACTGGGTCAGGCATGATGGCTCACACCTGTAATCCCAGCTGCTTTAGGACGCCAAGGTAGGAGGATTGTTTGAGCTCAGGAGATTGAGACCAGCCTGGACAACATTATGAGACATCCTCTTTACAAAATATTAAAACATTAGCTGGGCATAGTGGTGTGTGCTTATGGTCCCAGCTACTCAGGAGGCTGAGGCAGGAGGATCGCTTGAGTCTGGAAGGTCAAGGCTGCAGTGAGCCATGTTTTTACCACTGCACTAAAGCATGAGTGAAAGAGTGAAACCCTGTCTCAAACAAACAAACAATAAGGAAACTGAAGCTCAGCATTTCAGTCACAGAGTTAGCAAGTAGTAGAGCTTGGGTTTGAACTTGTAGGAGAGCCTGAGTTTGAAACCAGGGAGTCTGGCTTCAGATCTTACCTTCCTGAGGAATAGACTGAGTTGATTCATATCACACAATATTACTTCTTTCAAAGGCAGCTGGTGAGAGAAGAAGGGAGGAGTAAATAACAGGATTTCTCTCACTTAGTGCCTATGATTCCTCTCAGGATTTCACTGAATAAGGGCACCTCTCTCTTTATAGAAAGTTGCAGTTTATTCATCATAAGCAGAATCTTATAATATTTTATCCTTATTCTCATTTATATCATGTTGTACTAATCTGTAGAGTATTAAAATTACCTTAATTTATTACTCCTGCCTCAACTTTTTTTTTCTTTTTAACTTTTTTTTTTACATTTTTTGGGTTAAAGAGATGGGGTCTCACTATGTTGCCCAGGCTGGAGTGCAGTGGCTATTCACAGGTGCGATCCCACTACTGATCAGCATGGGAGTTTTGACCTGCTCCGTTTCTGACCTGGGTGGGTTCACCCCTCCTTAGGCACCCTGGTGGTCCCCCGCTCCCAGGAGGTCACCATATTGATGCTGAACTTAGTGCGGACACCCGATAGGCACAGTGCACTACAGCCCAGAACTCCTGGATTCAAGAGATCCTCTAGCCTCAGCCTCCTGAATAGCTGGGACTACAGGCACAGACCACCGCGCCCGGGAACATTTTTTTTCTGGAATCATTGCTTCCATCTTAGAAAACTTACAAATTTATAGCAAAAAATGAATGAGCATATAAAGAGTTGCTTCTTTCATTCTATTTACTTTGACAGGTCACTTCCTTCTTATTTAGTTCTGTTTGAGATATCAAAGACATATGACTCACAACAATGCAAAAGGTACACACTGGGCTTTAAAATTCATTAATAAGTCTTCCCCCTCCTTTGGTATAATGGCTCTTTGGATATTCGTCTTCTGTCATTCATCTATTCCTCCAGCTATGTGCTTGCTTTTCTCTTTTAATTAGCAAACTCACAGAAGTGAGTCACAATTTTATCTCCTTTCCTATGTGTAGAATATTTTTGTTCATCCTTAATATAAAAAGTAAAAGTGATAAAGGCAAATTATAAACATGGATTGTTTCGCATCTCTCCTTGAAAAATTATTTTTAAACCCTTATTAAATGAAAAATATTATAAACTAATTTAACACAAATGATTTTAAAGCCAGTACACTCAACCTTTCAGTAAATAATGATAGGAATGTTATTGCACGTTACTTGAACTAGCGTACCTTTACTTGGGTTAAAATAGCACACCATGTATCTTTTTATAGTAACCTTATGGGGATGATTACAAAGTTTAGAGTACCATATATTCATGATTTTGAGCTAATATGAATTTCAATTCAAATGTTAATTTTCTTTCCTGGATTTTATGTCATTCTTATTAATTTTTACATGTAGATATGGAGTGGAAAGCCATTATGCTCAGATAAGTTACACTGAAATTTATTTGATAATCATTGATAATTATGATGTTCAGGAACTCTAATGAGCACTTTGGATTCACTATTTCTTTCAGCTTTCATGGAAATCCATGAAGGAAGGTATACTCTTCCATTTTAGTTGAGCAAATTTTGTTTTTTTAAAAAAAAGTTAAATTATTTATTGGAGGTTAAGTTTTTAACTAAATGGTTATAAACTTTGATTGTTTTGCACCTCCCCTTGAAAAATTATTTTTAAACCCATCTGAAATGAAAAGTGTTATAAACTAATTTAACACAGAGATGATTTTAAAGCCAGTACACTCAACCTTTCAGGAAATAATGATAGGAATTCACCAGGGTGAATCATCTGGTGATATTAAGTCACATACTTATTGAACAGAGGGGAAAGGAGAGACAACTTTCAACATGCTGTGAGGATGGACAGGACTTCTGAAGTCTTGGGAGAGAGGTGTGTTAGAGCAGAGCCACTAGCTTCATTGACAGAGCTCAGCGTGCATTTAACTGAAAATAAATAAACGTAAAAGAAATGTAAAAGGAAAAGTAAGAAAATAGGAATGATTATTATTTTAAATTTGGGACATAGAATAGTTGAAATGTTGAATGTTGTTTGAAATCAACACTCCCTTTAGGTTTCTCATCTAAAAAATAAAAGGTGCCACTCACTGCCACCATTATCCTCTTATTTCTTAACTTAATTAAATCTTGACTATTATTTTGCCATACCGTCAGCTGCATTGCTTTGTCAAAGCTTTGTCAGTGACATCTGCATTATTAATTCCAATAGATATTTTCCAGACCTTAACTGACCTTTTTCCATATTTACTACAATAAATCGCTCTTCTTTTGAAAAGTTCTCCGATGTTGTATCATTTCACATTCCCTAGCTCGAATCTTACTTTGTTATTGCTCTTTCCTTTTCAGTTTCCTTTGCAATATCCTCCTCTTTGCCAAATAACTATTACAGTTCTTCAAGGTTATGTCCCATGCTCTTTTTGCTTTCTATTCAATATCCTTAGACAATTTCATTTGCACCAGTTTCTGTAACTCTTCTCCCTTGATGATTCACAAATGTCTGTCTCCAGTCCAGATTTCTCCTCTGAGCTCCAAACCAGAATTTCCAACGGCCTGCTCAACTCTACTAGGATATATTGAAGGCCTCTCAAATTAATCATGTTCGAAACTACTCTCATATGCCCTTCTCCCTTCCTCAAACCTCATCCTTTTCTACTCTTCCCTACCTTAGCATATCACAACCATCTCTGAAACACCCACCATCCCCTACCAGATTTTATGGTAATGAATTATCAACGAGACATGTTAACTTGGCCTCCAGAATACATCATACTTCTGTCTGCTTGTCTTATTCTCCTCCCTGAATGCCCTCATTCAAGTTGTTATGTCCTTTAGAAGCATTTGAATAGTTGCCCAGTCATATGGACAACCACACTCTTTCTCCCTTTAGTCATTTTTCCACAGCACCAAATTATCTTCTCAAATTTCAAATTTTATTATGCTATCCACTGACCTCTTGTTTTTAAAATAAAGATGACATTTCTAATGTATCTAAAAGAACCCACATAGTCTAATCTTTCCAACTTCACCTCACTCTATTCTCGCCCTTCCTCTTCGAGCTCCAGCCACCTCTGATTTTTATATGCTCTGTGATTTTTCTCACATTAGGGCCTTTGCTCACGCATTTCTTATACCCTTAAAGTGTTCTCCTCTTTGATGCCGTAACTGAATTCTCATTCTCAATTCAAATTTACTTAAAGAAAATTTCCTAACCCCTCTGACTAGATCATCATTTATATGCTATGCACATGTAGGATAATATCTATTGCTTTCATAACTTGTTGTACATTTTATATGTATTATGTTATTAATTTATATAATGGCTTTCTCCCTCCTAGACTAGAAGTTCCATGAAGGTAGAACTCATATGTGTTTTTGCTCATCATTGCAGCCCTGTGATTTGGCACGTTGACTATTTTATAATAGGTGTGTAATGTATATTGAGTCTCTGAATGAATAATTGAATGACTTAACCTACTCAAAGTTGGGAACATAACTTTTATCCTACAATTCAGCTTGAGATACATAGTGTATACCCTTTAGCACAGTAACTATTTTAAAAACAGACACTAGTGTGATCCACTTACATTTCCTGCAGCTGTCTAAGTTTGAATATACTAAGTTCTTTGTTCACAGGTAAACTGAAAAAATATAAGTGGCAATAAAACAACACAAATCAGCATTTTGTTTAGATGTTTAATGTTTAAAGCAATGTCTCCCCTACTGCCTAATCATAAGAATCACAAGTTCTTGAGTGTTCTTCAGAGCAATAGAATCAGGGTAGAAACCCAGTGATTCTGAATCTGTAAATTTGAGAAACAGCAGTCTAATACTGCTAATGTATTTATATTAATACTAGACATATTGATCAGAAAATATGAGATTGCTTACACATGTCTTAAGGAAGCTATGTTCTTTTCTTTCTTACTTTCCTTTATTTCTCTTATCCATTAGTTTATATTGATTCAGTCCAAAAATCAAGTTTATTTATGATAGACTTACAACTATTCTCTTCTTATTTCCTGGTTCATAAGTACATTTTGTATTTTATCTGACCAATTTTTTGCTAAGGGCAGAGATGTGTTTGTCCTCCTATGTGATAAGGGAATTGTTACCTATGTCTCGAGTTAGGAGAGACACTGGTGAAGGTTGAATGTTGATGGTGTGGATGTACCTAATAATATGTGATTTATCCTTATTGACAATGGTGCAATTATGTCTCATACACTTCATTGCATACTGTTTTGGGAAATCTTAATCTAAACGCTAACACCTTTCTAGGTTCAGCTATGTCGGCTAAATTGTCTGGAAAGTAGCTAGGCTGAGGAAGCCATGTTAAGATTACCACAACAGCATTTTAGTGAAAAATTAGAGTGTCAAGGAAGAAATTTGCTCAGATGAATAACCTCATATTGATTTTTTTTACAAAGAGACAAGTGGTTTCCTAGAGAAAGGGAGAGAGAATCTTATATTTTGTTTGTCATGTTAAAATGATGCTAAATCAGATTAAGAACATTCGAACGGCTCCAGTTTTTGAACAATCAAGATTTCTGACTCTGTAGAATTTGGGTTTAAACATTACAATTTCATATTTTAAACATAGCCATCTTTATCTTTTATAACTTAAAGATAGCTATCTTTATTTCATGCTCAATTCACCACGTAGAGTCAAGATAAAAGTCAAGTCCCTGAAGAACTCCAAGGGCTTCTTACCCAGTGCTTTTTTTATTTCCATAAAGAAAATGGCAGTACAAAATCTCTTCCTATATTATCTAAGTTCTATTTAGGAAAGAAGAGGTTTAGCTGCTTGCCAGCAGCTAAGCCTATTATCCACAAGGTGGCCTTACCAGGTTTGGGACAATACTCTTTCTCTGTGAACTGGCCTTTGTCAGTCATCAAAGCTGCCCTTTACTGTGAGAAAGTCTGTTTCCCATGTATATGATCTATCTACAGGTATATAGGTGGTCCCCCTATTTCACTGAAATTTAGTTTGGGACCACTTTATGCTGAACGGAATTGAAAATGAGGAAGTAGAAAAGTTCTTTTCCAAAAAGCACTTACAAAGTCCATGCAATAATGTTATTGATATTAACATATGTAATATTTCCCAAATCAAATTTTCTAAAATAAAAGTTGCATAAATATGAGTTCAAAAAGGAAGGAGTTCTTATACTGTATACCTTTCTTGAAGATACATAGCAGTAAAGAAATATGTTGAACTTTATTTAACCTTGTACATCAAAAACTTGCTTGAGGAAATTAATCCCTTGCAAATTACCACAGAATGGGTGGTTTCTAAGGAGCAGAAGTTGATTTCTTATAGCTTTGGAGTCTGGGAAGTCCAAGATCAAGGTAGTGGCAGATTTGGTGTCTGGTAAGAGCCCACTTCCTGGCTTATAATAGGCTTCCTGCTCTCCATGTCCTCATATGGTGGAAGAGGTGAGGAATCTCCCTGGGGCCTCTTTTATGGCAGCATTAATCCCATTCACGGAGTCTTCACCCTCATGACCTAATCACCTCCTAAAGACCTCACCTCCAAATACTATCTTAGTGGGGATTTGGCTTCAGCATATGAATATCTGGGGAACACAAGCCCTCAGTCTACAGCATGTTAGATTGAGTGTTTGTTGTCTCAGTGTGAGAGAACAGACACCTCATATTGAATCTTAATCATTACATAGTAACTTTTAAGGTGCCCATTCATATTTGTTGAAAACTTGAATGAATAAATGAATAGATTAGTGGATGGGTGGATGGGTAAAGGACAGATGAACAAACAAATTAATAAAAATAATCCATAGGCCTAACACAATGAATATAATTATTAAATATAATTATGGCAAAGATGTAATAAGAGTTGCTAAAGTCAGATGTTACTGGTAAAATGAATCAATATTTGCAATAGATCCAAAAATATTCTGTCAGATCATACTTTTAATCAATATGTTAACTTTTAGAGGATGTTTCTTCTGAATCTCTTTCCATTTTACCTCTATTTTCTTCAAATCCTTTCACCTTCCCCAACCAGGTCAACTGAATACTACCAAACCTCTTTATATTTTGGCTGGGAGGGTAGCCCATGCCTGTAATCCCAGAACTTTGGGAGGCCAAGATGGGCAGATAACCTGGGTTCAGGAGTTTGAGACCAGCCTGGACAACACGGAGGAACCCCATCTTTACTGAAAATACAAAACATTAGCAGGGTGTGGTGGTGTGCACCTGTAATCCCAGCCACTCAGGAGGCTAAGGCATAAGAATTGCTTGAACCTGGGAAGCAGAGTTTGCAGTGAGCTGAGATCACACCACAACGCTCCAGCTTGGGCAACAGAGCGAGACTCCATCTCAAAAAAAATTAAAATTAAAAAAAAAAACCCACAAACCTCTTTACATTTTTATCATATAACATTATAATTACATGTTAACTGCCCCTTATATTAATAATTATTAATCTCTATCATGTATCAGGCACTCTCCTAAGCATTCCACACATATTATCTCATTTCTTCCTATATTCTGAGCTGTAGCTGCTGTTATTTTCCTCATTTTATAGAAGCAGATACTGAAGAGTTAAGGGCCTCACTCCAGGCTGCACAGATCATAAGTGAGGCAGCCGAGGTATCATCCCAGACGTCTAGCTGAAGACTCCTTACCTGGTGCTACTCTTCTCTGTTTAGATTCTCTCCATACTGGAAAGGATATTTCTCTTATTTTTTTGTCTTTAAAGCCAAGGGCTTTTCTGCTCCTGTTAACTAACATTAGCTCCTCATATACATAAGTTCTATAACAATGAATAAAATGAAACCCACATGCCTAAATTGAAACTCAGACTCTCATTGCATTACATAGTAATTATTGTTCATCATAATGATTACAAGACACTAAGAAAGGAATAAACTGTGTTGAAAATATTCTGCCTCAGAAGACAGAATAGTCTATAATACAGTTGAACTATTTATTCATTATGCTTTAAGATACCAGGGTTTAAAAGGAACAAATCCCCTTATAGTCTGAAAACACCCTATTTAGCAAAAAATCCACATTCAGCCAGATGTTAAATAAGAAATAATGTTTGAGCTCTGGATACCAATTTCATTATAGGCTGCTTACACAGCTTGCATATCTACACAGAGTTTTTACTGTCAGGATTTATACTCAGTTGTACTTCCTCGCTTCATGACATCTCCTGTTGGAATCTTAATAAAATATGGCCCTACATGAGCTACTTGATGAAGTGATTTGAACTAAAACATGTTTCCCATGCAACCCTAACATCCTTCATCAGTTGATGGTTAGCGATTAATTTCACAATTAGCATGTGGGTATTTAATATTTCAACCTCCTGTATTTGGAACACTTGTAAAATGCTATGAGCTCAGCTGGGCGTTTTGTTACCATAGATCACAAAGTAATACAAACAGACATCTTCTGGGCATCTGCCGAGACAGAGTTTGAAGATAGGCCTCTTATGGAGTAAGATTTTATTTAGGCTTAAAAAAAAGACTTTCAAAGTGGAAACATTATTTCAGCAGGTAAACATCACAATGCTTTTTGTAGACTATTAAATGATTATCAGAAATTCAAATTGTGTACATTCGACATTCATGTTCTGCCTGTGTTTAATAAATTGCAAGCTGGTTGCAATTTGGTCTGGTCATTATGTATGGGTAAAAATTTGCCTCTTCAAACCTCTTTTAAAATAGAAAGTGATACTGTCTATATTTTTGGAATTCAAATACAACTAAGAGATAGCACAGATGGAGTATAGAAACAGAAATTTATTGATTCTGTCAGTTTTAAATTCAATTTTTCAGTAATGAAACTCCATGAATTGTGTACAAAAAAGGTACAATCCTCAATCAATTGGACTTAAATTTGTGAGCCTGAGAAGGATTAAGTAAATGGTAGGTTTTGCTAGTTAATTTTTAAAAAAATACTTCTATAACTATATTTGGCAAAAGCGTTTTAGATTTTCTGGAAGCATCAGATGATGTAGTTGACTATATTCAGCAACTTGATACTTTACAGCTAGAAGACAAAACCCTTAAAGTTGCTAGTCTTGATGAATTTATAAGTTTAAGGAAGGATAATAGAAGAAACTTGAAAATTTTACAATGACTTACCTAAGTTACACACACATGCATGGTGTGCACTCATACATACATATATCTACTAATATATATCTGTTAATGTTTTTATTAACAAAAATGATCATACTCTTCAGATACATACATCTAAAAATAGGTGCACAAGAAATTCTTATTGAACTTGATTTTTTTTACTTCTCTTAGCGTGAATCCATGAATATTCATTCATAATTTTAGTATTAAAATCATAGTTGTTAAACTTCCTCCAGAGTCTATTGAATCTCAACAGAAATCTCTTGTAAATGACTAAATACATTCTTGTACATTTCATTGAGGGAAACTCTTATATAAAAATCTTTTAGGCCAGGCATGGTGGCTCATGCCTGTCTGTAATTCCAGCACTTTGGGAGGCTGAGGTGGGTGGATCACTGGAGGTCAGCAGTTTGAGACCAGCCTGGCCAAAATGGTGAAACGTCTCTACTAAAAAGAAAAAAATACAAAAATTAGCCGGGCCTGGTGGTGCACACCTGTAGTCCCAGTTACTTGTGAGGCTGAGGCAGGAGATTTGCTTGAACCTGGTAGGCAGAGGTTGCAGTGAGCCTAGATGGCACCACTGCACTCCAGCCTGGGTGACAGAGTGAGGCTCTGTCTAAAAAAAAATGTATAATATATTATATGTATAGTATATATTATATAAATGTGTATATTTGTTATGTATGTATATAAATGTATATTATGTAATATATATTATACATATGTTACATGTTATATATAATATAAATGTGAGAAATTCAAAGGAAAACAAAATATATTCATATTGTTAAAAGCTACAAATAAGAGTTCCCCTATTATCTACTTAAAACTGTAGACATTAGAAATTCATTAACCTATTTATTAGTTATCCAAGTTATATTGCAAGATTTGAAGTGTAAGCACTTTACAAAGCTCTGTGATAGAACTTTAATCAGATGTATGCCTTGTTATCTCTTGGAATGTTACACACAGTTGTCATTTATAGTAGATGTTGTTACTAGCTCTGATTTGGTACTAATATTTTTGTGAAAATACGTTTTAGGTTTGTAAAGTGGTTGGGTAAGCAGTTCAGAATCTGTCCTATCGTTAAAGAGGCAAAGGCTGTCCTTGGAAGGCTCAGAAATAGTAAGGGAAAAAGACTATTAAAAATAAAGTAGTATATTTAAATAGGTTACACTGTACTTATTGTAAAAATAACATTTAAAAGTTATACAACAAAAAATTTAAGGATTTTGAAGGTTGATTCCTTTACTATTGTGTTTTGTTGCTATAAGGACAGTGTTTCGTGTGTCCTAATTCTGCTTTTGCAAGCAGTTAGTCCGAAAGAATGCTCCCAAACATATTTCAGGATTCATGTTTATAACAGACAGATAAATAGTTACAGACCTTTCTAATGTGCTGTGCTTTGTTATCAAAAGCCTCAAAATCCCTTGGACTTGCAAGTCTGTTCTCAGTTCAGCCATCTTACCTCAACCCTTCTGAGACACTGAGATGGATCTCTGTTTACAGAAACATCTATCAGGTGGCAAAGGCAAAGGTTGTGTTGCTCTTTAACATGGCTTTAGGGTTCTATCATTATTTCTTTGAATAGTGAAGGGTCTGGTTTCCTCTCTAGAAACATGTATAACTCTTACACTAATGAAATTGGTAAATGGTTTTGGGATAACAGATATTGCTAACATTTATGTAGCTTTATTTGGAATATAAAATAAGTGTGTAAAGCTTACCAACTGGAAATTTTACTAAATGCACTCAAGATTGTTTAAAAGTCTGCGTTGGGTAGAAAAAAAATGATGGCCTTTTACTCATAATACATCATTTTCTTTAGATAGTTTTATTATTTCTCCCTTTCCCACCAGGAGCATTAATACAAAGCTGGAAAACTTAACACCTACATACATACAAATGTCCTGTTACACACAGAGTAACAGAGCATATGCATAAGTGTGCTTATTTAAATGTGGATTGTCTGTTTTGTGTACTACTCACAGGGATTTACTTGACTCTGTTATAGTGATAAGGCTTCTGAAGAAGGAAGTATAAGTTGGTCAGAGATCACATAGGACAGCCAGGCAGCCAAGAACTGGCAGGTGAAGGGAGCACTTCTTAAAAATGTAAAAGTCTAAAGGTTGAGTGAGTTAGTCAGCCAACAGGGAGGAGAAGAATGTTCTAGGAGAGAAGACATTTGCCATTGTATTTATAAAGATAAAAGATTGGGCTAGCAAGGTAAAAAGATGCCAGGTCATTAAGAACATTTAAACATTATGGCAGCTGGACGTTGTTCTTATAGGCATTAGAGAACCACGGAAGCATTTGAAATTGTGTCGTGTAATTGTTCTGCATTTTAGAAAGGGCATCTGGCAGTTGGGTAAAAACATTGGTAATGGCAAGAGTGGAGGCCGCCAGTTTAAGAAGGTGTTTCAGGAATCTGCAAGAGAGACGAGCAAGACAAGGGGCAGTGATGACGGAGAAAAGCAGATGATTTTTAAAATATTTAGAATGAGAATGTAGAATGAACAAAACATGTTGCATAATTTGAGATGTGAAAGAAAAGAATAGGTGCCCATGACTGTAATCCCGGCACTTCAAGAGGCCAAGGTGGGTGAATCATTGGAGCCCAGGAATTCAAGGCCAGCCTGAAACACAGTCTCTACTAAAAATACAAAAAAAAAAAAAAAAAAAAAAAATAGCCAGGCATGGTGGTGCGCACCCATAGTCCCAGCTATTTGGGAGACTGAGGTGAATCACTTGAACCTGAGAAGTCGAAGCTGTCGAGGCTGCAGTGAGCACTGACTGTGCACTTGAACTCCAGCCTGGGCAACAGGAGTGAAACCATCTCAATTTTTGATAAAAAAAGAAGAAGAAGGATAAAGGCTAATCGGCTTGAATAACTGAGAGAAGGGATAACCTTGGTGGAGCTAATAAATCATGTTTTGTTTTGTTTTGGAAATGTTGAGCTTTATTTGTCTGCCTAGGTTTGTAGGGATCAAGAGACAGATCTTACAGGAAAAAATAGGAAGCCGTGAAAGACTTAAGATTTCTCAGAATGTATAGAATGAGAAGAGATAATGGTCTAGTGAATATTTTTAGTGATACTGACATTTACATGATGATCAGGGAAGCTTGAGGAGAAGAAACATGAGAGACAGGAGAAAAAACAGGAAAACATGGCATTCTGGAAGTCAAGAGTAATAAGGAAACTCTCCAGGAGAACTTGGTAAATAATCTTTGGCTCATTGGTTTATTAATTCCCATTCATTCACTACATTTCTACTTTGTGTAAAGAGCAGTTGGGGAAAACCCCTATCTCATCTCTGCTCTCAGGGAGTGTGTAATAAAATGAAGAAATAAATATAAGTTGAAAAATTACACACATAATATTTCTTAAACTTTAGTAAGTAGTAAAGAGTAAAATTATGGGCCAGATGCAATTGCTCACGCCTATAATCCCCACATTTTGGGAGTCCTAGAGGGGCGGATCACTTGAGGCCAGGAGTTTGAGACCAGCCTGGCCAATATGGCGAATCCTCATCTCTACTAAAAACACTAAAATTGGCCAGGCATGGTGGTGCACGCCTGTGGTCCCAGCTACTTGGGAGATTGAAGCGCGAGAATCACTAACTCCAGGAGGTAGAGGTTGCAATGAGCCAAGATCAGAACACTGCACTCCAACCTGAGTGACAGAGAAAGACTGTCTTTTTTTTTTTTTTTTTTTTTTTTTTTGAGACGGAGTTTCGCTCTTGTTACCCAGGCTGGAGTGCAATGGCGCGATCTCGGCTCACCGCAACCTCCGCCTCCTGGGTTCAGGCAATTCTCCTGCCTCAGCCTCCTGAGTAGCTGGGATTACAGGCACGCACCACCATGCCCAGCTAATTTTTTGTAGTTTTAGTAGAGACGGGGTTTCACCATGTTGACCAGGATGGTCTCGATCTCTTGACCTCGTGATCCACCCGCCTCGGCCTCCCAAAGTGCTGGGATTACAGGCTTGAACCACCGCGCCCGGCCAACAAGACTGTCTTAAAAAACAAAAAGAAAAGAAAAAGTAAAATTATGAAGACCTGTAGAAGTACATACAGGTGAATGAACTTCTATTCCATGAAGTTTGAGAACCCTGTCTTAAGAAGTGAACTCTAACCTAAGATTTGAAGAATGAGTAGGCGCCAGTGGGGCTTGTGGAGGAGAGGGCAGTCCTGGCAGATAATCCTGCAAGTGGACTTTGATCCTGCAAAGGTCTCAACATGTGAAATCAAGGCCGCTTTCCCTGAGTAACTGCACTCCTGAAACTTTATTTTAACCTAGGAGTGATCTCAGCTTCTACTAGTTTTAAAAAGTAAAACTTAGCTATTATTTTTAGGCAACCAGCTATGCAGGGAGTGTAGATCTATATTGACAGGGATATTGAAGTTTGGAACATTTCCATTTCAGGCTGAGAGGTCACTATGGGAAATATGGACTCATCATTTATTAATTTATCAAATACTTTTTAATTCTCTTACATAGGTAAGACATTATGAGTATGAATAAATGCCATATTATTCCTTTAAAAATCACCTTTATTATTTTCATTATGATTTTTTGGAGCTAACATATATTGGCTCATTTTATGTATTCAGATTGGTGATGTTTGGTAACTTACCAAGTTTCCATATTTTTCTTTAATAAAATTTTTATGCATTAATTCATTGTCCCTCCCTTGGATGACAAGAGATGATCTTCCAGGCTTAACAATGAAATGTTGGCCTGTGAAATCTTTACCAGGAGCAATATTAGATATCTGGTTATTTTCCTCAGGAATAAATAACACTTTTATGCCTTCAATTTAAACCAAAAATGGAAAGGGAATCACAATTTTTAAACATAAAAGTCATATTTTAAATGTTCATTGAAAATCTTTTGCGTGCCGTTCCTCTTCTGTTTTTGTTTTCTTTTAGTAACTATTAAGACAAGCTTACTCTGGTATCCGTTTTCAAAAGAAACTGCTGACTCAGAAGCTGAGTTTATGTTGGTCTGTGGTGGTTGTTTAATCTACTCTGTTTATTCATGGGTAAGAAAATGATCACCTAAGATAAACAACTGTTCAATGTCTCACAGCGGGCTGGCGCTCAAACTGGGATTTAAAATTAAGTCATTAAACATAGCCCAGGCTTCCCTACAGTGACTGTGTCACCTGTCCCAGCAGGGAAAACACAGTTCAGGAGAACTCTTTGCCACAGATTTACAGTGAAATACCAGATTAGTGATTGCTGTTGGAATCTAAGTTTATTGAAGCCTTCTGGGAGTCCGGAGTCCAAAATATAACGGTGTAGGTACGTCCACCACTATTTTAAGGTAAAAACATCCTGGAAAAACATAGCAAAGTAGCCCGGCTGTGGCTTTAGGTTATCAAGCAGTTGTAGGGGAGAAAAACAATATCTTTTCCTCATCTGTAGCTAGGTCCAAGGCTGAAACCCCCATTACAAAAGAAAAGCTAACAAGAGAAAGGCATGCAAGTTCAGTACAAGATGTATGTGACACAGAAGTCTTCAGAAATTAAAACCCAAAGAAGCAGAGAAAGCTGTGTGTTTAATTCCTGCATTGAATGAAGGCTGGACAGTTGATATGGTTTGGCTGTGTCCCCACCCAAATCCCATCATGAATTGTAGCCCCCATAATCCCTACTGTGTCATGGGAGGGAGCCAGTGGGAAGTAATTGAATTATGGGAGTGGGTTTTTCCCATGCTGTTCTCCTGATAGTAAACAAGCCTCATGAGATCTGACGGTTTTATAAAGGGCAGTTCCCTGCCCACGCTCTTTTGCCTGCTACTATGGAAGACATACGTTTGCTCCTCCTTCACCTTCTCCCGTGATTGTGAGGGCACCCCAGCTACGTGGAACTGTGAGTCCGTTAAACCTCTTTCCCTTATAAATTACTCAGTCTTGGGTATTTCTTCATAGCAGTATGAAAAATGGACTAGTACAACAGCCATGTGCAAGTATGATTGAATGAAAGAGGGCATGATCTAATGGTAATAAGCTGGGGGGACGTTAGCAAGGTCTGTTCAAATTACTCTTGGTGTCCCTATGTCTTTATTTTTTTCCTTTTGGTATAGGAAGTATCACTTTGGAATAAGGGCTTTCTGACCTACTTTAAAGGAAGGTCAGAGAATTCTTTTATGACCTGCTTCTGGGGAATGGTGAGAGAAAGTCAGAGAGACCTTCCTATTTAAGCTGTCTTCTCAAATGCCAAAGTGCTACATTTTGGGGTACATGTACTGAACCCTGTCACAGTGTTCCTTTTATGTTTAAAAAAGAACACAATTGTGAAAATGAAATAAGTATTTGTGTCTGTTTTTCATATACTTTTTTTTTTTTTAAAGACAGGATCTCACTCTGTTGCCTAGTCTGCAGTGCAGTGGCGTGATCATAGCTTACTGCAACCTCAAACTCCTGGGCTCAAGCTATGCTCCTGCCTCAGCCTCCCAAGTAGCTAGAGACAACAGTCACATTCCAACATGCTCTGCTAAGTTTTTGTATTTTTAATAGAGATAGCGTCTTGCTATGCTGCCCAGCCTGGTCTTGAACTCCTGGGCCTAGGCAATATTCCCACCTCAGCCTCACAAAGTTCTGGGATTACAAGTGTGTGCCATTGCACCTGGCCTTTGTATGTTTTTATTATAAAATTCTCTACCTTTTGTTTCCAAAAGTGTAGATGATTATGCTATTCTGCCACATGTATCATTGAAGTGGACACCATATGTGAGAATAAAAATGTAAGTGATTATTTCTTGAATAGAGGCAAAGCATTTGTGGCTTCAGGTGGAGTATCAAATTCACAGACCTCTGATTTCCAAGGAAATAAGATTGTTTCTTTTGCTGGTAAATTATCTCACCTACCTTGTGCTTTATATAGATTTTTGTTTGTATACCAATATTTTAAGTGTAATAAAATATTCAGACTTTTAATGAATAAGGTAATTGTAGTCCAGATCATCTTTTTCTTTGGCATTTGGGATGGAGTGGTTTATATGATGAACTTTCTAATGCTAACTCTAAGTGAATCATCTACTTCTTTTCTCCCAGCTAAGGCTTTTAATGTATTAAATATAAATATTCTCCATCAATTTTGATATTGTACTGTAATTAATACTTGATCATTTTTCTTTTTCAGAGGAGAAAACTCACAACAGTGTACTTTGAAAAAAAAAGTTATTTTCAATCACATATGTGTGCTTGGTTTTGTTCCAATCTGACCACTTTAGAAAATATAAATGCCTTTCACATAAAATACTGGCTTTGCCTGTGTCTCAGATATTATTTCTTGTCTGAAAGGTGTAATAATTAGAAGGCCATTACTCTCCCCCATGAAGTAAATTAGGGTCTTTTTATTTCCTTTTTCTTTCATTTGGCTCTATTTATTACTTAACTAGTTTGACAAATGTGGCTTAAAATAAAGATGGTGCTATTATTAATGAAAAATGTGTGGCTGCAGCAGTGGTGATAAAGAAAAATGTCACAGAGCACTTATTTCCTTCTTGATTTGGTGAAGTGGTCGTTGGGAAAAAGTTGTAATAAACAGAATAATGGAATGGTTAATGTTTTAGCAGAATGGGATTTTACTATGATTTGCTAAAAAGATATACATGAATACGCAATCAATTGATTAGAACTCACAAAACACAGTAGTTGTCAGGCATCAAATTATATTTCTCTTACTAGTCACTGTGAGCAAATCAAGATTTTAAACACAATACAGATCAATTGAAAAACATACTTTACAAAATTAATAGTTACTTAGATTAAAACAGCAATTTGAAAATGACCAAAAAAGTAACAAGACCATGAAAAGAACTGTGTCTGTGTAACACTCTGCAAATTTGGAGCAGTTTCAGTAGCTTCGTTAATTATAAACTTGACTAAAATGTTACATATTATGATTTTCAGAATGTTATACTACTGAGTTAAAAGCAAAACATGTAGTATGATTCATAACAAGATTTTATTATTTGTTTCATTAAAGTTATTGGTCATCTAGATGTATTGTTGTTTTTAATAGTCGTAGGGAAAAAGCTGTGATGTAAGTGTGCCCCCATGTGGCTATAGATTGGTTGTAAGAACGTCAGAAGGCATTAATGGAAATAGGGCTTCAATCGGTTATATTAATATTATCTTGTTAATATTTACTTCATCCCAAGCAGAGAGTTGTTTTCTTATTTTAAAGGTGTTCTAAGATAGAGGATTCTCAGTTTCTTCCATAATTCTTACAAACATTTTATTTTTCGTACTCATACAGTTTAACTAATGTGTCTACTTCTAATTCTGAGGTGTATAATATAGTAAAGACACATAAATCATCATAAAAGATGTATTTTTTCTCATGTCTAAAGTGTTTGGTTGAGTCAAGCCTAAGTCATTCTCTGCAAGTGTTTAAAAACACATTTTGTAATTGAATAGGATGTTGTATCTGGTAGGAAATTTGTATTAGGACAGGCTTATGGCCTGAGAAAATAGTTTGCCTATTTATGTGATATTTTAATAAGACTAATATTAAGTCTATTATTAACAGTATTATTTGTTCATAATTTTTTTTAACCAATAGGATATTGGATATTCATAGTAAATGTTGGCGATTCCACAGAATTTGAAACCCCTTTTCCATACAGCATCTTTGTGGAGTTCTTTGCTTCCACACTGTCTGTGTGTGTGTGTGTGTGTGTGTATTATTATTTCTTCTTTTTAAGACAGAGTCTCACTCTGTTGCCCAGGCTGGAGTGCAGCGGCACAATCTCAGCTCACTGCAACCTCCGCCTCCTGGCTTTAAGTGTTTCTCCTGCCTTAGCCTCCTGAGTAGCTGGAATTACAGGTGTGCGTCACTATGCCCAGCTAAATTTTGTATGTTTAGAGAAGATGGGATTTCACCATGTTGGCCAGGCTGGTCTGGAACTCCTGACCTCAGGTGATCTACCCGCCTCCACCTCCCAGAGTGCTGGGATTACAGGCGTGAACCTCCGCTCCCAGCCACGGCCATAATATTTTGACACAGGAGTATATCTTTATTCAACTCTCTAGTCACTAGTCCCAGGATCTAAAGTCTAACCTATTGGCCAGTTGATGCTTCTAGAAAATTGCTGTGAGGATTGGTTGTTAATGACCCTATTGTATCTAAGACCACATCCTGTTTCTGAGGTAGTGCAGTGTGTTAGCATTATAATCATGTTTGACCGAGTTTGAGTGGCATTCTTTTTTTGCTGTTTGAGCATGTGACTGACCAGCAGCTGCCACGCAAGGGCGCTGACTACACAGGTAGAAGCCTGAGCTTCAGCTTGAAATGGATGTTTACATTTTAACCAACATTACGGGTCTCAGAGTAAATGCAAATTTTTTCATATTTTATTTTGTTATTTTAAAAAATTAGTCCCAAATGCTGTGCTTCTACTCTAACTTTTTATATTAAACTTTTAAAAGTGAAATCTGAAATAATTAAATTTCAAAGGTTACAATCACTAAAGAATTAATACAAACACATATTTAATTTTTTTCTTTACTAAAAATTCTCTTTCCTTAATTTGAAATCATTTTTAGCATGGCGATATTTGTGATGATAAAAAAAACTTCTTTAAGTAAAAACATAATTTTGGGAGGAGTTTTCTTTTTTAAAATAATTCAAGATAACTTTCATTTTCATTTTGGTTATTTAACGTACTGTTTAATGTTCTCAGAGAACAATCTTTCAGAAATAAATATTGATGCCTGTCACTTTGCACAGGTCAAAATGAATTAGGCACTTTTGAAAGGCAAATTGGCCGGGCGCGGTGGCTCACGCCTGTAATCCCAGCACTTTGGGAGGCCGAGGCGGGTGGATCACGAGGTCAAGAGATCGAGACCATCCTGGTCAACATGGTGAAACCCCGTCTCTACTAAAAATACAAAAAATTAGCTGGGCATGGTGGTGCGTGCCTGTAATCCCAGCTACTCAGGAGGCTGAGGCAGGAGAATTGCCTGAACCCAGGAGGCGGAGGTTGCGGTGAGCCAAGATCGCGCCACTGCACTCCAGCCTGGGTAACAAGAGTGAAACTCCGTCTCAAAAAAAAAAAAAGAAAGGCAAATTGAACCATTTGTGACCCCACCCTTTCCACCTACCTTGTCTAAAAAAATGAATCTTAAACTTAAGTCAGTAACATTTCAAATGATACATTTTCCTTTATGGATGTCCCTCTTCACACTTACGGAAGAAAACAGGTTAAAGTAGAGTGGGAAGGGAGGAAAGACAAAGCAATGGATGTAATATAGGATTTGTAATATTTATTTAAAATCTTGAATGGAACGTTTCCTAGCAAAATGTTGAATGGTTGTCGTACAAATAGTGGTTCTCAGCCAGAAAACTTTATGGAATGCCTCAACTAAATGATTGCTCATGCTTTCTTTCCTGTGTGCTTGATACCTTGAAATTTCAAATTAATTTTTTAATATAATTTTTAAAATTTGACTATTTATTGATAATCACTTTGTGTTTGGGGGCAAAAAGCCGCAGGCACTTTAGTGAAGATTATTTATTGAGTTATGATTATCTTTATGTGTTCAGAAGTAAAACATGTCATAGATAAATTAAGTAACAACACTGAGAGACAGAGTTACCTAAATCCACCTAAATGAAGATTGGCAAATTGTTTATGTTCCCTACAACTCACCTTATAAAACCTTAATTAAATATTTTTAAAAGAGTCATTATAAATCTAATATGCTGACCTAATATTGTGAGTGTGTATCACTTTCCAGAAGTATAGAAGGATAAATGATATTCAGACATGATTTTTTTTTTCCTTTTTCTTTTTTGAGACAGATTATTGCTGTATCACCAGGCTGGAGTACAGTGGCGCAATCTTGGCTCACTGCAACCTCTGCCTCCCTAGTTCAAGCAATTCTCCTGCCTCAGCCTTCCAAGTAGCTGGGACTGCCCACCACCATGCCCAGCTAATTTTTGTATTTTTAGTAGAGACGGTGTTTCACCATGTTGGCCAACTTGGTCTCAATCTTCTGATCTCGTGATCTGCCTGCCTCGGTCTCTCAAAGTGTTGAGATTACAGGCGTGAGCCACCACACCTGGCCAAGACATGCTTTAAAAGTATGTTTGCAAATAGTAGACAATTTTAAAATGAAAAAAAAAATCACCTTTATTCTTTATAATTTACATGATTTCGTTTATAAAGCACCAACTTGGTTTTTTAAAAAGTAGACGTTGACCATTCCAAGAAAATATGATATAATGGACCATACACCAGTGGAGGAGCTCAACATTTATCTTCCAAAAATCTGCTTGTTTTTCCTTCCCACTTCTTATTCACAAAACACAAAACGTACTAGTGCTAAAACATTAAATTATTTTTCTCTTTTGAAGTCTAGAGTTATCATCCCAAAGCCCATGTGGTCATCAGTTGTCATAATGTTCCATGCCAATCTGGAATAAAATGTGGGGAATGGGCATTCCATTAAAAACGATTATTCACTTATAAAGCCTTACATTACGTATTTGACCATACAATTCCCCCTTTCTTCAACCAGAGTAGTATAAAAAAATAAATTATTAAAATTTTTAACTCCAAGAGAAATTCAACATTAATGATTTTTTTTAAAGAAAACAATGTAGGAGATAAAATTGAATATATTTATTTTGCAAATGTAATTTCCCATTAACAAAGAAATATATAGAGAATGTTTCATTTGCAGCTGCCTAACAGAGGGGTAATTGACTAGTAAATGCCTCATGCTCTTTTAAAATAGTCTTTCTAGGCCAGGAGCAGTGGCTCATGCCTGTAATTCCAGGGCTTTGGGAGGCCCAGAAGAGAGGATCACCTGAGGCCAGGCGTTCTGGGCATGGTGGCATGCACCTGTAGACCTAGCTACTCAGGGGGTTGTGGCAACAGGATCACCCAAGTTGGGGAGTTTGAGGCCATAGTCAGCTACAACTGTGCCACTGTGCTCCAGTCTGGGCAATGCAATGAGACCTTGTCTCTTAAAAAAAAAAAAAAAAAGCCTCTGCAGTACTGGCATAGTTACATTATCAACAAAAATGAATGCTTCTCAAAATCTGGCCAATGGAAATAATATTGTTTCATATTTTTTCATTATCCTATGAATAAAGATAGTTCACAAGCAGAAGTTTATTTCCAAAAAAAAATTCAGTGTCATTGATATGTACTGGAACCGCTACCAAAATATATCAGTTTTTAGATATAAGGACATCAAAGGCACTCCCATTCCCCATGACCCAAAGAAATTTAAACTTATCCAGATACAGATGATAATACATAAATATTTTTGTGAGAAAAACTTTTTGCTTTACAATGCTACTTATATGTCTAGATAAGTTAATGTCTATTCAAACTAAACACATCACACAGCACCTTTTCTTTTATATCTTGAAAAGCATATATGAGCAAGAGTGGAAGAGAAAATGGTTGATTAGAAAAGCCCACAGTCTTTCAGATTCTCTTTGATGATTATATCTGTAACTGCATCAAACACAAACTTGACATTTTGGGTATCAGTAGCACAGGTCATGTGGGAATAAATTTCCTTATCTTCTTTTTTTAAATTCAGGTCTAGAAACTGGTTCTTGATGTAGTTTCCTGCATCTTCAAATGTATTTGGCCCTTGTTAAACAAAATATTTTAAGAGGTAAAGATTAATCGCACGTTAAAAAGAATAGGCTATAAATAATATCAGTAAGTTTTAGGATTTTACTTTGATATACTAAGTATTGCAAAATCATAAAGGCAAGGGTCAATTGTGAGGGTGGTGGGAACTATGCTTACCCGGTTGGGAGCTCCCAGTGGCTACAAGGTAAACTCTGCATCAGAAAGCTCACAGTACAGTAGAAATGCCAAAATATTAATAAAAAATGAGTGAGTGTTACAAGCCTACATAAACATCAAATACCATGTGTGTATTTGTGGGTATGGGTGTGAATGTTTATACAAGCTAAAAGAGAAAAAGAATGGAAAAGCGAGATGACTGGGGTGCAGAGGAGGTGGTATTTGGGCTGGACGTTGAGAGGTAGCTGCAACAGAGAAAAGTAAGTGAAAGCAAATAGTGAAAGTGAGAATTATACCACTAGACTTGAGGGAAGGGAAGGGAAACAGATTGAGCTTTGAAGAATCAAGTTGGATAGAAATGAAAGATTTTTGTAGAGGAATTGTAGGAAATCAAGTAGAATAGATGCTATGGGCTAGATTATAGACTATGTTACTTGCAAAACAAAGGCGTTAGGATGAGACATAAAAGGCTATAGAGAGGTAGTCTTGACTGATGTGTTATAAGCACTCACACAATGAAGGCTCTGCTTGAGAAAGTTTAGTCCAATAGCAGGAAGCACAATGAATCAGTTGAGACAAGGCAGAAATATAATAAGTAGGCTAAAAAATACAGAACCACTGAAAATGATCTGTTGATGGCTTTATAACAGAATATGCTTTGTGGGTACTTGACACGGGATGGAGCAGTACCATAAAGATTTTCTAAAGAAATAAGTCTTTGTTTCCTACTTTATTGTTACTAGAAGCAAAACTCCATAAGGGACAAGTTTTAAAGCCATATAACCTGGCTAAAATCCGAAACACTGGCAGTACCAAATGCTGGTAAGGGTATGGACTTACAGGAGTTAATTGCTTGTGCAAAATGGTACCATCACTTTGCAAAGCAATTTGGCAGTTTCTTACAAAGCTAAAGATGGTCTTACCATACAATCTAGCAATCACACTTTTAGGCATTTACCTAGAAACTTATGTCTACACAGAAGCCTGCAAATGGATGTTTACAGCATGTTTTTCCATAATTGTCAAAAATTGGGAGCAACCAAGATGTCCTTCTGTAGCTGAAAGGATAAACTGTGGTTCATTTAAGGAATAGAATATTAATTTAGAAATTAAAAAAATTAGCTATCAATCCATAAAAAGACATGGAGGAAATTTAAAAATACATATTGCTAAGTGAAAGAAGACAGTAAGAAAATGCTACATGTCATATAATTTCAGTTATATTGCATTCTGGGAAAGGCAAAAACATAGAAACAGTAAAAAGATCAGTGGTTGCCAGGGGTGTGGGGAGGGAGGAGGCATGAATGGGGGACACAGGGGATTTTTAGGGCAGTGAAGCTGTTCTGTATAATACCGTAATGGTGTATACATGACCTGCATTTGTCAAAACACATAGAACTATGCGACATTAAGAGTGAACCCTAATTAAATGATGGACTTGGCAGGGTGCAGCAGTTCACACCTATAATCCCAGCTATGCCTGTAATCCTGAGGAGGGTGGATCACCTAAGGTCAGGAGTTCAAGATCAGCCTGACCAACATGGTGAAACCCCGTCTCTACTAAAAATATGAAAATCAGCTGGTTGTGGTGGCGCAGGCCTGTAATCCCAGCTATTCAGGAGGCTGAGACAGAATAGCTTGCACTTAGTAGGTCAAGGCTGCAGTGAGCCGAGGTTGTGCCACTGTACTCCAGCCTAGGCGACAAAATTAGACTCCTCAACAAAAAAAAAAAAAAAAAGGAAAGAAAGTACATGGGAACTCTTTGTACTTTCTGTTGAAACATAAACTAAAAACTGCTCTAAGATATAAATCCTATTATATATATAAAATATAAAACCTTTAATTATGAGTTTATATTTAATTAGTAATATTCAATATATGTGAATATTATTTGTTATATGCAAAATATATTTAGTCACACGATAAATGTGTGAATATATTATAGATATTTATAATTACAGAAAAAAGATACAAGCCCTGATTGTAGATTGCCCAACATAAGTATCTGTTTTGACAGAATGCCTTGCTCCTAGTAACATCTGGGTAACCTTACATACCTAAGTGGTGAAACTGGATTTGTATTTTTGTTTAAATCATAAATATTGCTGGGTGAAATGGCTCACACTTGTAATCCCAGCACTTTGGGAGGCCAAGGTGGCCAGATCACTTGAGGTCAGGAGTTCGAAACCAGCCTGGCAAACATAGTGAAACCCCACTGCAACTGAAAATACAAAAATTAACTGGGTGTAGTGCTATGTGCCAGTGGTTGCAGCTACTTGGGAGGAGACAGTAGAATCGTTTGAACCTGGGAGGCAAAGGCTGCAGCCTGGGCAACAGAGGGAGGCTCCATCTCAAAAAAGTAAAATAAATATTTTTTTCTTATGTAATTTTATTACCAACAGAGCATCCAACTATTTACAAAAAAAAAAAACAGAAAAATTTCTTTCTGAAAGAGAAACAGTCCTCCTGTGTGGAATGTCTCAATTACAATCTCTGACAGGATCAACACTAAAATCCAAGATCCAAGAAAACCAGAAAAAAATGAAGATGTCATTATTCATTCCCAAATTCATTCATGCTATGTCTCGAGAAAGAACTCAGACATTGAAGAGCCTTTAAGATCTACTATAGCATTAGAAGAGTTCAGTAGGAAATACATTAAAAATGCCCGTTTGGAATAAGATTTGCATTCCTGTTATAATTTTGAAGACAGTTCAGTTTGCAATGTCATTTGACACATTCTATGGAGTAGCAACCCTGGTCCATCTAACCCCTTCGGGTTTATTTCACAGGGCTTGGCTTTAATGTGGATAATGTAGAGAGGGTTCTTCTTTATTTGTCAGACTATTTTTCAGTTTGGATCTTAAACATGACTCAAAAATGATCATAAGCCTCATCCTTGTAAGTATTAAATGCCATGATCCAGATAGGAAATATATGTTTATACAGAAATTTATTACTATGGAACTAAAAGAAAAGAATCTTACCAGTGTATTCTGGAAAGCAGATACTAAGATGCACCTTGGTTACTTTTTCTTGAAAGATATCTTTTTTGTTGAGGAACAGGACAATGGAGGTTGTTGAAAAATACTTGTGATTACAGATACTGTTGAACAGGTGAAGGCTTTCATGCATTCTATTCTGTTAGGTATCAGAAATGAGAATGGGTAGGATTATTATCTGCAAAATGTGAATATTGGGCATCATGAACAAGGATCTAGAACTAACATCAATCTTTGGAAAACCCTCATGAGTTGGGCAATGTGATAGTGTTTCTGAAAAGCGCAAAGATTATTTTTAACCCTGGCTTTGTTTAGACTTACCACTTCTTCATCTTCCACGAGAACCATGTCATAGGCACTAAGCGCAGCACAGAATATGATGCACGTAACTCCTTCAAAGCAGTGAATCCACTTCTTTCTCTCAGATCTCTGTCCACCTACATCAAACATCCTTTAAGAAAGCATCAAATGGATAATAAATCTTATCAGTATCTTCCAAAATGTGCCTTGAGGTTAACATTTAGAGTTATAAATGGGTGATCCTGTATCTTCAAAAGGTATTCCTTTGACTTTTCTTGATTATAAAATAAAATTTGTTTGGTCAAATGCCTGTTCAAGGACTATAGAGAGAAAATATACTTTTAAAATTGTCCCCACGCAAACTAGAGTGAAATAATTTACACACTTTGAGAAACTAGGAAATGTAAGAGAGTTTAGAGTTTTAGTAAAACATTCATTAGCCATAGAAGATTTTGATCAAAATTTAGACCTATTCTTTTGAATGAAAAGAAACTGCAAGAGGATTGGAAGTTACTATAGTTCTGATGCTATGGTTCTTGCCTATTTTTTTTTTAGATTTTCCTACATTCATTTGTTTACTCAAACAGTTATTGTTTGCATTCTATGTACTAGACACTGCGCTAGGTCTACTGGCACAGAAGTGAAACGATATGGTCCCTATCTTCAAAGAACTTTCTGTCTTATACAGAAAAAACAAGTAAGTTAAAATAATATTATGTAAAAAAAATTCTAATATGCAGGGAAAATGTGAGCATACAGGAAGATTTACATCAGCCTGAGGGATCATGACACTTAGAAAATGTGTTTGAAAACTCAGCCTTTCTTCTACTTTTGTATTTTGGTAAAAGAGATCATTGTGGACAGAGGACTCAACTTTAAGAACTAGGAGTTAGGCGGCAAAAATTTAGGTTTATATCAAAGAAACTGCTTAATGTTTGCCGCCTCAGGGCTTTTGCACTGTCTCTTTCCTTTTCCTGTGATGAAGATTCTTTCTTCCTTACATGACTGCTTTTTTTCTGAACTCTGAAGTCAGCATCAATAAAAAAAGTCTCCTGGAGCATCCATGTAAATTGCACCTCTCTCTATACTCCATTTATCTTCTATAATGTCATTTTCTTTCCTTTATGGTAATCATCACAATCAATAATTCCAGGTCTAGTTATTTAGTTTTTATATGTGCAATATCTATCATCTCCCTAATACCATAACAGCCTCATGAGGTCAGGAACATTTTCTGTATTAGTAACTGCTGTATTCCTAGTTCCTGGCACCATGGCCAACGTATGACAGGCACACAAAAAATATTTGTTAAATAGATGAATAGATTCCATGTTAAGTGAGTAGAGAGGCAGGAAACACAGCAAACATGCTGTGTTCTCTCATGCCTTGGCAACTTACACATGTTTATAAAAAGCATGTAAGCAAGTAATTTATAGTTTTGGGAACATAAAGAGTAAGATAAAAACATTGAGCTATATGGCCTAACAAATATCCATTTATTCACTCATTCATCCTTTATTCCACAAATATTTACCAAGTACTTATTATATGCCAGGCACCAAGGATTCAGAAGAAGCTTTTAAACTGATGGTGGTGGTAGTGATTGGTGTGTGTGTTTAAAATAGACTTTAGATATCCATATAGAATATCTGTTATGTATTCAGATATCCTATATAGATACCTGAAAGAGACTTTAGATATCCATATAGGAATCTGATATGGATTCAGATATGCTATGTAGATACCTGGAAATAGACTTAATATGAAATATCTACATGAAAATAGACTTCAGATATCGATATAGGAAGTGTAGGGAGTGGGTTGTAATTTGAAATGAAGTGATCAGAAACTGTAGAAGATGACAGATTTGTAAAAACCTAAGGAGATGAAGGGTTGAGGCAACTGGATATCTGCAGCAAACAATATTGTAGGCACAGGTAACAGAGGAAACAGCAAGAGCAGAGGACTTCAGCTGTGAACTGCACATGATCAGCCAGCAGTGGATTTACTGGTCCATTCATGTTACATGAGAAATACAGATTTCATATTGCAGACAATAGAGGACTATGGGTGATTTTTAGATAGGGAATTGACATTTTTTGTCTGTCTGTTGTTGTGACAGATCACTTTGATCTGAGTCCAAAAGATAGACTTAATGAGGACGAGATTAGAAGCAAAGAAATAAATTATGGGGCCATCATAATAGTTTAAACCCAACGTATTAAGTACCAAAAAGCATCCAAGTTTTACAGACTTCAAGGGTAATAGTTTTACTTGGAGTAATAAATGTCAGCCGGTCTGCTTATTGAAAATAATCAAAAGTATAGTATATTATACCTCATATTTCACATATAAACCAAGTAAAGATATATAGAACTAATATTCCTCAAATAATGTACCAATGCAAAATCACTCCATTAAGCAGTAGATTAAAAGAGAAGATTCTCACAATATTGAAGATAATGGTTAAGAGTTCAGTAGTTAAAAAAAAAAAAAAAGAGTTCAGTAGTTAATGGTGTGAAAATTGAAATTTGGTGTTTATAAAGAATATTATGTGTGATACTAATTACCAAATTATAGTTTCAGTCTTGCAAAATAAATGGAGGAAGGGGACCAAATTTTGGCTTTAAGGTTATATTATGTGAAAATTAATCAGTACATTTAATTTTTAAAAAATTAAACAACATTCTCACGGAAAGAAGGATTATAAATATACATTCATACATTTAAATTGTTCAGCAACTGTTTTGTTGATCCATAAAAACAACCTTAGTTTTTTTCAGACTTCGTGAACTGGAGTTTTATCTATTTCTTTGATGAAATTACTTTTAAAGTATAAATTACATTTAAACTATAAAATGTGATGGAAATGGATATAGTTGAGATCACGACTTTCATGTTCTCCTTAGTTTTCCACATCACCAGTTGTAATGGATTAATCTTAATTTAACACACCTAATAAGAGTTTACTATTTGCTGGGCATATAAGCACCTTACAGTGATTAACTCATTTAAACCTCTTCAGGAACCAACAAGGTAGGTACATTTAGCATTCTTATTTTTTCAGATGAGCCCTTAAGCAAATTGGCTGAGACTTATTATTTCAACTAATATTTGTTGAGGCTGCTATGTACCTGGCCCCATGATAGGTTCCATAGGTTCCATGGGTATGATAGTTATGCCCTGAAAGTTGTTAACTTGCTAAGTATAAGTCTTTTACTTACAACAGGTGCACAACTAGCGCTGGCGCCTGCAGTTAGCTTTCAAACCCTCACTGGTGGACTGAAATTATCTTCCCTGTGGAGTTTATCCGTCTCCTCCGAGGCCAGGCAGTACTTTTATGTTGTCAAACAGGTCACTGAGCAAAAGTTTTAATCTCCCTTCTTCTGGGAGGTTTTGTTCTTTTCTTTTGATGAAGATAATCCTCTATCACCTTTCAGATGTACATATATGCTCCATGTGGTCATATATGAGTATATTGTGGATCATTTGTTGGCAAAGAAACGTGATGCTGTGATTGAAGAATGATGCTTAACTTGTGGATTTTGGCCACCTGAAGGTGGAGTGTACGCTACTAGGTTTAAACTCCTGGTGGACTTTTCACACTGAAACCACCCTTCTTAACCCCACCCACTGGATTTTTCATTAGTCAGGATTTCTGTAGTCCTAATTTCTTTCACTCTTAATCCCCACCTCAGGGGAAAAATCCCCTTTCCGCTGCTTAACGGAAAGCCAGTCATGGAGCCAGGACAAAGGCTAATGGAATGTTTGTGCTAACGCAGCCCAATGTGCAATTGCCACGGCAGTGACGGCAGTGCTGTAGGAATCCAACTGCGGGATACCTCAGGTAAGCCTTCTCCACTCAGCAGAACTTGCGTTAGTCCTGTCAACCTTTGTAATTTCTTTTTCTCTGCTTTTATGCCAAATTATGCCATTTTCTTTCTGATTGATATTTTATTCTTTTAGCCACATTTTCAATTCCATTATATATTCAGTTAGATTCTATTCACATCTTAAAAGTCTGGGACACTCATCTTTTTAAGGTGACTCCGCAATTGCTCAGATTTCCTGCATAGTGACCAAGTATTTTACCTCAGAGAAAACCGTCTTATTTCTCTCATGTTAATAGTTTCATTTTTTGTTTTTGGTGTGTGTGTGGTTAATGATAAAAATAATAACAGGAATTGTTAAGATATGGGAATTCTAACTTGTGGGTTCTATGGGGGACATAAACTCCCCAGGACGAGGGGAAAAAAGGAACCTTGTATACTTCCTACATATTTATTTTCTACAACATAATGTTCTCAAATGGGTTTTTCCCAAATCTGAAACATCTGAAGAATCTCTGAGATGAATATCAGAGTAACAGCAAACTCACTGGCTAT
Organism: Sapajus apella; assembly: GCF_009761245.1. Lineage (NCBI taxonomy): Eukaryota > Metazoa > Chordata > Mammalia > Primates > Cebidae > Sapajus > Sapajus apella. Next base: position 41,297,872 of record NW_022436947.1, read on the forward strand.
GTCTTAACTTTCTCTGCTGATTCAGCTTCTTTGCAGCCTACTAACAATGTGTTAACAGGTGTAAGAGATAGCTATTCTCCTCTTCTGATAAATACGTACAACTGTGATAAATGACAATTATGGGAGTAATACTTTACAGTTTAATAAAAGTCATGTTGGAATTGTGTGCTTTCCTTGAAAAATGAATTTAAATCCATGGTTCTATTTGTTCCTCATAACGATTCTTTGAAGGGAAAATAGTATTAACCCATTTCTTTACCAAAGTGAAGAAACTGGCCTTTGAGAAGCTAAGGTGGTTTGTTCCTAAACTTACAGCTAGTAAATGATAGAACTTATGTAATGTGATCCTTAGTCCTGTGCTCTTTCAGCATATCATGCAGCTTCTAATAAACATAAAGTTTTAATTGGTTTAGCTTTCTCCCAAGGAAGAGAGGACAAAGATTGCTCAGTCTTAGCATTCTGTTTATATCAATAAAATGGATTCTGAAAGTCTATCTTAGGTTGAATGCTTATAATCTTCTCATTTTATGACTCATTTGATAAACAATATGTGTGTGTGTGTGTGTGTGTGTGTGTGTGTGTGTGTGTGTGTGTGTGTGTGTGTGAAGATTGACGTAGGAGCCATAGGTCCAGGGAGCATTGAACATTTCTCTAATGCCATCTGCTATGATTGAACTGAAATGCTCATTAGCAAATCAGACCAATAGTCAGAGTTTTGTTTCTGTATTGATTCTCTTGGAAACTATTTTAGCTCTAAGAATAAGTTACATCTGTTTTGCTAATATTGTAGTCATTTACTTTTCATGCATCTCTTTTCAGTTTTAGCTTTTCCCCTAAATTTTAATTTAGTCCTTATTTTATGGAGTTGTAAAGTATTACTACCCATGAAAACAATGTGGAGATCCCCAAAGTGAAGTAATTGCTTTTATTTGGGGCTGAAGAAATATTCTCCCTTATACATAAAAATCAAAACAAAACAAATAGCTTTATTGTGACCATTCTGTGAGAGGCAAAATTAAAATCAGTGAAAACATGTATATTTGCTGCCTGGAGTTTTGAATTGGTCAAATATAATAGATTATTAATGAGGGAAATGGACATGCTTGAATACTCTTAATTCCCCAAAGAGTTAAAGTAACTGGAGCCTTACTGATGTTACAAGGAACTTACAGGCCTCATTTGGGATTTTGTGTGGGTTTTCTTGGTCTTGTTTAGTGTTTTTAAGGAGGGATAATATGTATTTTGTTGTTAAGTCTGACATTTGTTGGAATTCTTAGTTAAAAAAAATTTAAATAACTAAAATTTATGATGTAACTAAAAATTGACAGGCCAGCCTTTTTTTTGAATGGAGTCATGCTCTGTCACCCAGGCTAAAGCAGTGGCACGATCTTGGCTTATTGCAACCTCTGCCTCCTGGGTTCAAGTTAGTCTCCTGCCTCAGCCTCCTGAGTAGCTGGGATTTCAGGCACCCACACCACGCCCTGCTAATTTTTGTATTTTTAGTAGAGACAGGGTTTCAGTATCTTGGCCAAATAGTCTTGAACTCCTGACCTCGCAATCCACCCGCCTCAGAGTCCCAAAGTACAGGGATTACAGGCCTGAGCCCGGCGCCCGGTCTTAGGCCAGGCTTTTAAGTGACAGCTGAACACTGATTATTAGTTAAATTGTCCAAGGCATTAATATAGGGCACACCACCAGAGTTTTATGGCTTTATATTAAACAGTTGAGCAAAGTAAACCATTGTGTTTTATAGTTCTAGTAAGTAGTTGGCAAAGCTTTGAGCTTTATGGTTTATGTTAAACAGTTGGCTAATAGTGGATCACATGAGATTATTCACATTTCATATCAGAATAGATTATTATAAAATAATATTCCTCTTATAATTCTTGTAAAATTATTATATAATCTAGGGTAGCTAAAAATCAACAAGGCTGCTGCAGCTAATTTATTTGTTAGATGTCTTTGCTTATCCTTTAAGCCTGTACTTATCTCTGAAAAATCAGTTTCTGACATTCTCTACTATGTATTTGATTACACAAAAATAAAATCCAATCTGAGTAGGAATTTAAAAATATTCTAGTGAATGGGATTTATTCAACATGTTAGTATCTATCACAGTTGTTAGAATTTCTCATGATGGCTACATAGGAGACCAGGTGGCTTTGTGTCTTTACTACACAGCCATAGAAAATGGTGTCACCAATCGTTCCCTTGTGTCTGGTCCTAAAGATAGAGAAGGGTAGATACTTGCAGACAGGAAGGATATGCACAGACGTCTTACTAAATCTCTTAAATCCTCAGGATTAAAAAGGAGACTCAAAAGGATTTATAGCTATAAGGAAGCCAGGGTCTCCAAATCATTGGAATCATAATACCACTATATACTTTCTACTGAATGTATGCATTTGAAACTCCAGATGCCCACTAGATAACTCTCTGATTATTTAATAATGTAATTCATAAAGCCATTAAAATAAATTCTGTCACTAGAATCAATTAGACAATTGTATTTTATAACTTATTATTTTGGTAATACTAATCATAGACATGCCTGAAACAAATACATAGTATACTTGGGTTATTGCTTTATGAGATCTTATAGAGAGACTAGCAAAGCTAAATTGAGATGTAGCTGCTGGTTGGATAACCAGAGTCATTCCTAATCTGAGATGATGCATATACCACACAAATAACCACAATGTATATAATTCAACGTCATATCTCAGGAAAACTATAGTTTCTTTTATATCATAGGTCTGCTCAAACATTCTATAAACAGTTATGGCCATTTATGAACTCTAAAGCTCTGTGTTGTAGTAGTTGCTAACCTTTTTTCCTTAGCTCCCATATAGTTTTAAGTTCTTTGAATTCTGTTTGCCATCATGGAAAAATTAGGGAGGAAGTTTTCTTTTTTCTCTATATTTGTTTGCTAAATCCCTGTAAATCTATTTGTAAGTTATTTGTTCTGAGGAATTATTCTGTTACAATAGAAGGGCTCACATTTGCACTGTATTTTTTTCACTTACATAGTACTTTAATGCCTATAAAGATAATTTATCAGTTTGACCGTTGCAGTTCTGGTTTGATAAGAACTCTACAGTAATTTCCATTGAATTACATGATACACAATAATGATACAGTACATTGGCAGAAATAATTTTTCATTTTGGTGTTTCTATTTAAAATTCTAGAGTTCTCTAATTTAAAATGTAAATTGAGCCCTTGGTTTTAAATAGTCATAGGATGACTTATGCAATGTGAATACAAATCAAAGCTAATGTAATATATTTTAATACCTGGGCACCTGCTGAAATAAAGTTGGAAGGTACATTATTTTTATACTTCCTATTTTGAAATACTACAGAATTGCGTACTTACTCCAAAACCCTGTGCACTTTTGGCCTATCCTATTTAGCACATGAAAGAAAAGCTATTTAACAGTGAGAAGTTATTAAAGGATTAATATATCTTAATTGATCACCCTCCTATAAGACTTAAGATAGTGCCTCACAAAATCAACCACGAAACTACAAAAGGATGGAGGAAAATTTAAAACTGCATTTAAATGATTTTAAATTGCTCTTCAAGAAAAATATATTTTAAACTATTTTTTAACAAAATTTAAATATTTTCCAAATTTTATTGTTTAAATAGACTTGTTTTTAGAAAAATTCCTTCTATTGGAGTAAGGAGGTACTGTGTCTTCCATTCTCTTCCTCATTGAAAATGCCTTTAATAACATTGTCTTGAGTCAGAGGAAAAGCAAAGGCTCTTACGAAAACAAAAAAGCTTGAAACCTGTTTTGGTATACAGCAAGAACGTGGTAGTTACACAGTAAAGAGAATGTTCTTTTCTTTTTTCAAGACGGAGTCTTGCTCTGTCACCTAGGCTGGAGTGCAGTGGCGCAAACTTGGCTCACTACAACCTCTGCCTTTTGGGTTCAAGTGATTCTCCTGCCTCAGCCCCCTGTGTAACTGGGATTACTGGGGCATGCCACCATGCCTGGCTAATTTTTGTATTTTTAGTAGAGATGGGGTTTCACCATGCTGACCAGGCTGGTCTGAACTCCTGACTTCAAGTGACCCACCCTCCTTGGCCTCTCAAAGTGCTGGGATTACAGGTGTGAGCTACAGTGCCAGGCCAAGAGAATGTTATATCAAAATAATTTCTAGCTGGGCTTCACAATCCAATTCACAAACCCCTTATATTTTAGCATTGATACTGTAATAGAGAACTAGCAAAACTTTCCTCATTGCTTCATAAGGATCAACAATATGTGAAGGCAGGATAGATCACCTTCTTATATGACTTAAGTAGTGCTTCACAAAATCAACCACAAAACTACAAAGGGACAGAGGAAAATGCCTATGTACCGAAGGGGGTCTGGAGGCCTAATCTGGAGTCCTATTGTAAGAAAAACGTATTTTAAAATTAATATTTTATTTTAAAAATTAAGGCAAATGTTATATTCTACTCTGTGATGGTTAATACCGAGTGTCAACTAGATTGGATTGAAGGATACAAAGTATTGTTCCTGGGTGTGTCTGTGAGGGTGTCCCCAAAGGAGATAAACATTTGAGTCAGTGGACTGGGAAAGGCAGCCCCACCCTGAGTTTGGGTGGGCATGATCTAATCAGCTGCAAGCACAGCTAGAATATAAGCAAGCAGAAAAATGTAAAATGAGAAACTGGCCTAGCCTCCCAGCCTACATCTTTCTATCTCTGGGTGGGCGGCTAAGGTGATGGCAGTGCCAGCTGAGGGGCGCTGAGGCAGGAGAAAGATGTAGGCTGGGAGCCTAGGCCAGTTTCTCTTTGCTGCTTGCTTATGTTCTAGCTGTGCTGGCAGCTGATTAGATCACACCCACCCAGATTAAGGGTGGGTCTGCCTTTCTCAGCCCACTGACTCAAATGTTAATCTCCTTTTGCTTACGTCCTCACAGACACACCTAGGATCAGTACTTTGTATCCTTCAGGCCAATTAAGTTGATAGTATTAACCATTACATACTCATAATTTAAGTTTCAAAGCTTTACGATTGTTTATACTACTTGGTTCAGAGTGAAATAGATGGTCCATAAAATGACCATGATTTTCTGAGGGTTTGTGCGTTTATTGGCAGTTGTCTTGTACCCTGGTTTTAAAAGCACTGACTTATAAGGGACCACAGGATCCTCCCACTTAAAGGTATTTCCCCAAAAGGCTGTCTTTAACCCTCCGGCCTTCTCTCTGAAAGGGATTATAAATGACCAACAACATAAAAAAAAAAAACATACGCTCTACAGAAAAAAAATGGTTTTCATCCCAATTTATCTAACAACCCTTAGTGCCATACAGTGTAAGGAGTGTGGTCTTTGAAGACAGAAAGATATGCACTTTAATTCCATCCCCAGCGCATCTGTGAAAGACCGTGGGGGAAAGCTTTCATCTCAGTTTCTGAGGCTATCCAGTTAGCTTCAGGATAACCAAGATTGCTTATCCTGAGTATGGATAGCGATACTCAGCTCATGATGCTGCTGTGCAAGTGTAAAGACTGTGTATGCAGAGTGCCTGGCAGAGTGCATTTACTCATTCAGCCAAAATTACCTGCTTTCTTACTCTGCTAGCCACTGTGATAAGCACTGACGTGGGGCTATAAACAGACATGGCCCCTGGCCTCCAGGAGCTCAGGGGCATATGAGATAGAAACAGAAACAAAAAGAGCATACTAATAAAGAAGAAAGGCAATCTCATGTATTAGTAATTAAGCAGTGTGATGCATCAATGTTGTAGTGGAGATGGATCACCCTGGCTTGGCTAATGAGGGCTATTTATTTGCATTTCTCCTCAACTCTGCATTTAGTGATGTCTCCTTTGTTGACTGAAATTGGCTGTAGTGGGGTTATCTGCACCAGAAAAATCATCCAGGGCTGCAAGTCAGCCAGCCCTCCATTGCCTTACTGCCCTAGAAAGTATGCTGTTAAACATTTACCAGCATGCTGCAGGGTGTATGTGACAGGGATAAGCCTGGATGGTACATAGATAAGACGGTTGCGCCTCCATGAGGAGACACATTTGGTATGAGAACTTAGTGATAAGAGGAGAAGTTTCTTGCAGATTCAGGGGCAGAGCACTTTAGGCAAATAAACTAGCAAATGCAAAGACATGAAATGTTAAAGAACTGATATATAAACAATAATTTTTGAGAGTCATAATTTTTGAGACAATACCAAATTGGTTGGTGTTGTAGGGAGTGACTGGGGTCTTGAGCTTTTAGGTATTCAACAGGTAACATTAATTGTCAAAACTGGCTTTTGGTCCAGACAATCTAGGACCCAGAGAGTTCTACTTGCTTATGTAAGGTAAGCTACATCAAATTATAACTCTCTGCTTAGGACTTTACATCATCTAATCTTTACAACAAACTTATTAGGCAAGTAAAGAAAAGGTTACCTGTGTTTCTTAACTCCTACTGCTAATTATTAGATAGCCTGGAATTGGAACTTTGGTCTGGGCAGCCTCAAGGCCCACATTCAGTTCTAGTCTGTTTCAGTGAGACATTTCAAGAAGAGAAAGGAGAGTCGGACAGAAAAGGGACAGTGCCTAAAATGCTTTCACTGGGGTGGGAGGGGCAGAGGAGGAGAAACAGCTGGACTCAGGGTCCCAAAGGAAAACCCAGAAACTGGATCAAAGATGAGGAGTCTGAAGAAAGAAGTTGCCAAAAAGAACTATACAATAGTGAAACCAGGACTGATGACAAACTTCTCCTACATTTGCCAAGAGAGGATGTTGATCCCAATCTGTACAGTCCCTTTACCCTGGTTTAATCTTTGGCTCACCGTTCAGAAAATTAACTATTTGTGGGCCTAAAATTTAGGTGAGAATTTTGAAGAGTTTTTTTTTTCATATTAGTTGAAAATATATTTTGAGTTAGATATAATACATACTTTCAAAAGTTTGAGGCTTTTATCTCACCAAAATAAATTTATGATATAAATTACCATTTTCTTTTCTTTTTTTTTTTTTTTTGAGACAGAGTCTTGCTCTGTCGCCAGGCAACAGGCTGGAGTACAGTGGCTCTGTCTCGGCTCACTGCAACCTCCAACTTCTGGGTTAAAGCAATTCTCCTGCCTTAGCCTCTCTAATAGCTGGGACTACAGGTGCATGCCACCACACCCAGCTGATTTTTATATTTTTTAGTAGAGACGGGGTTTTACCATGTTGGCCAAGATGGTCTCAATCTCTTGATCCGCCCGCCTCGGCCACCCAAAGTGCTGGGATTATAGGCGTGAGGCACCGAACCCGGCCGATTAATTACCATTTTCTTACCTTTTTCTCACAAGTGGATATGAATAATTCATGCCACTTTATCTCCAGTTTTTTATTCTTTAAGATTATCCTCATTATTGGACGAATGAATAATTTTCTTAGTTATATTTTTATTTTTTTTATTACTAAACAACACAGCTAGAACCTGCTATTAATGTTTAATATTCCATATTGTCCACAATCCATACAAAAAGTATTTAAATATTAAGGGATATTTTATAACATTATAGTATGGGTTTCCATTTTTTTTGTACAGTAAATGAGTGATTTTGCAGTAGAATTTCTAGGAAGCTCTTGATAATGTAACAGCAATGAAAATAATGATTTGCTTTCATACTCAAAACATGGCTATAAAATATGCTTTGTTGTTGCAGTAAATAGTATCATATTCAAATAATTCTCTTAATAATTTGCATTTTTTTAAATTAGGAAAACAGATGTAACAGGAATATTTCAAGCAAATAGGAAAATAGAAAGGCAAAGGAAATAGGATTCCTGGCACCCATTTCTTGTATATTATTTAAATATATTTTCTTCTTCTTTTTTTTTTTTTCTGCAAAGTACAGTGACAGATTTAAAAATGAAGAAAGTAAAATCTAACCCCACCTGCTCAAGCCATAAGCATTTTAGCCTGGAAGGAGGGATGAGGCTCAAGATGAGAGGTGGGGTGAGAGGCTATAGGAGGGCGGTAAAGGACAGTGGTTCTGAAGGTAAACAAGAGCTAGCGAGTACATCCAAGGATTATTGAAACTGAACATGGGCTAGAGCTTTTCTCCACGAGGCAATAGTGAGGCTGATGCATACTTCTGTCCACAGTTAGAAAATACATTTGATCATACCTGAAGTGCAAGTCTTTAAAGGAGAATTGAGTTTCAATGATTCCAGTGGTTTTCACTCGAGAATGAAGAACATCTTGTTCATTTGGCACATACCCAGATGCTGTTATTCTATCCAAATCATTAAGGTAGCTAACAAAGACAAAACAAAATTATATATGTGTATATAATGTGTGTGTGTGTGTGTGTGTGTGTGTGTGTGTGTGTGTGTGTGTGTAAACTTTGCATTTGAAGAGACCAGGATTCAGTACAAATGAATTTTTAGTGTAGGTTTACTAAAAATGATAAATTCTAGACTGGTGCTTTCCAAACTCTGCTCATCAGAATTAAAAGTTGGGTTGCCAGCCGTGGTGGCTTACGCCTGTAATCCAAGCACTTTGGAGGCCAAGGTGCCTGGATCACCTGAGGTCGGGAGTTCAGGACCAGCCTGACCAACATGGTGAAACCCTGTCTTAAAAACAAAACAAACAAAACAAAAGTTGGGTAGCTGGAATGCTCCAGAACTGCAGAGGGCTGAATGCGACACACAGCTGAACCCCCAGTGTCCTCCCCTAAAGGCACCTAAATCAACACTGGCTTCAACTGTATTTTATGAGGTTTATGTGATACATTTGCCTGCATATGGATAGGAGTATGAAATAAAATTTCTTTGTAGGGCCTGGATCATTACAAAACTAAAAGCTGCCTTACAGTGCTAGTTGCTAGATTATCCTCAAAATTCTATAGTTTGAATTTAGGCATTTGGGTTTTATGAGAGTGATTGGTTTTAATGTCCTTATTTGAAGGTTGCTTGTTATTTTTGCATGCATTTGCCTCATCAGGACTCAGCCATTTCCATTAAATGCTGTTGCAACATCTAGTTAAAACAATAAGAGAAGTACAGTTTGTCTCTCTTCTTGGTCTATGCTGGAAGTGACTCATGAATTTGCAGACCCACCCTGACCTGGCTCTCGTGGAGAGAGAAGGCTGAACTCACCCCCTGTCCCCACTCCCACCTCCTCTTCCATCAGTGCATGGTTGTATCTTTACCCCTTCCAGAAAGCTATGTTAGAAATTCCTAGTATTATCAGGCTGAATGTTGTGTTTTTTCTTGTCACAGGATCTAGGTGTGGTGATGAACAGGAATAAGTCTAATTAAACTGTGTATGCTATAACTGTTCATTAGTCTGTTAAATTAGAGGAAAAAAACACCTGCTTTCAGCTTCCTAATCCTTGAAACCAGATGTCCTTATACTAAAACAAAGTATTTTATTGCTGTAAAAATAATTTGAAAACCACTGGTCTAGACTTGTGATACTAAGGCTTTAGTGGTTTAGCAATATCACTATTTCTGTAAAAATTTTAAATATAAATAGTAAGAGCATGGAAATGCTTTTATGATGAATTTCACCATTACACTGAATCACCTTATAGAAAGATAAGACTGGAGTGCTTCCATCGAGGCAGAATTTGTGAGGTAGAATCCAGCTAAATGTTTGTCAGTGTTAAAAATTGTTTGTTCAATGATTAAGTTGAGAAGGTGTTATGCCTTAGCACCTAGCACAAAGATTTTAAAAAACAAAAATTTATTTAAAAAAATTCATTGTTAATATAGGTAATTTATTTTTGGAGGGTCTTTTTCCTTTTAAGCTGAAACAAATTAAGAGTAGACAAGGGTCCCAAATGGATTTCAGCCAAAAGTAAAATCACACCTCAAGGAACACATAACATATATAATATGAAAATGTATCACTATTGTTTTAGTCTAAAAAAGTTTAAGTTTTCTTTTTAAAAAAAGAATGACACATAAGATGTAAATGTATTGGAAAAAGTCCTGCCAGAATTTGCTAATGTATTTATTTTCTATTTTGGCAAGCAAATCCCTTTGCAAAATTTTTATTAACTAAGCCTACGTATGTGGTAGGTACATTGTTGGTTAGTTCATGCAAGAGTAAAAAGAAAACAAAAAAAAACAAAAGCATACCTGCCAAAATAAAGATTAAATTCATTTCATGATAGCTAAGTGAAACCTTGGTAAGGACACATTTATTTGCATGTATAAATGATTTCAAGCAAAGCAGAAGTATTAGCAAACTGACAAATTTGCATTTGAAATGCTTGTTTAAATAAACAAATAAAGAAGTAGGTGTTAAAGTTTATGATCTAACGCTTAGACCAAATAGAGACCCTTAATATATACGACTCTAATCATTTAAAAGTACTCAGTTCTTTTCCAATCATTTAAACTAGTATTTTTCCTGGTGAAGTCCATGGTAATTCTTAAAGCAGGTGGAATTTAAAAGCACACTAGATGGCTGCAATTAGTTAACAGTCAACTAAAATGTTTCCTCTGATTGTCCCTGCCATACCCCTCTTCTTTCAATTTGCTAGAACTGATGAGGTTGTTATGTTGCCAACTATGATATTCTTTCCCCTTATTCTGATTATATTCACTTTTTGTTAGTCTTAACTTGAAGGCTCTCTAGATTTGAGAAAGCAAGAAATATCTTACTGTCACCAAAAAAATAAAAAATAAAAAAGTGTTAGAGACCTTGCTCTATATAAGGTATATGAAATAGACACATATTGTAGTACCAATCTCATTTTATGTATTGTTTTACAATGTAATTCAGTGTTTGAAAAAAAAAATTTTGCTCTTAATTTCTGGAAGAAAGCAATGACCATTCAACTACCTTTCTCAGCAAGCTTTCCTTTTAAAGACACCTAAGAGCAGAAAAAAAAAATAACACTTTATTTAATTATTTATTTATTTAGGTTTATGTATGAAATTTCTCTGAGACACAGGGAAAATCAGCTTTTCTGTTATTATATTGCACCTGCAATAATCTGGGTAGTCAAAAACTATTACAATATGGGCAACATTTCCAAAATAAATGCAAATTGATAGTGTTTAATCGTTTTTAACTTGAAGAACAGATTTTAAAAATTTACAATGGCTCTATGAGGGAGTAGCTACTCCTGGTATGAAACATACTTTAAGTATTTAAATTAAGGGAAAAGCTAAAATTAAAGACTAGAAAGTACAATAAACTGTCACTTATTTGCCCATTTTTACTATGTGGTTTGTACAAGTCTAAATATATTAATGAGCGCCCACTTTAATCTATCTTTCTCTCTGGCTCTCTCCCCAGAGCTTTACTAAGCAAGATTTTATGGGAATATTCCACAATTCAGCTTATTACTCATTGTGACTTCACTTACCAATGAATAGTACAGAAAAGCAATGTTTTACTACACTTCAGAGACCCCTTTTACTATTAAAATGTGGTAGGTGCTGAGACATTTATGAAAAGTTATTCAACTTAATACAATCACAAAACAAGCCTCATTCTCTCCTTCATCAGAGAGCTAGGAGCAACTCTTTCCTCCAAAAGCAATGTGCCCTTTGAAATTGAGGTCTAAAATAAAGATGAATGAATAATTACAGAAGATTTTTCCCCTAGAATTTATATAGCTTATTTTCTCTCCATAATCATTTTGTCCATCAGTGATTAAAAATCTGAAGGGTCATGCAAGCTTCGTTGTTCTGTCCTTAACTGATCTTTTCCATTTGCTTCACTTTTATGTTACTGTTTTGTGTTTGTTTAATTAAATAATGCTAGCAGGTTCTGTTGGGGGGATGATTCATCAAAAGAACTATATTTACACTTTTTCACACATATGTATGAACAGAAATAGAAAATAAGTAATTAGATTGTTTCATATATGCACACATCTTGCAGACATATAGTGGCAGGCTATGTTAGGAACCACTTGCTAAAAGAATTGTTTTTGGTGGGTTTTTTTTTTTTTTTTTTTTTTTTTTTTGTGACAGGGTCTTGCTCTGTTGGCCCAGCTGGAGTGCAGTGGTGCGATCTCTGCTTACTGCAGCCTTGACCTCCTGGGCTCAAGCAATTCTCCATCTCAGCTTCCCAAGTAGCTGGGACTACAGGCAAGTGCCACCATAGCTTGCTAATTTTTGTATTTTTTCGTAGCAACTTGGCTTTGCCCAGGCTGGTCTCAAATTCTTGAGCTCAAGCAATCTGCCTGCCCTGGCCTCCCAAAGTGCTGGGATTATGGGCATGAACCTCTGTGCCTCACACTAAAAGAAAATTTTATAACACTTTGACAATGAAATTATAAATAGTGTCACAAGCTCCTAATTTCTTTATGGTTAATTAGAGCTAAATGGGTGATATAAGCAGTGAAATTTATACAATTTTTTCAGACTCCAAATGAATCCCCTGGTATACAAGTGTTTTAGAAATTAATTCATTAATTTCTTCTAGAATTTTGTATCATGGTCATCAACCCAATGAGCCAAGGCATGTGTCATTAATAAAATTAATCTAGGAGATGATTTCACTAATATGAATAGAGATGAAGTGAATAGCCCAAAACCTCAGTGTACACGTCACCAGTCTGTGTTAATGTGGAATGCTATGCATAATGGTGAAGTCTTTTTAATCAAGAGAAGATATTTGCAACATATGTATCTTCTCAGGCAGAGTTTCAAACTTAGTTATTTAAAATGCTCCCCTGGTTATATATTTTTACATCTCATTATGTCACCTTGTTCATTTTTATTTCTCTTCAATTCCTTTTTATTTTACTATAATAAAATGTAACACCATTTACTTTCCTCATTTGCATTTACAAATACAAAGCAAGTAGAATTATAATTCTTAATTTTAAATGTTTTGCCTCCAATTCCCCTTAAAGTGAATTCACTTACTAAGCTGCCGAGTCATTGAGCTGATACTCAGATGCCCTTTCAAAGCAGGCCTGAATCCCTGGATCTCTCCACAGTCGTTTTATTACCTCAGCCAGTTGAGGCGTCATGCCACCATCTTCCAGGGAACTTGCCATTGCATAAAGTTGTCGTTGGTCCTCCTAGAACAGTGTTTTAGTTAGAATAAGAATGGATTATTTGGAATCACATGTTCTGTTTTTCTAATAGAATATTTTAATGAGATGATTTTAATCTTATTCCTTTAACTAATAATTCCACCAAACATCTTTTCAAACTATATTGAGATAAATAGAACTAAAGTTTCTCATGGCTGAGTGATGTCCAGAAGAGTTCTCCCTTGCAAAAACTATAAAATATTATGTGAAGCCATTAGCATATTTTGGAATTTATCGCTGACTTCTGAATATGATATCAAGAATGATAATAATAGTTTGCCGTACTCATATTGAGATTGTAGAAGGTCTACAGGTTATACTAAGGTAAAAGAAAAATTAACCTGATCTAATCTGGTATTTTCTTTTTTTAATCATTTGCCATGAGTTTTTCTAGAAAAATAAAAATAAAAATTAGAGTAGGCTGGACATGGTGGCTCATGCCTGTAATCCCAGCACCTTGGGAGGCTCGGGTGGGTGGGTCACTTAAATCCAGGAGTTTGAGACCAGCCTAGGCAACATGGCAAAATTCTTCTTTACAAAAAAATTAGTCAGGGATGATAGTGCTTGTCTGTAGTCTCAGCTACTTGGGAGGCTAAGGTGGGAGAATTGCTTGATTCTGGGAGGCAGAGGTTGCAGTGAGCAGAGATTGCACCACTGCACTCCAGCCTAGGTGACAGAACCAGACCCTGTCTCAAAAAAAAAAAAAAAAAAAAAGTAAACATGGGAAATAAATTCATTATTCTAAAATTGTATTTTTTCAAAAAATTAGTATATAGTATTTTTTTGTCATCAGTACCTCTTCATAATCATATAAAGAAATGGCAAACATTTAGGTCATCCCTGTAGGATTGCATGCCTTTGGAATGAATCAGTAGGCCAGAGGTGAGAATTTTTTATGCAAAGCAATGAATTATGGTCTTAGTCCTGTTGGGATGAGATTTGGAGGTTACCAGGGAAGGTGGAAATAGAAGTTTATTGAGTAAATACTATAGTCTGCAATTTATTTAAACTAATTTAAACTAATAATCAAAACAGCTTTATGATAAATTTTTTTTAAAGAGTTTGAGTTTGAGAGTAATTAAATTGATTGTGGTAATAGTCCAGGTAAATGGAGAAATCTGAGCTCAACCTTGTCAGCTTCCAAATCCAATATCCTTTTCAACTCAGAATCCTTCTAGTGCATATTATTACAATTTACAAAACTGCACATATCTCACATAATCCTTACCACTGTGAGATAGACACTATATTCTTCCCATTTTACATGAGAGGAATCTGAAACTCTGAGTTTTAGAAACCAGTAAACCAGTAAATACCATGAGCATCAGAAGAGGAGTAAAACGCAAGCCCATTTTGTGCCGTGTCAGGCTGTTACTGTTAAAGGAAAGGGGTCCCGTTCCAGATCCCAAGAGATGATTCTTGGATCTCACACAAGAAAGAATTCAGGGCAAATCCAGAGAGTAAAGTGAACGCGAGCTTATTCAGGAAGCAAAGGAGTAAAAGAATGGCGACTCCAAATACAGAGCAGCCCTGAGGGCTGCCGGTTGCTCATTTTTATGGTTATTTCTTGATGTTATGCCAAACAGGGGGTGGATTATTCATGCCTCCCCTTGTTAGAGCATATAGGGTAATTTCCTGATATTCATGGCCTTTGTAAACTGTCATGATGCTGGCAGGAGTATAGCAGTGAGAATGAGCAGAGGTCACTCTCATGGCTCTCTTGGTTTTGACAGGTTTGAGCCAGCTTCTTTACTGCAACCTGTTTATCAGCAAAGTTGTTACAATTTGTATCTTGTACTGACCTCCCATCTCACCCTGTAACTTAGAATGTCTTAACTCTCTGGGAGTGCAGCCCAGTGGGTCTCAGTCTCATTTTCCTCAGCTCCTATTTAAGATGAAGTTGCTCTAGTTCAAATGCCTCTGACACTACCAATGAAGTATGTTCAATAAGAACTTGCTGCTTTTCTGATACAATTCAGCTTATTATTATTTTGAATTGGCTACAGTTTTTTCTACTATTTTATCAAAAATTTGCTCTTTGTACAAAAAATAAGGGCATGTCACTAGCTTAAAAGACAGACACTGTTAAGGCAAAAACAAAACAAAACAAAACAAAAAAAACTTAATCCGTCTTTCTTCACAATCAGATTTTATTGTTAAAAACTAAAATGATCAGATGATCACTGGTTCAAGTATTCAATGTGTAAATCAAAAACAAGTTTCTAAGTCCCCCAAGCAACAGAATTCTAAGCCCCCAACCAATAGAAATCCCTCTAGGCCAAGGGAATTCCAAAGTAAATCTGAAAAACTAGTTCAGGCCATGATAGGAAGGGTGGGGTCAGACATGCCTCATTATGCTCTCCTCCCTTTGGAATTCAGACACAACTCACCAGCATTAACATTAAAACAGAGATTTTAGCCAGTGGCTCACACCTGTAATCCCAGCACTTTGAGAAGCTGAGCTGGGCAGATCACCAGGTCAGGAGATCGAGACCATCCTGCCCAACATGGTGAAACCACATCTCTACTAAAAATACAAAAACAAACAAACAAATAAAAAAAAAAAAACACCAGAGATCTTAGGACTGATAAAAACAGACTAGAGCAATAAGATTCCAAATTCCAACCTGACTCTAGTATAGAGCAGGCGCTGAAAGAAATTATTTTACCCCCAAATATGTATTTTTTGACATGTATTGAAATGGCCCTGAAAACCTGTCTTTTGTGGGGGAAATTTACATTGTGTAAAGAATCCTCTTCCCTTTTCAAGTCCTTTTCTGATCATGCTGAGATTAGCTGAGAGTCTAGCACTTTTTAAAGGTGAAAATAGGAAATATTTGCCATCTATTGCCTCCAAGGGTGCAATATGAGACTTTATCTACATAATAAGAACCTTGGTCACCACAGCCTCTTATCTTAACCCAGAGACTCCTTTCTATTCATTCTAGGCCTTTATACAATAACTTAACTCTTTCAACCAATTAGCAATCAGAAAATGTTTGAAAATGTTTGAATTTCAACAAAATGTTGAAAATGTATGACTGGAAGGTCCTGCTTCAAGTTGTCCTGCGTTGCGTTTCTGGACCTTGCATGTATTGACTGATATCTTCCTGTAAATTTTGTCCCCATAGAATGTATAAAATCAAGTAATAACTACTTTGGGCATATGTTCTCAGGTCCTTCTGAAGCTGTGCCATGGGTCATGGTACTCACATTTGGCTCAAAGTAAATCTCTTCCAGTATTTTGCGAAGTTTGGCTTTTTTTGTCAACAAATGGCCAAATCAATGCTCCACCTGATTTTCTAGCATCGACACAGGATAGATTTTTACAACCTCATTTCTCTATTAAATGGATGTGAAAGAACTGCAAGTCCAGCGAAATATGCTCTGGTCACTTTTGCTAGCATCATCCTATTTGTTCCTTCCACTATTAAA
This sequence comes from Sapajus apella, assembly GCF_009761245.1. Classification (NCBI taxonomy): domain Eukaryota; kingdom Metazoa; phylum Chordata; class Mammalia; order Primates; family Cebidae; genus Sapajus; species Sapajus apella. The sequence continues at coordinate 41,314,334 of NW_022436947.1, forward strand.
GTGCTATTTAGAATGAATGATGCAATGAAACAACCACTACACAGTTTTATCCCTAAGGAGAAAAAGTTATACATCTTGTCAGCATATCTTTATAAACCAAATAAATATACTGTTTCATTCCTTTAAAAATATTCCATTTATCATTTAAATAGACTTTATTTGTAGAGGTATCATGAATATAGTTTTACTTTAGACACTTAGATGTTACAAAGTCTTCCTTGACCACTTCAGTCCTATAACCTCCCACAAAGGCAAATTATCCTATCTGGTCGGTTTTTGTGTCTCTAGACCTTTTACTTTTTAAATTTGTGCATGCATAGGTGGAGCCCATAGTGATGATTTTCAATCCAGGCTGAACATTATAAGCATATGGGGTACCCTTAAATATACTGATAGCAAAACTGTCACCCAAACAAAATGAATCAGAATCTCTGCATGTCAGGCCCTGCAAAGATATTTTTTAAAAGCTTCAAGGTGGCGTAACTGTTCTTAAGAATCTCTGGCAATACATAGTTGTTATTTTTTTTTAACTATAAATAATACTTTATTGAACATAGTATATTTCAGTTCTTGATGTTTTTCTGTGATTATTGAAAAGCTAATGTAATTTAAAGAATTAAAAACTTTAAATTTATAGAAGTAAACAAATTTTTTAAATTTAAAATTCTTTAATGTTTTTAAGAGATTGAGCCTACTCATCAAATGTGATTTTTTAAAAAATATATAACATCAAAATGTATAGATAATATGAAAAGTTACCTTCCTTATAGCAGCCTAACTGATTGAACACTTAACGTCTACTATTTTATTGCCATATTTTAAAAACTCTAGTAATTTCTCACCAAACTCAAAACTGAAAATAAAACCCAAATCCCTTATCCCTTGCTGTGACTCACAAAGCTGTACGTGTTTTGACCCCCTCTTTCCCTCCCTCTTTCTCCCTTTCTCTCCCTGCCCTTGAGATTCAAGATGCGCCTAACAACTTGCTGCTCCTTGAATTCACCAAGCCCCCATTTCAGCTCATACGGGTTGTTCCCTCCATGTCCTTTCTGCGGTTTACTTCCTTTTTCACTCAAGTCTCTTCCCAGTACCACCTCTTCAATAAAGCCTTCTCTGATCACCCTTTCTGCCACATTTTTCAAATATCACCCTGTGAATTAGAGTAGCATCCCAAAGAAGTTTTATTTCCCATGAGGTATTTGGAAAAGCTTGGGAATTACAGTGGTCCTGGAATGGCTCATTCTCTCTCCCTGTCTCTCTCTTTTTAAAAGAATATTTTTTATTTATTCAATTTTTATTTTACTTTAAGTTCTGGGATACATGTGCAGAATGTGCCGGTTTGTTACATAGGTATATACGTGTATTGGTGGTTTGCTGCACCTGTCAGCCCGTTGTCATTCTCTTAAGATTGTGTAACTTTGGGACTACATTGTATAGAAAATAAAATATGAATTTTCCCTACAGATTACTCAAACCTTCATCATTAATATGAGGGATCCCAGGTGGTCTTAGAACTTTGTGGAACTCATTCCGAACCCTAGCATCATATTTCCAAAGATCATGAAAATAAATCCAGAGGAAGGAAGGCTATATAGTGTAGCTAGAAATGCTGAGAAATGCTAAGTTAAAAATGCCACGTTTTGTTTCTACTGGGTTTTCAGAATCTTTGAGTATTAATATCGGTTGAAAATTTCCAAGTTGTTATTGTATGCATATACACCAAACAGATTTGATCACAGAACTTTAATTGTAGAACATCTTGAGGAAGTAGGGCTTTTTGGTTCATATTGCAGAGTTTACTTTGTAGGGTTCTATGTCCAAAATGGTTACAACAGCACTCAAATCATGTAGTAAAAGTGTTACAATTTTCAGCATTCTTTTATGTCAGTTGAGTGGATTCTATATGCTCTAAAATAGCCTATAATATTTAAAAGGATAAGTAGAAACTTACTAAATATCTTCATAATTTCTCCTTTCCTGTTTCTTAAGTTTAACCCTCTTTTCAAGTTCTATGCTTATGAAATTACAAGCCTATCAAATACTAAACCACAACCAATAAGAACAAGCCCCATTTAGCTGCTTCTCCTCTAACTACAGATCCCATCTCTCTCCTACTCCTTGGCTATAGGTCCTGAAAATATTGTCCTTAACTGTCCTAATAGCCTGATCTCATTTCTCCACACACTCCGCTGGAGTGTGAGTCCACCAGTCTTCTGAAACCTCTCTCGCTATATTCCCAATGGCTCCATATTTCTAAATCCAATAGGTTCTATTTAATAGTCTCCTTTCTTAACCTGGCAAGATCTTTCAATGTGGATAGCTCCCTTTGGAACACTTCTCTTGAATTCTGTGATTTCATATGCTTCTGATTTTCCTTTTACTCTTCTATCCTCTCCCCTGAAGTTTCCTTTTCCTAACAAATGAGCAGAAAATATTGTTTGTTTTTTTTAACACTCTTCCCTAGACTCCGTTATCCCTGATACCCCTCTCTTCTTAATCTAAGGGCTTCACCTGTTCCATTCTACTTTCTTAGTATGAATTCTATGCCATAGTGTAATGGCATGCCACTAACACCTAGGTTTAGATCTCTAGACAAAGTATCCATTTTGGGCTTCAAATGCACATTTGTAATTGCTTACATATGTATATAACCCATGGAACTTACAAACGCATTTCCAAAACCAGATTAATTAGTTCTTTCCATCCTCATTTAATGTTAGTGTTCCTCTTCTTAGTAATATTTTCTATAAGCAAGGATCCAGCTCCACATTTAGCTGCCCTGCCCTTTTGAAATAGCACATTATTTGTAGTTATTTGTTAAACATCTAGCTCTCCTCTCCTGATGACAATATTATTCTATCTCAGTTACTGCTGAGCCCTCTCTACAATCCCAGTATCCAACTGAATGTCTACCACATAAATAATAGTTTAATAAAAAATAATTCTTTTCAAATGAAGTTGGATGTGTAGATTTTAATACATAAATTTTAATGATCCTATATTCAAAATAAGTATTGAAAAATAAAAATACCTAATGTTTACTGGAAACATATTCTATAATACCCTATATTATAGTGGGTTTCTTTTCTTTCTTTCTTTCTTTTTATTTCTTTCTTTCCTTCTTTCTTTCCTTTCTCTCTTTTTCTTTCCATCTTTCTTTCTTTTCTCTTTCTTTTCTTTTCTTTTTTTTTTTTCTTTCTTTCTTTCTTTTCTTCTGATGGAGTCTCACTCTGTTGCCCAGGCTGGAGTGCAATAGTGCAATCTCAGTTTACCAGTTTACCACAACCTCCGCCTTCTGGGCTCAGGCGATTCTCCTGCCACAGCCTCCTGAGTAGCTGGGATTATAGGCATGCATCACTATGCCTGGCAAATTTTTGTATTTTTAGTTTGACATGGGGTTTCACCATGTTGATCAGTCTGGTCTCAAACTCCTGACCTCATGATTCATCTACCTCAGTCGCCCAAAGTGCTGGGATTACAGGTGTGAGCCACTGCGCCCAGCCTATAGTGGATTTCTTATGTTTTTGCTTCCTCCTTTAAAGGTCATGGTAACTCAAGGAGGAAAGCCATAATATCCTGTGGAAGCAGACACTAAAGTTTAGAGAGGTTAACTTGTCTAAACTTACAGACCCAGTTACTAATAAAGCTCATGTAATTTTTCTATCAGAACTTTCTCCCTTTGGTAATCTGTGTGATCATGTGGAAATGGTTATGTAAAAGGTTATGCACTTGTATAAATAAACAGAGAGCTAATCAGAACTCTGAAAGTCACATGTTGGTAGTGGTCAGCAATCAATCTGTTAAATAAACAATTTTAAACAGGTAGAGAGTATATTAATCTCAAAATCAAATACTAGAATGCAGTTGAAACTGCTTGAGTTAATATCAGTTGAAATCAAAATAGGAACTATGTTGTCCCTGACAGCTATGATGTTCTGAGAGTTGAGGACATAGTTACTCCTGAGAAGTTATGACAGTGGCTAAGTACTGCTTACATTGCTCTATTTACACCATTCAATGTACTGTTTGAATAAACTGTACTTTTATTTTCTAATTAGCATGATGGCAGCAATGTGTACAGTATATTGTTTTCATTTCCCTATACATCAAATCATTAAGACTTTTCTAATAGATCTCATGTTTTTTTTTTTTTTTTTTTTTTTTTTTTCCCAATACAGGGTTTTGCTCTGTTGCACAGGCTGGAGTACAGTGGCACCATCACAATTCACTGCAACCTCGACCTCCCAGGCTCAAGGGAGCCTCACACCTCAGCCTCCCAAGCAGCTGGGAATACAGGTATATGCCACCATGCCTAGCTAATTTTCTTCTTCTTCTTCCTTTTTTTTTTTTTTTTTTGGATAGACACAGGGTTAGTTATATTGTTCAGACTGGTCTGAAACTCCTGGACTCAAGTGATCCTCTTGCCTCAGCCTCCCAAAGCATTGAGGTTATAGGCATGAGCCACCACATCCAGTCACATCTCAGGTCTTTAGTGATTAGGGTATCACTGTTTTACAAACTCTGGGCCATATGAAGGACACATAATATTTAAATATGTAGTAACAGGCAAGGTTGTCATTTCCAACTTGTCTGGTACAAATACACTGAATATCATATTGTATCTACAAATGTAAACATCATTAAATCATTCTCAAAGGAATTCAGAAGGTATATCTACTTTAGCAACTATTATTGCCTAAGAGAAAAAAGTAAAATAAGTATTTGTAATCATTAAATCCTTTAATAGCGAAAAGCCACCATCATGGAATCCAGAAGTGGATTTTTGCCATAAACTCTAGCTACTTAATGTAAACCAACTAATCTTCTTTGAGCCTTTTCTTTTTTCTTTTAAATTAAGTTGGTTATACTATGTTGTTTCTTAAGAGCCAATTTAAAATCCTAGGCTCTTAGGAAAAGCCAAGGTCAGACCCATAATTGAACCACACTTAAATAAGAACATTATCACTAAGACACAGAGATAAAGAATAAAAGGATCTTGGAGTTCAGCTCCTCCAAGTTCCCCTTTTACACATGAGAGGGAAACTGTAGCCAGAGAAATAGGCTGAGCAAACTGGGGAGAAAGCTAGAAATGGGAATTAGTAAAATACCTGACTCCTTGCTTTATAAACTATCTGCCAGAAGGCCATACTTAGCATTTCCTTGTTCTTTGAAGTAAAGTGACAGGAGGAAAGGGGGATTTACCCCTTCCTTTAATGTTAAGCGCATGGAAAAGCCTTTGTTATTGTTGTTGTTGTTTTCATTGTAATGATTTCCAGTGGTCATTTACCACGTCCAGTGGCCATTTACCAGGTCCACTAAACTGGGCGAGGGAGTTCAAATGACTCCTCTTCCTTTATCCTTACTATACTTTTGCTCTCTATTTTTATTGTTCCTATAGCCAGGTTTCCAGGAATTACATTGGTAGGAATTCAACTGGCATCCTCTGGAGGTAACCAGATGCCCAGCTGCTCCTGGAGGAGACATATGGAAATGGGTGAGTTCTTCTTGTGGATTCTACTCAGTTACTCTTTTTTTGGGTGGGGTCAACTATGGTTCTTTGGATAATACTGTAAGTTTCATTTGCCAAGTAATTTTATATGTTTGGATATAAACTTTCAAAATAAATGGATTTCAAATATATTTTAATGTAAAATTATTATATAGCAAAATATAAAGTAGGGAGAAAATAAAATTATTTTGTTTCTACCTTACAAATAGAACTATGAGTACTTTGAATATACTTAATATACAAACATTTGCTTACTCCTACAATTTGAATTCATTTTTAAAAAAAACTTAGCATTATAAAATAAGCATTTCCCTGTTGTCACAGACTTTGTAATCATCATCAAACATTAATCATAATTGTTGTGTTATTATTAAGCAACAGCTAGTCTCTTTGAAATGACTCATAACTAAAAAAATTAATCTAGAGATATTGCAAATTGTGTTTATGCCATAGCCCTTTTGTATTTAGCAAGCATAAGCAATACTTTTATTTGTTATAGTGTATTATTTGATATTAAGCTTAATCCTCAGAAAAACAACTAATGTTGAATAATACATTATTCAGTAAAAAGTTTCACTTCAAGGAAAATAAGAAATCTTACACTAAATGGAATTAATGCTTCAAAATTCATATTTTAAAATGTTGGATATAGATTAATACTATGAACTTATCAAGTCCTATTATTTTATGGCCCAACTTCTATTGCAGGACTTACAGCTGTCATTATTTGCATACTTACTGCACTTCTGGGATTTACATAATCAATCCCAAGGGTAGTCATGGCTTTCACAATAGCTAGGATGGATTGCAATGTATTACTGTAAATTACTGCTTTGAACTCCAGGCATTCTTGCTCACTGTAACCATTCTTATGGATGATCCTACAATTTAAACATGAAAAGTTTTGTGAGTTGAATAATTGCTTTTAACACTAAAGGACATCAAAATAAATTTCTTGAATAAAATTATAGTATATATTCATTAAAAAGGAATTTTGACCATATGTATATGATAAATCTGAACAGTTTCATGCCTTTGGACTTCTATTATCATTGTCATTTATACAATATTTTCTTTCTCGGCTACCCATGATAAATATAAAAGTACATAGGATTTGTTATTTAAAAATACTTTTTAAAAACGGGTAAATCATAAGCATTATACTTTGAAAGCTCTTTTTTTTTTTTAAGAGAAAAATTTCTAGATTCCCAGGACAAAGATATATACAGAGTTCTGAAAGTTGACCTTGTGTTTACAACCTGATGTCTAGAGGAAGTGAAGTCATTTAGATCATTCATGTCTTTTCCTATCATTCTGGAAAATAGGAGTGCCTGCTTTCTATTTACAGCATTAACAAAGGCATTTTTTTAGTACAGGTAATTGCCCTCTGTTAAATCTCTTGACAGTTCTCCATCTGTGTACGTGCCACTGAGTTATAAAAGTTGAAACGCTCGACATTTTATTTGGCTGAACTCTTCTCTACCTTCCACTCATTCAGTCAAAATCAAGATTTTACTAGTAGTTTTGGAATAATCACTTAAAATAGATTCACCTATCAAAAGCTAAAATCATTACATGTGCCAGTTATGTATTTTTGCATTTTTATTGCAGAATATGTTTTTGTTCCTTTTTGTTTTTTCTTATTGTTTTGAAGTGCTTTGTATTAATTAGGCATCTTTTTGGATGTCATCCTACTAAAGATTTATATTGTGTCTACACGTATAAAGGCTTTAGCACGGGAGGAAGAACACAAACGCATCTTTAATGTCTTTGAAGTTATTAGAACCTTCATAGTCAAGAAATCTGAACTGAAAGGAGTAAAGGCAGGGCCTATGCTTATTATATGTTTTTTTTTTATATTTGATTACCAATCATTTCTGAATTTCTACTTTAAACATGATTATGTTTGTCCTGCTGCCTTAAACCATTAAGTCACTTAAATAAGTAAATAAATAAACAGACAAAGGCTGTAGAAAAAAATGCAGTAAAATATCTTTATGGATAGATCAGGAATAAGCTTATTAAAGAAATCCCAGTTTTCTGTCAAATTGAACTTGGAAAATTATATTAATTATTAAATTAAAATGGCAACTGTGAGTAAACATGGACATTGGTTTTCTTCATGAAACGAGTTCTGACTGTTATCAGAAGATGAGGAGGGATTTATCACAAAGCAAAATAGTAAAAACAGATGTAAAGATGTCCAGCTGAAGTGGGACTTTAAACAAACATCATTTTTTCCACGAGCTGCATATGTAAATTTCTGTGAGATAGAGCACTCCAACTCCAAAGATGCTTCCTAGGTCTTTGAAATTAATAGGCTTTTACTGGGTATTTTCTGTGACATACTGTGTTATGTGTTAAAGAGAATACATCATATCTTTCTTTCCAAAACCATAGACTGGAGCTCCACTGTATAATATGTTAGTCACTGGCTGATTAATTAAAATTAAATAAAATTAAAATTTTAGTTTCTCTTTTTTTTTTTTTTTTTTTTTTTTTGAGACGGAGTTTCACTCTTGTTACCCAGGCTGGAGTGCAATGGCGCGATCTCGGCTCACCGCAACCTCCACCTCCTGGGTTCAGGCAATTCTCCTGCCTCAGCCTCCCGAGTAGCTGGGATTACAGGCACGCGCCACCATGCCCAGCTGATTTTTTGCATTTTTAGTAGAGACGGGGTTTCACCATGTTGACCAGGATGGTCTCGATCTCTTGACCTTGTGATCCACCCGCCTCGGCCTCCCAAAGTGCTGGGATTACAGGCGTGAGCCACCGCGCCCGGCAAAATTTTAGTTTCTCAATCACACTGTCAGCATTACAAGTGGCTATTAAAGCCACGTGTGGCTAGCAGTTGCCATATTTCAAGGCAAGCTAGAGAACTTTCCTACCACCACACAAAGTTCTGTTAAAGAGTACTGGTTATAAGAAGGCAGAGCATATAAAGAGATTTGTGAACATTATGATAATGGTAGTAAGATGCTATAGAAAAGAAAACGTGATAAACTCTATTAGAAGTGGTTATAAAGATCAAAGAAGACATCCTGGAAGCAGTGATAATCAGCTGATTGTTCAAGGAGAGTTATTCCTAGATGGTCAAAAGGAGAGAGAATCATGCTAGGCAGAAAGATCAGTATGAGCCAATAGATGCTTACAATTATCAAACGTTCAATATGTGCCAAGCACTGTTGTATGTGCCTCATCTGTCTTCTTAGTAATTATGATCTACATTTTATAAATAAGAAATGTCAGCAATACCCCCAACTTATTCAGTTGTTGTGTGTTACAGCTGGACCACAAACACAATCTGATGTCAGCCCATGATCTTAGTCCCAAAGCTCAGCCTTCTATAATGTGCTAGTCTACAGACTCATAAAAGGTCAGCATTAGTGAAGCAGGAAGTAGGAGGGAAGAAATTACAGGACAGTAGAATAAAAACATCAGCAAGAATTGGACTCCAGTGTCTTGTGTGCCAGGACAAGGAAATTGATCTTGATAACACGGGTGAAGAGTTGAATTCAAGGAGATACAATCAGCTTTAAATGAATCAGTTCATGGCAGTGTAGATAATGCAATGACGCGAAGGGAAGGGAGGTAGAAGCTCCTTAGGAAAATACTGAAATAAACTAGGTCAGAAATGATGAGGTTTTGAAGTAAAGCAGTGGAGATCATTGGCATGTTGGAGACAAATTATGTAGATGTGGCATGACTTAGTGAAGGGGTGAAGGGTTAGCATAACTACACTGAGATTTATTGCATTGTAGGCTGGTGTTGTTGTAATTAATGCTAGGGCAATAGAGGCCAGATGAGAGATAAGTTTGTTTATTCTGATTTGGACCTAGCCAGATAATATAGCAGTAGATGTATCTGCCTCCCTAGTTTAGACAAAATGTGTGAGTTTGAAAGAAATATTCTGAAACAGTCTGCTTGAAGATTCTAGTGAAAATCATAGAAATCCAGTAGTTTTCATTTCATGAAGGTACGGAGTAAGAGAAGTACCAATGTCTCCTGGCACATCAGATACACGAACATTTTAAATGTAGTCAGAGATAGAGTTAGAAGAATAAAGGAGATAGAGTTAGACAAACTGGGAAAGAGTTCTAGAAGCTGAAGAAAGGTTTTCATAGGGAGATGTGATATCATGTGGAATTAATGTAAGGACTTAAGAAGACTTCATATAAAATGGCTATTCAGAGATGATATAATAAATAATCTTTGTAAGGGCAACTTCCGCAACTTACCAGAGGCAAATGTGTGATGCAAATAAGTAAAGAGAGCTAACTTTGATTATTCTTTGCAGAAATTCTACTGAGAAAAGGAAAGATAAGGCAGAATGAGAAGACTTGCTCTTTTTGCATAATAAAGGAAAGAAGTGCTCATTGTAGAAAATGTGAAAAGCCTAACAATATTAAAAGCAAAGGTGCTTTAAACTGTAAATTCCACTATTGAGAGAAAAATTGTATCTATTCGATCATACTTGAGATTAAGATGTTCATGCACCAGGTGCAGTGGCTCACAGCTATAATCCCAGCACTTTGGGAGGCTGAGGCAGGTGGATCATTTGAAGTCAGGAGTTTGAGACAACCCTGGCCAACATGGTGAAACCCCATCTCTACTAAAAATACAAAGATCAAACAAAAAAAAATTAGCTGGGCATAATGGCAGGCTCCTGTAATCCCAGCTACTTGGTAGGCTGAGGCAGGAGAATTGCTTGAATCTGAGAGGTGGAAGTTGCAGTGAGCCAAGATTGTGCCATTGCACTGCAGTCCGGGTGACAGAGCAAGACCATTTCTCAAATAAATAAAATAAAAAATAAAATGTTCATGCAATTTTGTATCCTGGTTTTTTAGTTAACATAGCGTTTTCTCATATTAAAACCTTCTCATGTACTTGAGATTAATACATGATTTGTAATAGCTATATAATATGGCAATTGAAAAATGAATAGTCCTATAACTTTGCAACCTAATTGTTTATGTTTCATTTTAATTTGTGGTACTTTATTCTATCCCATATTTCATTATCTTAAATAAGGATATAAGTCTTTATACAGGCTTTTATATTTTATATTTTTAAATTACTTTATTTTCACACTTTTGCATATTTTGATATTTTATTTTTGAGAATTATCAGAAGCATATTTAGAAGATCAATAATTGCAATTTTCCCAGCTTACTATGTATATTAAAATTATTTTTATAAATTTTCAGTAACATATAATTTTATAAGTAACAATTAAAAATACCTAGTTCTCAAAACCTGGTTCTTAGTAGGTAATATTATTTTTAAATTGTTGTTTGTCAATTTACTACAATGAAAAATTACCTCACTGATTGATTTTTAACTTTATAATTAATGAGGTTATCCTAAAATACATTATCTATTGAATTTTGTCATTTGTGAACTCTCTGTTCATAGCCTATCCCCATTTATGTGTATTGGGACGCTTATTGTTTTACTTAGCAATCTATGGAACTTTGTATATTAGTCACCAATTATTTATCTGTCATATTTATTATAATTTTTTTCAGTTTTCTAATTTTGGTTTAATTTTTTTATGGTTTACTCTATTTAAAAGTTTTAATTTTTACATAGCCAAATAATGGGTCTTTTTTTTTTGTTTTGTTTTTTTGTTTTTTTTTTTTTTTGAGACGGAGTTTCGCTCTTGTTACCCAGGCTGGAGTGCAATGGTGCGATCTCGGCTCACCGCAACCTCCGCCTCCCGGGTTCAGGCAATTCTCCTGCCTCAGCCTCCTTTTTTTTTTTTTTTTTTTTTAACTTAAGCTGGCAGAGAATGGAGAAATGAAAAAAGATAAGAAAGGTTCAAGCATGGTCATAGCCTGGGAGACAAGAGCAGGCAGACACTGTGATAATGTTATAAATGAATGCCAGATGACTTAGTTGTAAGGATGGACCTGAAATCTCAAAAATAGTACAATCCCAGGGAAGAGGATAAAGGAGCTCTATTCTTCAGAGACAGTAGGAAAGATCAAACGTTTGGTTGCAGATAAGTGAAGCTTAAATATTGGTTGATATGAAACTTACATGATATTATTACATAAAAGAAAAACAGTGGCTTAGACTGAAACCAGTTCCATTATTGACTGGCAGACATAAAGTATGTCCCTCATAAAGTATGTCCCAAAGAACAAGATCCTTTAATACATAACTTAAAAATATACTCAAAAATGGTCCTCCTCCTCTTCATCCTGCTTTTTCCTCCTCCTCTTCCCTCCTCCTCCTCTTCCCTCCTCCTCCTCTTCCCT
>NW_022436947.1:41326115-41344961 GCF_009761245.1 Sapajus apella
TCTTCCCTCCTCCTCCTCTTCCCTCCTCCTCCTCTTCCCTCCTCCTCTTCTTCCATCCTCCTCTTCTTCCCTCCTCCTCCTCTTCCATCCTCTTCTTCTTTCCTCCTCCTCCTCCCCTTCCATCCTCCTCTTTTTCCCTCCTCCTCCTCCTCCTCTTCCATCCTCCTCTTCTTCCCTCCTCCTCCACCTCTTCCCTCCTCCTCTTCTTCCCTCCTCCTCCTCTTCCATCCTCCTCTTCTTCCCTCCTCCTCCTCCCCTTCCATCTTCCTCTTCTTCCCTCCTCCTCCTCTTCCATCCTCCTCTTCTTCCCTCCTCCTCCACCTCTTCCCTCCTCCTCTTCTTCCCTCCTCCTCCTCCCCTTCCATCCTCCTCTTCTTCCCTCCTCCTCCTCTTCCCTCCTCCTCCTCTTCCCTTCTCCTCCTCTTCCCTTCTCCTTCCCTTTCTTCCTTCTCCTTCTGCTGCTATTACTGATGCTTCTGTTTCTTCTTCTTTTACTTCTTTTTAGCAACAATTATCCTTTAAAATTCTCTAGCAGTAACAGAGCCAGGAGGTTTCACCTATTTACCTTTGCTTATCAGTTACCATTTTGTTCAGGTGGACATTGCATTCTTGAATTATGGCATTTTTGTTTTTATTATTTTCATATTAAGGAATTCAGGTCTAGTTATTTCATTTTAAAAAGGAAAAAGAGAAAGGAAATGCAAAAATACCTCAAAATTCATGATAGTGATTAAGCATTTTATTCTCAGCTAGGCAAGATGCCAATGAGATTAAAAATAATGTTTTCTCAAAGATTCAAATGGATCATTGATTGACATATTTTTAAATATTTACAGTTGATGCTCACATTTTAAAGCCCTTGATATTCCCAGATTAATATAACTAAAATATAATGCTTTAAACATTTGTCTTGTTGAGAGGCACATTTTTTAAAAATGGAAATTATAATATTATTCATCTGCAACATTTTCTGCTAAAGAATACAAGGTATATTTCCACAGGAACTACAACCACTCTGCTGTGACTCATGATTTAGAAAAGACTGTCAATCAGCATTTACAAAAGCATGCATTTTAAGAAAGGTCAAATACGTGGACAGACATCAAATATTAAACATTTGAGACAGTTATGTACCTACTTCATTTGTTTAACAATAGTACTTTTCCCAGATTCTCCCGCTCCTGCAACATAAAAAGAGGAATATTATTAACTGATATACCAAATTTGTATAGATATTAAAAGCTAGCTATCACTTTTCATGGAGAATCTTTAAATTTTTTTTTTTTGTAGGCTTAGGGGGTACAAGTGGAGTTTTGTTACATGCATGTACTGTGTAGTGGTGAAGTCTGGTCTTTTAATGTACCTATCATCTGAATGTTGTACATTGTACCCAACAGGTAATTTTTCATTCCTCACCCCCTTCCACGCTCCTACTTTTACAAGTCTCCAGTGTCTATTATTCTACTCTGTATGGCCATGTGTATGCATTGTTTAGTTCCCACTTATAAGTGAGAACATGTCGTATTTGACTTTCTGCTTCTGAACTATTTTAATTAAGATAGTGGTCTCCAGTTTCATCCATTTGCTGCCAAAGACATGATTTTGTTCTTTTTCATGGCTGAGTAGTATTCCATGGTGTGTGTGTGTGTGTGTGTGTGTGTGTGTGTGTATGTGTATCACATTTTCATTGTCCAATTTTCTGTTGATGGACACTTAGGTTGATTCCATGACTTTGCTATTATAAATATTGCTGCAATAAACATACAAGCTCAAGTGTCTTTTAATAATAATATGGGATGGGCATGGTGGATCATGCTTGTAATCTCAGCACTTTGGGAGGCCAAAGCATGTGGATCACTACTGAGGTCAGGAGTTTGAGACCAGCCTGACCAACATGGAGAAACCCCGTCTCTACTGAAAATACAAAATTAGCTGGGTGTGGTGGTGCATGCCTGTAATCGCAGTGATTAGGGAGGCTGAGGCAGGAGAATCACTTGAACCAAGGAGGTGGAGGTTGGGTGAGCTGAGATCGTGCCATTGTACTCCAGCCTGGGCAACAAGAGTGAAACTCCATCTCAAAAAATAATAATAACAATACATTTTCCTTTGAGTAGATATCCAGTAGTGGGATTGCCGGATCAAATGGTTGTCCTATTTTTAACCCTGAGAAATATCCATACTGCTTTTCCATAGAGGTTGTACTAACTTACATGCCACCAACAGGGCATAAGCATTCCCTTTTCTCCACATCCCTGCTAGTACCTGTTGTTTTGTGACTTTTTAGTAATGGCCATTTTGACTTTGTGTAAGGCGATCTCTCACTGCAGTTTTAATTTACATTTCTCTGATGATTAGTCATGGTGAACATATTCTTACGTGATTGTTAGCCATTGGTGTGTCTTCTTTGAAAAATGTCTGTTCATGTTTTTTGCCCACTTTTTGAGGGGTTGTTTGCTTTTTTCTCATTGAGATTGAATTCCTTGTAGATTCTGGATATTAGTCCTTTGTTCGATGATGCATAGCTTGCAAGCGTTTTCTCATTCTGTAGGTTGTCTGTTTACTCTGTTGATTATTTATGTGCAGAACTTTTTAGCTTATCCCATTTGCCTATTTTTGTTTGTTACATTTGCTTTTGAAGTCTTAGTCACAAATTATTTGCCTAGGCCAATATCCAGAAGAGTTTTTCTTCTAGGGTTTTTACCATTTCCGGACTTAAGTCTTTAATCCATCTTGAGCTAATTTTTGTACGTGGTGAGAGATATAGGTCCAGTTTCATTTTTCTGTATATGGCTAATATATTTTATGGAAAATCTTTAACAGATACCTCTCTTAGTGTGTCTTCTAAGGCAAATATTATATACTGTCAAGGAAAAAATATATTACTGCATTTGAATATAATTTGGGAAGCTTTTATCTCCTGGCTTTGCAGCCCCCCAAAAAATCGTCCTCAACTCCATAGTCTCTAGATTACTCTCATTCTCCCAGAATGTCTTCTTATATACACTATTGATTGAATAACAAGAAAAAATACCCAACAACTAGGTAATAACCTTTGATTTTTCGGAACAGTACAAAGCCTATTGTCATTGGAGGATGGAAATTTGTCTCCAGCATCCCATTTACCTTGGCATATAGATGGTACAATTGCTTCTGTTTTAACAAAGGAATGTTGCTAATAACACTAACTAATTCTAAGGAGCCTGCAGGTAAGAATCAAATGGGAGTATTTAAAAATGGGTTATATATATCTGGGAAGGAGCAGGGCCTGGGCAAAGGAGGAGCTGGCAGTAATATTATAGAGAAACATGTTGCATTTATCTGGAACAGCTGTTTTAGTTGATGATATACAATATAACACTTTATTTTGGTATCTCGTCAACTTTGCAAACATCATGTACAGGAATACAAAATGCACATTATAAAAGATAAAACACAAATCTCTGGTGAAAAATCAGCGGTTGCTTCGTGCTATTCCTCAAGTTGTTTTCAGGACATTGCTTGAGTCTACTTTGTTATTAAGGTATTTTTTGTTTAATTTTTAAAAATTTTTTTGAAATGAAAACTACAAAGTACTGAAGTAAAGTGTAATGATCTAGGCTTGAGTGTTTTTTCTGTCCCTGTATGTGTGTGTGAGTGCATTTGCGTGTGTGTGTGCATAATATCTTCAGTAAGTCTTTTAACTCCTTAATTTCCTCACCTATCAACTAAGAACATCTACTTCACAAGATTATTAGAATACTTTAGACATCATAAGCATGAAATTGTTTGCAAACTACAGTGCAAAATCAAACAAAAAACAATGTTAATTGAGAATACAAGCATCCAAAACACTTTGCCCTTTTTCATGAAGAGAAATCTAATGTTATTGTAGATACACTACATGTATTCAGCAAATGATGCTGGAGCAATTGAATATCTACATGAAAAAAGAATACTGACCCACATCACAATATACAAAAAATTAATTTGAAATGGCTTATAAACTTATATATAAAAAGTAAAACCATGAAAGTTCTACAGAAATAAATAGTTGAAATATCTTTGCAAACTTGAATTCACCAAAATTCTTTTAGATAATATATAAAACACTGAACCAACAAAACGTAAAAATATAACAAATTGGACTTGATCAAAATAAAATGAAAAAGGACAAGCCACTGATGAGGAGAAAACATAAATAACATGTGTTTATCAGACACAGGCTAGGGACCCAGTGCATAAATGCAGTGGTGCTTGGGAGGATTAATATAGAGATGTTTCAAATGATTAATAGTGCAGGAATATGGATGGGTGCAGTGGCTCACACCTGTAATCCCAGCACTTCGGGAGGCTGAGGCTGGTGGATCATGAGGTCAGAAGATCAGGACCACTCTTGTCAACATGGTGAAAGCTTGTCTCTATAAAAATACAAAAAATTAGCTGAGTGTGGTGGCATGTGCCTGTAATCTCAGCTATTGGGAGGCTGACTCAGGAGAATTGCTTGAACAAGAGAGTCAGAGGTTGCAGTGAGTCAAGATTGTGCCAGTGCAATCCAGCCTGGGTGACAGAGCAAGACTATGTCTATAAATAAATAAATAAATAAAATTTTAAAAAGAGTGCAGAAATGCCATATGAAAACACTAAAAATAACTATGGCTCTTGAGAATTAAAAAGAGAATTTGATGAAAATTACTGCAATATGTAAGGTATGGAAAGAATTAAAACAAATCTTAAAAATTTGACTTATCTATGAACCTTAGACATGTGGGGATGTGGGGGAGGAGTAAATTCAGGCAACTTGTTGAAGTTTGAAAGTTCTGGATTTACAGGCAGGAGAAAAGCAGGTATTCACCAAAAGTGGATAAGGTCTGATAATAAAAGTTAGTTCATAACAGTTTTCGATAAAATAAGTTATAAATATCTAAAGTGTTATTGTAGGAAAATGCAGCATGTTATAATTGATATGAAATCATATCTTTAGAATGTGTCCTCAGGCTACAACTAAAATTTACCAGCAGAAATATGATCTTGACCTACATGGACCAAGGAAGGGCCTAATCTAAAATAATGGTTTTTGAGAACTAATTTTTATGTCTCTAGAAGAAGCAAAGGTCTTCATGTATTACTGGCAGTTCCAAAAATTAGGTCACAGGACATCTTTGATGTCTCAATGTATCTTAATTTTGGACAGATTTCAAATTAACACAATTAAGGCAATTTTGAGATTTCCCAGGAAAATCCCAAATTCAGTAAAGCTGGTAGGTATAGACATATCCTTGACTACTCATTGTAGTCAATAGCCTCGTTTTACTAAAACTAGCAAAATTTTATGTCGGCCAAAGTTGTATCACTTTTGGTAACCCCAAGTCCCCACATTTCTTTGTTGTTTTGGTATTTGTTTTTTGAGATGGAGTCTCACTCTGTCACCCATGCTGGAGTGCAGTGGCAGAATCTCGGCTCATTGCAACCTCCACCTCTTGGGTTCAAGCAATTCTCCTGCCTCAGCCTCCTGAGCAGCTGGGATTGGCATGCACCACCACGCCTAGCTAATTTTTGTGTTTTTAGTAGAGATGGGGTTTCATCATGTTGCCCAGGCTGGTCTTAAACTTTTGGCCTCTAGTGATCTGCCCACCTCAGGCTCCCAAAGTGCTGGGATTACAGGTGTGAGCCACCCCACATGACCCAAACTATTTAAATTTCTAACTCAACTCTTGCCCACTCGGTCTTCATTTCCCTATTCTACCATTACTTTTTCTAAACTCTTTTCTTCTTCTACATGCTTACAAATATCATTTACAATATTTTGTATATCATTTAGAACATCTTTCATCACTGCAAGATTAATTTCACATTGCGAAGAATCTTTATTTCATTCACTGATTTAGCCAAAGCACCTAGAACAGTGCCTAACTCAGTAGTAGAATCTTAAAAAAAAACAAATGAATTCTTTGACTCATGCTTCAGAAATGAGATTTTGTCCTTTGCACTACATATCATTTTTTTTCTCACTGAAACGTTTCTTTTCTTAAGCCTTGATTAACAGATATAGCTACATCTAAATTTAATTCTATTCAGGACAATTTTTTTTTTTGGCCATAGCATACATTTATATACATATGTAAATATATCTAGTTTCTGCAGTTGTCTGAAACAGCTGTCCACCTTATGTGATAGTGAGGAAATAGGAGTGGTAAAGCTATGGGAAATAATGTTTCATTGCCTGGTGAGGATATATAGATTCTTTCCCTTGGGTGAACCTTGAGAAGACGTGTCTCCATGATTTTATGCTAGTCGGCTCTCCACCATAGGTAGTGAAATATGACAATAAAGTTGATAGATGCAAAAATCAAAGTAACTTGCTAAAATGTCTTTACATAATCAAACACAAAGTGACAGATTGGTCATAACAATCTCATTTAATAGAAGGCTGCGATGCCCAAGAATGAAACAGTTGAGAATAAAATAAAACCACCTTGCCCATTTTTAGAAGACAAATGACTCTATCATTTTGCATGAATGAGAGTTATTTGTTTGTGAGAGGAACAATAGTAAATCAATGAAGTTTGTGCAATAGTCTGGTTTACTGGCTTTAAATAATTCACTATTTTGCTGTAGGAAGTGCATCACTTTGAAAAAAAAAAGTCATCTAATACTATGAAACTGTACTGGATAGGTTTTGTTTCACAATCTCTAACAACAGAACTGAATATTAGAAATTGTAGCATCCTGTATAGATGACAGAATATCTCATTTCTCACTGCCTTAAATTACAGAGCAATGGGGATGTCGAAGAAAAGTCAATGGGCTCAGTAGGAACTCCAGTACTTGCTTATGCTGGTATATTTAATGTTGTATTTTGTTCAACCAGAGTCTTCAACTAGACATGAGAAAAAAGTCTCATTTCTGAATGCCAATTAAATTTACATAAATGATGATATAATATCTACAATTTCTACAATGAAGTGAAAATAATTTGGACCACTTTCTTATAAATGAATTATCTACTTTGAGATATCAAGCCTAATGAGAAAAAGTGTGTCAGAGATTTTTCAGAATTGTACCAGCATAAGTATTATAGATAAATGTTTTATCAATTAAAAACCACCTTCAGACAGATTTAAAAATCATAACCAAATTTTATTTTATTCACTCTGTATTATTGACTAGTTGGAAATTTATCATAAATTTGTGGAAAAAGTGACTTTTAGACTATGTCAGAGTTAGTGTACATTCAGAATGGTCTTCAGTACTTCATAAATATGGCCATTTGGTAATCATACTGATGACACTAAGTTGTGGCATTTCCAAAAGTATTTCTAATGCTCCAGGGTGTGTAACTGTATAACAATTCTTTGTAACTTAGCTGGTAATTCATGCTGTGTTTAAGGTAAGCAGAGTAGTCAATCACTTTTTTAAAAATTGCATTTACTTCTAAATGAAACTACATATTGAAAGTTAATATTTTCCCTTGAAAGTCTTTAAAAAGGTATCTGTGCTATCCTTGCTCTATGTGGTGACTCAGTCTTCCATGTAAAGGTCCGGTATAGTCAACTACAGCATTAACAGGAGGATTCCTAAAGAAAAGCCTATCTACTTAAAACCTCATTTATTGCTTGGAACTCTATTGCAAAGTTATTTCAAAAATAAATTATTGAGCCCTATTCTCACAATGATTCTAGGCCATAGTTCACAATAACTATTTCAGTCTTGTAAGATTAGATGATCTTACAGAGCCAAATTTAGACATTATAACAATGTGTTTACATATGCTGATGGTGTCCTGAAATAATCTCTTCCTTCCAAATTGTGGTCATCACTAATATTAGTTTCTGGGTCAAGGAGTACCAAGAGAATTTTAACAAGATATGCATTTTTTCTTTGAAATAGTTAATGTTTCAAATAATTAAATATTTACATATATACTTAATTCATACATAGATATTCATAAATTAATTTTTAATAACAATAAGGAATCTTCTTCCACATTTTTAAATGTGAAAATATTAAAAACAATTTTAAACCTACCCAATATCTATACCTGTAACTGAACTTCGATTGAGGACACACAAGGCTTAATTGCTCATTTGGATAACTTGTTCAAACAAGCAAAATGAGATTACAACATTCTGCCTTGAAATCACACATAAGATTTGTTTTTTTGTAGGTGGTCTTAAAAATCACATAATTGTACAGTAGAAAGAAACCTTAGCAATCAACCAGCTATGCACATCTCTTCAGTCTATCCTTGAGATAAATGAATCTAATAGAGATTATGATAATCATCTGAAGTTTCAGATCTGTCTTAAAGAAACTACATATTCTGACTCTTACTAAAGCTATGTCATATCACTTTCTTTTTAAGTAGGCACTGATAAATAGCAAAATGGTTTCAACACTTTAGAAATTATTTTAAATATATTTATTGTAAATTAATATGAGAGCAGTGTACTTTTTTTTGTTTTGAGACAGAATCCAGCTCTGTTGCCCAGGCTGGAATGCAGTAGCATGTTCATGGCTCACTGCAGCCTTGGCCTCCTGGGATCAAGCAATCCTCCTGTCTCAGTCTCCCAAAGTGCTGGAATTACAAGCATGAGCCACTGCACTTGGCCTTGAAAGCAGTGTATTTCCATAGACATATTGGTATTGCTGTGTCAGCTTGTCATTCATAGGTAGACTGTTGGCTTAAAAGATTTTTAAGGTAGTCTCTTTTGAACCAACTTAATTTTGTTCTACTTAATATTTTCCTTTTCATGGAGGAACACCAAAATTCTCTGTCCTGTCCACAGGACAGCTCCTCACACAGCTGGATTCATAGTAGGAAAAGGGGATGGGCATAGTCATGTTTTGGAGCTAAATATGAGCTTGAACTCATCTCTGACTGTGACTAAGTGTCTTGATCAAATTCAGTCTCTCTGAAAATCAGTTTCCTCCATTATAAAATTGGGTTAAGACATAGGAGGATTAGATTACAAATATAGGCCGGGCGCGGTGGCTCAAGCCTGTAATCCCGGCACTTTGGGAGGCTGAGGCGGGTGGATCACGAGGTCAAGAGATCGAGACCATCCTGGTCAACATGGTGAAACCCCGTCTCTACTAAAAATACAAAAATTAGCTGGGCGTGGTGGCGCGTGCCTGTAATCCCAGCTACTCAGGAGGCTGAGGCAGGAGAATTGCCTGAACCCAGGAGGCGGAGGTTGCGGTGAGCCGAGATCGCGCCACTGCACTCCAGCCTGGGTAACAAGAGCGAAACTCCGTCTCAAAAAAAAAAAAAAAAAGATTACAAATATAAATTACCTAGAACATAATCTAGGTATAGTGAATATAGTGAATTCTAAGTACTTTCTATTATTCGACGAATGTGCTCATATCCATTGAAAGAAATACTCCAAGTATATGATCCACTCCTTTACTCCTTTCTTGTGGAACATGATTTTTAGAGTATTTATCTTCTGAACCACACCCCTTACAAGAGCCAATGTCTTTCTGAAATGTGGTACTGAAAATTATGCTGTAGATATCAGATTTACCAACAATAAGGACATTCTGCCAGCTAGACCTGCCTCACTTCTGGTGCTTGTTCATAAATAAGTAATTTTTTAAATAGAGATCATGATTAGTTTGCTTCCTTTCTTTCTTTCTTTTTTTTTTTTTTTTTGTAGCTTTATCAGCTTTTTAAATTTTTGGCCTATGTTTAGCTTGTAAAGTTTTTCTACTTTTTTCACATCTGCTCTTACCAAACAGATTCTCCCACAAACCACATGTAAGTAATTGATTTTGAACCTCAATAAAGATATTTATTAAATTCCATTTTGCTTATTTGCAGCAAGCATTTCTGCTAGTTAGGTCATTTAGAATTCTGACTTTGTTTTGTCACTGTATCCTTCCAAACTGAATCTCAAGTTTGAAATGCCTACTCTATCCACCTTCACCCAAATCCCTGATAGAATTATTGAAGAGAACGAGGTCAAGGGCAGGAAACTATGTCATTCTTTAGAGTCTGTTCTGTTAACAGGAAACTCGTTAATCAGCACAAGTCCTTGTTAACTATCTGTAGTCAACAATGCTAAATGTTTCCCGATAGGTATGATAATTATTGAAGGTTTTTGTACCTACAGTTTATCTGGCTAAGGAAATTCTCTTCTATTTCTACTTTAATTGGTGTTTTTAAAATCAGGAATTGAGAAAAGAATTTTATTTAATTAGTTTTTGGCTTCTGACATTGTTATGATTTTTCTTTTAATTTGATCTTGTAGTAAGTAATGTTAATTGATGTTCTAATAGTATTTCAAACATACATTCTTGAGATAATCCCTCTTCCCCCCAAACTCCCTCCAACCTTTTTCCTTTTTGCATTTTATATATTGCTGGCATCAGTTTGCTAATATTTTGCTTTTGGTTTTATATTTATGTCTGTGAGGATGATTGACCTGCCATTGTCTTTGGCAAATTTTGTTGTCAAGGTTGTTAAATAATAAATTGAAAACAATTTCCTAAAAATGTTTATGTAATTTTGAAATGTTCTGCCCATGGGCTGTTTGATAGAATTTCCTTATAAAGCACTATGAATACATTTGCAGATAAATTTGTATATTTTTGTTTGCCAAAAAATAACACATTTGTTTATTTTTCCCACTTTTTATTTTGATAATTAATTTAAAATCCTATAGTGGTTCAAGAATATAGTACTATAGAAGCCTACATTTTGTACCCTTCACCTTTATGAATTAATGCTTTGTCCTGTTTGCTTTCTCTCTAATATATATGTATAAATTTACATATGCATATGTAAACATATTTTTATGTTTTGTTTTGCTGAATCTTTATGAGACATTTCACCCACAAATATTTCAAAATGCGTCTTCTAACAATAAGGCAATTTTTCTACAAGCTGAAATACTATTCCCATGCATAAGAAAATTTATATTAATTCAAAATATTATCTAATACTATATACTCCATATTCAAATTTATCTGATTGGTCCAAAAAATATTTCCCCTACTTTTTTTTATTATATTCATGATCTAGTCAAGTTTCACACTCTGTTTTGTAATTATGCTATTTAAACTCTTTTAATTTATAACACTTCCCTTGTAATATTTTTGTTATTTTGTTTTGTTGACCTTGGCATTTTTCTAAAGTCTAAGATAATTTTCAAAATATAATATCCAATTATCTATATTCTCTGATAACTAGATTCAATGTAAATATTTTATATGACTACTATGTAAATAATGGATTTTCAGTGTGTCATATCAGTAAACATATGGTGTCACATACACTTATATAAGTACCTATTTTCTGTGATATAGAAAAAATAAGCATTGTGAATCTGTAAAATTCCTCATCAGCCAAACACTAAGCATATTTCATTTATGAGAAAAAATATTGTGGCTAGGTGCTGTCTTTTCTTTTTAATAATCTTTTATTTAGGTATTCTAACTTCCAATTTTATACCTATTTTTAAATTATTTGATAATATTTATAGTAGGCACTAATATAAATATACCAATACTGTACTGTATACTTAAAAATTTGCTAAGAGGGTAGATCTTATGTTAAGTGTTCTTATCATATGATAATAATAGTAAACAACTTTTATAGGTGACAGAGAAGTTTACTGTGTGGATTGTGATTATCTCTAATCTTATCAAGTTACCTTAAATATATATAGCTTATGCATTAAGCTATACATTAAATATGTATAGCTTTTGCATATCTTTTTTTTTTTTTTTTTGAGACAGAGTCTTGCTATGTGACCAGGCGCCATGCTGGAATGCAGTGGCGCGATCTCTGCTCACTGCAGTCTCCTCCTCCTGGGTTCAAGCGATTCTCCTGCCTCAGCCTCCCACGTAAGCTGGGACTACAGGTGTGTGCCACCACGCCCAGCTAATTTCTGTATTTTTTAGGAGAGACGGGGTTTCAACATGGTCTCGATCTCTTGACCTTGTGATCTGCCCGCCTGGGCCTCTCAAAGTGCTGGGATTACGTCCGGCCTCAGCTTTTGCGTATCAATCATACCTCAGTAAAGTGGTTCAAAAATGTTATATGAGCTTTCTTGGATTTTGAGAAGCATTTTAAGAGATATTTCCTTTTTCCTCTCTTATTAATATACTTTTAGCCTAAAAAATGATAACACTAAAGTACAGAATTACATGATTTTTCCCACACAGGTCTGTTGTACATAGATATTTGTCTAAGTGTTAATTAATTGTGGAAATAGTCATGTATACTATTTTTAGTATGAATACAATTGCAACAGTGATTTTACAAAAGATATTAGGAAACCAAACTATATTCTTAAGGTATCATTTTCTTCTTATTTATATAATGAGAGTAATATCTATTTCATAGCATTTTCTTGTAGATTAAATCAATAATAGAAACAATGAATAAAGACAAAAATATGAGATTTATGCCAATAGCGATAGAATTAAAACTAAATCTTGTGACAGCATTGACCTTCGGACAATGGAGAGGGGCTAGTCACAAAGAAAAGGGCTAAGGAGGATTGAACTATCAAGTGGATATAATGGGAAAGAACATAACAAGGCACCTCATGGAAAACATACAGGCCTTGGTTAATCACACGGTTTGCCGATACTCACTGGATATGTGGAAAAAGGAAAATATAAAATAAGAAAATGGAGGATGGAATTTATCAAGCATGTAGTTCTTATTAGAGTTATACCTCCTAATTTTCAGACTCACATGTTGATCTCATAGATATCTCCATTTGGTCCTGTTAAAAAAACACCAAAAATGTAGGTTTGAATTTCCCAAATTATGACCCCTTTCCTTTTTCTCCAGTCTCATATTTGTCCTGCATTTCACATACTTGTGAATAACATAATCAACCATACCAAATTCCACCCCTAATCACTCCTCTCATTTACCATCCATGTGCAGTCAGCCACCAAGTTGTCACTTGGTCTCCTGACATCCCTCAAATCTTATTTTCAAACTTATAATTCCTGCATTAATTCAGAATTGCATCAACTATTTGCATATTAGTAACAATTTTCTAATTGTCCTACCTGATCTTTGAGCCATAGTATAGCCAGGGTAGTCTTTGTTTTTTTAAAAAAAGCCAAGTATTATCATTTTGATTACTTACGTAAAAACCTATCAATATCTTCCTATTGACTGCAAATACAAAATAAACTTCCTATGTAATAACATATAAATGACTTTCTTCTAGCTTATGTCCACATGCAAAGGTATATGTATGTTCTAGCCACTATGAACAAATCACAAGAATATTTTAGATTCTGATTCTGTCATTCTTCCATTCATCATGCATGCATCCTTTCCTGTGTCATAATTAAAGAGCAAAAGCGAAAGCAGATAAGTTCTCTGGTCTCATAGAAATTAGAATGCAGGCACTAACTTAAAACTGACACGTGAAAATAAAAGACTTCGCTTGGCTGTAAATGAACATTTGATATTAGGAAACCAAACTGTATTCTTAAGGTGTCACTTTCTTCTTATGTATATCATGAAAGTAATATATATTTCATAGGATTTTCTTATAGATTAAAGCAATAACAGAAGCAATGGATAAAGACAAAAATATGAGATTTATTCCAATAGAGACAGAACTAAAATTAACTATTGTGACAACATTGACCTTTGGACAAGGGAGAGGGACTAGTCATAAAGAAAGGGGCTAAGGAGGATTGAAATATCAAGTGGATATAATGGGAAAGAATATAACAAGGCATCTCATGGAAAACATAAAGATAAATAGGCAGCAAGTAAACTTGGGAAATTATCCCAAAGTGAGATCAGGTCGCTGACAGATACAAAAAATTTTGTAAATATGGATCAACAAATTGAGCAAAAGAATGAATTTTAAAGTCATATCAGTTAAGTCCTGGTATGAGGTTCTCAAAAGAGAGTATAGACTAAAACTCATAAAGTTTCAGGTACAAACTGTGGGAAATAAATTCTCTTATATCTGGAAAGAAAAAGCAAGCTTCAATGAAGACAGGAATACAGGGATATAAAAAATGAGGACTGTTTCGTTCAGACTTAGTTTAAAAGATGAGAGATTTAAGTTACTGTTGAGGGATAGAGGCTCAAGCCTGTAATTCCAGCACTTTGGGAGACCAAGACAGGCAGATGTCTTGAGCCCAGTAATTTGAGACCAGCCTGAGCAACATGGTGAAACTCTGCCTCTACATAAAATACAAAAATTAGCCAGGTGTGGTTGCGCGTGCCTATAGTACCAGCTACTGTGGACTCTGAGGTGGGAGGATCACCCGAGCCCAGGAGGTTGTGGCTGCAGTGAGATGTAATTGCAACACTGCACTCCAGCCTGAGTGACAAGACCCTGTCTTAAAAAAAAAAAAAAGGAAAAAGTTACTGAGATGTGAATTTTGTGAATTGGCCATTATCAGTGCTCTGTGACAGATAATTTTTTAGTAGAGAAGAGCACATATACAATTTACATTGCAATTAATGAAAGAGACTACAGAATATAAGAAAATAGAAGCAGTGAGCACAGCATCCTTTGAGAAGTATTTCAATATAAAAACATTTGAAAAGGTATCTTTATAAGGTGAATTCAAGGGTGCATTGAAGTCAAAAAAAGATTTTTAGGCTGAAAAAAAGAAACAACTGTGTCTGCCATGAAGAAAGAGCCAGTAGAGAATTTTAAGATGACAAAGTGAAAAGTTATTGATGGAACAAAATTTTTGAGACATGAAAGGTGATAGAATTTATAGCACAAATGCTGAAACTAATCTGAAATGAAAATGGAATACTGCTTCTTTAACACTAGTGAAAATATGAGAATACATGAATGTTTAGTGAGATTTGCAGATGATGATTGAAATCGTTTTGTTGTATATTAGTGGTCATCAAGGGTGAGGTGGAGGTGAGATTGGGGATGAAAATGGTGTTGGAAATATGTGACCAGCTGCCTTTGGAGGATTTTAGAAGAAAATGAAGAATAAGTAAAATAAGTATTGGCCCAGCTAAATTTAAAACATTGTATGTGTCAGCCAGATGACTGAAAATTATATATTGTTTTATTCTACAACATCTGGGAATGAAGGAAATTTAGAATTTACAGAGGGATCAGGGTTAGATCAGCACTAAGAGCTGAACAAGCTGTTCAACAGCACTACTTCAAGAAAATCAGTTGGAAGAAGTGTATTACAACAACGGTAAATGGAGAACTTTGCAGGGTTGAGGGTTTGAATGTTAATTAAGGTAGAAGATTAAGGAGGTGAAATATTCCTGAATTTTAGGAGGAGCACAGCTGAAGTGGCTGTCCCTGGTAAAAAGGAAGTAGATTAAATCAGACAACTAATTCACTAAATATGGAAAAGTACGAGATAATAGAGTATAAAATTTCAGTTAGGGAGTGAAATTTCTAGATACCTTAAAAAAAATTCTAACTAGTTAATCTATTCTATTGGAGTGTAAAACACTGAGGCAGGAAGGAAACCCATGACTTCCGCTTTTTTATTAGCAGTGGATCTTGTAATAAATAGAATGGATGTTTAAATATCTTATTCAGGTTTCACCTTGAATCCTACTTCTTTAGGTTCAAATTCCACATTGATGTATTTGCACACCATTATTTGGAGGAAAATTATTAAAAGTTATGGCAAAAACCGCAATTACTTTTGCACCAACCTAATAAATTAGGGGTATGGATTCTGAACTTGAGTCTAATACCTTAAATGGAGGTATTTATTTTATTTTATATAAAACAGATCATGGAGTCCTTACACTATGAAATGTTTCACTACATTTCCTTTCTAACAATGTGGAAAAGCAAATAAGTTTTGTTAACTGCTCATGTTACTTACATAAATATTTTTAAAGGTACAAAGTTTGTCTTGAGTCAATAATTCAGGCTTGAATGAAAATATGTGAATATAAATATGTTCTGTGATATTACTAGAGAGCTTGTTAAACTATAGTGGGCAAGAGTCATTGTCAGCAAGACAGAATTTTCAATCTCCTTACAAATGCTATCATTTGGCTAAGCGTAGAATGTTTTGCTACATGGTTTGCTGCTTTTATGTGAGTGCCTTATGAGCCTGTTTTTAAGAAGTGCTGATCAATAGAGATGAATGCATCTGAAACAATCAGTCAAATATGCGAAAACTATTTGTTTGAGTACTTTTGCTTGTTAGGAAAGAGGGACATTATCGAAAGCTATTTGATGCTACCATGGGCTTATGTTACAGATAAGTTTCACTTATAGATAAGTGAAACATTGTAAATATTTGGCAATTATTTAATAAATTGTAAATATCCAGAACTTTCAAATTGTTGTAGTGGAAACAGTCCATTGCATTTTGGAGAAAAATTGAAACTCTCCAAGTAGGTCTTTTCTGCCTAAAGTTTTCTTTCCACTTCACTGAGAAGCAGTTTTAAACATCTGCATTAAGAATATTCATACATCCCAAAGATTGGATACCTCTGCAAACATAAAATAAATAAATAAATAATTTAAGTTGGCACAGAAAATAATATTATTTGTTGTGTATAACGTGGTGTTTTGAAATATATATACATTTTGAAATAGTTAAATCTAGCTAATTAACATATGCATTACCCTGCATAGTTATTTTTGCGGTGAGAACACTTATCCACTCTCAGCATTTTTCAAGAATACAATATAATGTAATTAACTGTAACCATTATGCCATACAAAAATAAATTATTTTATAATGTTTATAAATACATTCAAAATAAAAATGTACTCTTGTTGGAGGAAGGAAAAACTGGTTTTAATTTAAATAAACAAAACAAAACAAAAAGTTGAAAATATCATTGGGAATACGTTTTACATGTTAAGAAGATTCTTCTTTTATTACCAGTGATCAGAAGGAGACTTACTGGTTAATTCTAATGTAATTATTCCAAAGAATGTGTTTATCTGCTCCTATCCATAGACAGGCATGGGCTATGTTAGTGTAATAAAATTAAGAGTTGATGAACTTGTAATCTAATCAGTAACTCAGAAACTACTCTAGTTTCCTGGAATCACTCATATCTAGGGATAATTAAAAAAAAAAAAAAGACCAATTAAAAAGCACACATAGAATAAAAATAGTCACTTAAATGTAACCCAAGTCTTGAGTCCTCACTTCTCTTAGTTACATGTAAAAGAAAGACATACTAAGGATAATGATACACATTTATTGAGTTTTAATTTTTTCAGATTTGGGAATCTATTATGCCAAAGAATAAACCACATTTGTCTAGATCTTTACAAGTTACAAAACACTTGGCATCCATTATTTCTCTGAGTTTATGTGGCTAGCCTATGGTCACTCTGGGAAGTATAAAAACATTATGCTTGATGAAGATACTAATAAATCAATTTCTAACTCAGATGGTTTAAAAATACATTCTGTTCTAGTATTAAATTGTATTTTCCTCATTCTGCTCTGTGGTTAAACCTATTTAGCTTATTCTGCTGTTTAAGTTTTATTTTACCAATTATTTTGTACCAAGCCTTTAGATAGCGTCAAAATCATTATAATTCTCCTGCTACATACCTTCCAAAATATCTATTTGTTGAATAAGTGAAACCATTTGAAAAGTTTGAAAATGTTAACTATAATAACTATATTACATTTGAAAATAGATAGTTTTTGATCTCTAGACTCCATCCCTATTCATGTTTCTAAAAGTCAGATAGGTGGAATAATATTTTAAGACAGTAAAGCTCAGAGGACGTCATTAAAATAACAATAGTGTGGTGCTTACAATGTAGCACAAAGAAAAATTAGAAATAAAAGATTTTAAAATGAAGGAAAAGAACATCTATGATAAATTTTCCACGGTATTGTTGGAAATCACTAGCTGAAAGTGAAAAATTGTAGAATAAATGTTAATTATTTATAGCAGAGGGTGTTTTGAATATGAAGAAAAAGGAAGGCTAGCTGTTTCCCTATACTTTCCATGGTGTTTTAAATCTAACCAGCCCATGTGATGAAAATTTGCAAAAACACAAAGGAACCTGATGCAGCAAAATAAACTCAGACTGAAATTTGATGCAATAAGCATGAAGAGAAGAGAAAAGAAAAATGGAAACATGATACATATTGAGTTTACAATTAAATAATAGGTATTATTTTGAATAAAATACCTTTGAATGAAACATTTATAAATTAAACTTTCAAAGTGAATTTAGATAAAAATGAGAATATTCATTAGAATTTGTTTTTCTTTTTAAAATGTGCTCTTTCTGGAATATCTTTGCAAGTGAATTTTTTTAAAAGCATATGACATTATTGTCTTGATTGCAGTTATCTAATGTGCTCAGCAAGGTATGAGTCATCACCAGTGTTTCCTAAAAGCCTACTTTTTGCTAAAATAAAACACAGATTTGGCATCTGTTCTGTAATTTTACTGAAGGTCTGAAAGGTGTGATAAAAAGGCATCTGTCTGCAAGATGATCCTTTAATTTGTAAAGTAGCACTTTGATAGCTCTTCAGATTCAGTGAAATCTTGTGTTCGATAATACCAAACGGTTACATTTGCTTTACAGTACATGTTAAATTTGGAAAGTTGTTGTTACGAGTTTAAGCTTCTAGAAATTCATGAGATGAAGATCAACATACAGAAAAAAATATCTGTCAAAAGTGGTTTTAGATTTCTTATTTTTGTAAATGTAGTTACTGACTCAGGTCTGGTCACTACTAAGGCTAAACCGATTAGCCCCATGTGATATGCACTCATTGTCAAACTTAAAACTGTTGTTCAGATCACACTGATGAATGGGAGCACCATTTCAGTGATGGGAAAATTAAATAGATTTCACTGGTGAGGAGATTTGAGGTGGGAGAATGGAAAGCTTTGGTTTAGTTCAATTGAACACTTTCATAATGTGTTTT
>NW_022436947.1:41345061-41384631 GCF_009761245.1 Sapajus apella
TAGCTGGGATTACAGGCACGCACCACCATGCCCAGCTAATTTTTTGTATTTTTAGTAGAGACGGGGTTTCACCATGTTGACCAGGATGGTCTCGATCTCTTGACCTCGTGATCCACCCGCCTCGGCCTCCCAAAGTGCTGGGATTACAGGCTTGAGCCACTGCGCCCGGCCTATAATGTCTTAATGAGGTCAACTTGAATATAAAAATTAAAGTTTTGAGAATTTGAATTCAATCCAAAAACATGAGAATGAAGTAGAGTTACATGACTGTTAGGAATTTGATAACTGTGTCATCATACATAGAATTCAGATGAAATCCAGAACGGAAACTTAGTCAATTGTTTGTAATATAATTGAAATATGAACAACTTAAGAGAGTTTAATTTATTTTGTATAAATAAAATGTGACAAAGGAGTTTAGGGCACATACTGTTGGAACCAAATAAATCCAAGTATTTTACTTAGTAATTATGAAACTAAATGTATAAAATTGTGATCACCTTGGGAAAGTAAAACATGTAATAGTCCCACCAATTATTCTTTTATACTTCTGGTACAGATGTTGCTCTTTCTTCTTGATTTAACCGCCACTTAAGTCTGAAAATAATTGATATAATTTATTTTTCATTTGATAGCATTGCATACAATAAGTTGGGCCTCAGTCAATGGCTCTGTGGAGTTGTGAAATTTACTAATTCTGGAAGCCCATATTTATCAGTAGTCTGTTGATTTTCAGTTCCAAATTAAAAAAAAAATTCCTTTTGACCATTGTTACATCAAACCTTTTTGATTCAGTTTTCAATAATGTATTTTCAGTCATCTATACGTATTCTTTTTAAACATTTTTATTTTTTTAATTGACAACATTGTATGCTTCTATTGTGTACAACACGGTATGTTAAAGCACAAACACGCTGTAGAATGGTTAAATCTTGCTAATTAACAAATGTATTACTTCACAGTTATCATTTTTGTGGTAAATGCACATAACACCCACTCTCTTTACATTTTTCAAGAATACAATATATCATAATTAACTATAGTCACCTTGTTGTACAATAGATCTCTTGAAATTTATTCCTCCCATTTAACTGTGATTTTTTTTTTTTTCGTCTTTAACCAACAACTCCATTTCCCCTTGTTTCCCCCAACCACCCTAGCCCCTAGAAACCACCACTCTACCTTGCTATTTTCCATTACAACTGAATCTCCAGTTGACTGGCTGCTCTGATATGCTTATCTCAAGAGTCATTGCTTTTGGCATGTTTAATAGTTTTTATCTTAATCTCAATTGTGATATTAGCTCTTTCTTTTTTTTGGCTTTCCATTTGTAGTTTTACAAAATAGGAGAATATATAAAAAACAGATAATTGGTATATTGAAAACATGCATCTATTGAAATGTTATTTAAATATGGGGATTTTAAATACATTTTATCATTCTTATGCCATCGATCTTAGCACAAGAGGAATATAAAAATGCATTTGTAGGAATGCTTGTCTTTCTCTTTCACCTTGCATTTGCTTTTCCTATGTCAATATTACTTTCAGTCTGATCAGAAACTAACAGAATTCTCTGATGTGTTAGGAAGCTTATATTTCCTGGTGTCATAAGCACTTAACCCACATCTTTCTAAGTCACCAACAGCTGGATGGTTATTGACAAGTGCCGTGGGCCTGTGTGCAGACACAGAGGCTGTGTGTAAGGGGCAAGAACCTTTCCTTTCCTTTAAGGAGCAAGAGCTGGGAATCCCACAGTTGGCTTCTGAAACACTCTTGCTATTGGGAGCAAATTAGACACAATGAAGGAATGCTTAAATAAATTTAAGAATTTAATTCGTTTTACATTATTAAGTATTTAAATATTTAAATACTTAAAATATGAGGAAATTTGTTATGTGAAATATGCACAATTCTGAAATAAAATGAAGTCCTTTTATGTATAACCAAAATCAGGGAGAATGTACAACTTCCTATAATTCAATCAGAATTAAGCGCTTATTGTGTATTCTTCTTTATAGAGGTCATTATTTTATTTCATAACCATATTTCTGTTTCAGTGACAACTGCATGTGAAATGTTTATGCCTCATATAAAATGTTTTATGCTTTATAGAAAAAAATCTGCATACAGGTTATTTTTATTTTTTCAATTAATTGAACATTATTGAATTTAGAGTCAAGGTAAAACAGTGTGTTGAGTTTTGAGGAAAGGAAAAAAATAAAAGACATAAATCCTGACCTGAATGAATATATAATCGCACTAAAAGGATTTAGATAGAGTATTTTTCAAGCATACAAGCAATGTCACAGGCAGTATTAAGGAGACTAAGTAATAGTATCAATATAATTTAAAGTACCTTATCATTACTCTCTAAATAACTTGACTAATTGATTTTAACAGCATAAGTAAATAAATAACATTAACTTCAACGTCAAACAGCTCAACATATTTCTGTTTAAACAAAATAATATAACTCTTTATAACTTTTAATTAAAGGATTGCTTTCAGTATTAAAAAGCTGACATTCAGAAAATAATTAGAATGTAATAAAATGATAAATATATCTGATTTTTCTTTTAATAATAGTAAATCATATTATTGACAGAGAAATTAGCTGATAAATATTTACCTCTTTGCTAACAAAAAAAACATGTAATAAAATACTAAATAGAAAAATTATTAAATATTGATAAAGTGCAAATAAAGTCTGCTGAAGTTTCCAAATACATTTTCATAATAAATTTCCCACATAATACACTCAAAATTAAAGTTTGAGAAAAGCAAATGTATGCCAATTGAAAAAAAGTCAGGTTTTTGAGAGCAAAAGGGAAAATAAATTACCTAATAGGAGCAGCTTTACAGTTCTTGCATCTCGCTCAGCATCCTCCTGAAGCTTTTTCTCCAGTTCTTTTGATCTTTTGGCTGACTCCTTGCTCTCTGAACTAATTCCACTTCCCATCTTGTGGCAGTAGATACTTGTTGGTTTATTTGTTCAAACTTCAAATGTTGAGCACAGCTGTGGTTTGGACATAGGATGCAAGAGCAATGCTCTCCTGAAGTACCCAGCAGTCCATTCCCTAGGGCTCTAAGATTCTGCTTTGACTAAGAAGATGCTTTCTCATCTGTCAGCTGATCAAGTGGTAAAACCATACCACCCTCATGGAGGCTAAAGAGGAAGTTCATTATACTTTCAAATTAAATGACTGATTTGGGCACATCTTCGAAAACATGCTTATCTGCCTTAAAGAATAGTATAAAATAATCTAGAAAGTTATCAGAGCCTATACACTAGAGATGATCTACAATAAGCAATTCAAATAGAATGTTTCTCACTACAGGGCAATTTTTATTACTGTGATTAAAAGTTATTACTAATCAGCGATGCTTACATCCCATCTTCAGATATTTGGCTCATTGATTTCTTTATAGTCAGTCCTATATCACAATCAGAATATATACATTAAGTTATCCAACTTTTATGGTCTCCTATGCTTAGATCATTGTTTAAAGCTACTGAGCATCTATTAGCATGTCAGTGAACAAAAAATATTGTTTTCAACAATGGATACAAATACATATAGTTTTTATATCTGTACATAATATATTGCTACAAATAAAGAATTCAACACAATTTTCTTAAGTTATTGATTTTAGTCTCATAGGATCCATCTCTATAAACTGAGCTTTTACCACCTCTGAGGAAGTCAATCCATCAACACTAATTGAGGGCCCACTTGGTGTAGACACCGAACTGTGTTCAATTTAGGCAGTGCATTAACTCTTTAGGGCCATTAAACAACAGCTGCTGTGCTGGAGGGACTTTTATTGATTTTGTGCCAAGGGAATAAAAACCAATGTTCTTTGAAACAGCAGGTAATTTGATTTTTTCGACAAACTAAAAACAGTAATCACACCCAAATATGTTCCATATCTTTCAACTATTCCAACAGATACCATGCACTTCTTGAAAATCTTCAGGATTGAGGGCAGAGATGATATGGCACAATTTTTTATTTATATGAAGCATAAAACACTTGGTAGGTAGTCAATCAGTGTTTTCCTTATAAATCAAGTTGGTTGCCTGTGGCAGCAGATAAGTCTTTCAATGTGCATTTTGGTATTTGTGAATGTGTTTAACCAGAAAATGCTCGAATACAGTCTATCCATCCACCTGTCAGTGCTGCTTTTCTTGTGGGATCATGTGCAAAGTTTGAACAGGTGGGTTTTTACATATTCATACAACAAGAAAATAGGCTGTCAGATTAAATACATATTCCTGCTTTGTTTACTTTTTCCACATTAAAAATATGAGGCTGAAGATACATAAACATAGTCAAAACTTCCTGAGTTCCATTCCTCCAAAGCCATATTATGATAGTATAAAGATGTAGGTAGGCAAGGATTTGTGCAAATGATGTGGTATTGCTTTTACAATGCAAAGGGCCTGTCTCAAAGGAAGGAGATTTGCACTGCCTACTGCTCACCTGTGAACACAAAGTCCAAGCTGAAAGCAGTGTTTAGCACATTTAATCTCCTTTTGCCTATTGCTTTTATATAGAAATTGAATATAATAATAAACAGAATTCTTGCATGTTCTGAAGCAGCAATGAACTGACAGGCTACATCATATAATTTGCATTCAAGTATAAATATACCTCATAGCTTTTTGGCAGAGATGTACCCTGGTTTTCAGAGCATATGTGTTTTACTAAGGCTTCCTCATTGGATCACTAACTAAAACTGGCCAACTCTTTCAGGAGTAGAAGTATGTATTTTCTGCACTGTATAAAATGATGAACTTCCGCTTTTCTGTTATAACCAGTAATGTTCATCAACTTTCTGAAATTGTCATGTTATTTTTTTCATCAGTGATTAAAGTATTCTTGACATGAAATTCTAGGTATGTCTGTGTAACAGAGAGGGAGAGCTAGAGAGAAAAGACTCCTTTCTCAGCCTTCTCGCCTGGGTACCTGGGACACAGCATCATTAATAAGTTGGGTTTAATACAGCTATTAGTTCATATTGCTTCACTTAGGCATATAGCTTTCTGTACGTAAAGAAATGAGGAAAAATCAAAATAGAGAACTCCACTAGAGTGGTGATATCTTACTAGCTTGAATGGTCTACGTGATATATGGTGCAGTACTAATCCAAAATTATTTCTTGCCAACAAATTGACAGAGGCCTGGAGGCCTTTTCTTTCTAGTGCTTAGTGACACTATGGTCAGGATTTCTTTTCTAAAAGTTTAGAGTGACTAAAAAAAAAAATCAGTAAAAAGCCCAATTTTAGTTTTAACTAGTGTTAGGATGTACAATTATAGCTATTAGTCCAGCAGTCACACATTTGTTTCCTCAGTCTTAAAAATAACAGCAGCATGCTTCTTTTCAATCATTAAACCCTGTTCCATGGTGACAGAAAACTGATAGAAGAGGACAACAGAAAAAAAAGAACTAAAGTCCATGCCGTGACCATAAATTTTGTTTGTTCTTGAAAACAAGAAACGTGAAGCTAGCCAAAACACCAACATCATGTTAGAGTTTTATGCACATATACGTGTGCGCGCACACACGCACACACACACACACACATATGAGGTCGTACGAAAGTAACTGTGGTTTTTGCCATTTTAAAAGTAATTACAAAGACTGCAATTGCTTTTGCACTAACTTAATATATGTTCCAGCTAGAAGAAATGATTGTCCTGTATACACACACTTGCACACACAGACACACATGAAAATGTGCATGCACAAGCCCATGCACACACACAAAGAGCAAGAGATTGTGTTGGAGTGTTGTGGTCTTTTAGAAAAATGTTTGTATAATGTTTATAAACAATGTTTAAGGACATTGCTTCTTTATTGCATCACAGTAAAATTGATTTGAGAACAAATACGGAGAGTGAACCACAATTAAGCTCCAAAAGTCACTGAAATACCACAAGCATGGATGATGAGAATAAATTTTCTCTTGCTATTTTTGGTTAGGATCTCTGTGGCATCTTCAGAAAGGAACAGTAGCCTTTAAAAAGTTTAAGTAATCACCATTTTACATTGATGATTGAACATATAGCTTGAGGTGACATGCAATTATTTGCTACCTGCTTTTAATAACCAGATTTCAATCTATGTTTTTGGAGATGACTCTTTTGCCAATATTACCTGTGTTTCTACAGTCATCAAGCTGAATTTCTCGTGGAGATGTTACATGTGGCTCGCTTCAATGAGTCGGGGATGTTACAGCTTAGGGATTTCTCATTGGCTCACCTCCTGCTGGAAATTGCCAAAACAGGCTGTGATCTGTGTTACTCTTTATTTTGTTTCCAATCTTATAGGAGGTGTTGATTTCAGGCATTGTATCCCTAGGTGGTTTGAGTCATGGCTGCCTTAGCAATGACCTTTATCCCTGTATATTCCCATGAAAGTTGAGGCAAACCATCTCTCCTTTGCTAATGGTACTCAAATGTACACTTCAGGGAGCTCCAAGCATAGTATTTCTTCCAGAGAGTTCATGCCTTTTGGGGTTTCCTAAGAGCAGTCTTTTGACCTTGCGGGAATAAAGCAAACCTTACTCTTTCAAGTTAGTACATTCAGATGGTGCAATAAGTTTACATTGCCAAATTAAACAGGTTTTATGTATTAATATGTAACACAAATGTGTACTTTTATTCATTGAAGTTGATTTCTACCTTTCCACATGTTTTTATGAATTAGGACAGAATTTTATATATGATTACTTGATGGGAGTCACAATTGTTTCTAGGGTGCTTTTTCCTGTGTTGAATTCTGTCTCTTTTAAGAGTTTTAAAATATTGTTCTTTAACACATTTCCGTTACTAACTCCCATAATCATATTTCTCAGCAATTTCAGCCCTGATGATTGCAATAGCCTCTCACTTAGGTTTCTTTATTCTGGGCTCCACTCTAACCCAGTCTAATCTGTCTGATTGTGCCAGGCTAAATTCCCTCAAAAGCAAGTTTAATTATTACTCTTTTCTGGCTAGAAAAAATAAATTTTTCTGTATTTGCTATTTCCTCCTGTTTTACTTCTGATGCCATGTACTCAATAATATAGTTAGCACTATCTAACTGTCCAAGTGTATTTCCCAAGCACAGGCTGACCTCAAGGATATTGCAGATTCTGTTTCAGATCACTGCAATAAAGTGAATATCACAGTAAAGTGAGTCACACAAATGTTTTAGTTTCCCAGGGCATACAGAAATTATGTTTATATTATATTGTAGTCTATTAAGTATGCAATAGCTCTGTGTCTAAAAAGCAATATGCATACCTTAACAAAAAAATACTTTATTGTTAAAAATGCTAATAATCATCTGAGCCTTTAGTAATTTATAATCTTTTATATATCACTGTATATATTAAAGAAATAAATGTTTACAGATAAACACAATATATTAAACACCAAGAGGTATAATTTAATTGGCCATTGAATATGGTTTCAATACTTTTTAAAATTAAAGTATAGGAATATGGATTACATGGAAAACAACACAACCCTGATTTTTATATAAAACCTAATGACTTCAAGAAAATAGTTACTACTTTTTGTTGTCCTTGTTCTGTAACTTCTTAGGAGTATTTATATAGTAGTATATAAATAGTAATCTCTTTGTACATCTTCATCAGAGCTCTGGGTGACCAGGTGCATTGTCAATTTCAGTACTTCAAAAAGAATCTTCTCTTTTGAGCAGTAAGTCTCTATACTAGTCTTAGAATATTCAATAAACCAGGCTATAAACAAATGTGCTGTCATCCAAACTTTGTTTTTCCATTTATAGAACACAGACAGAGCAGTTTCAGTTTTAAGGACCCTAGGATTTTTGGAATTAGCATTGGCTTCAACTTAAAGTCACCAGCTCCATTAGCCCCAAACAAGAGTGTCAGCCTGTCCTTTGAAGCTCTGAAGCCAGACACTAACTTCCCTCTCTAGCTCTGAAAGTCCTAGGTGGCATCTTCTTGTAATAGGACTACTTAATGACCTTGAAAATCTGTGTTGAGTGTAGCCACCTTCATCAATGATCTTAGCTAGATCTTCTGGAAATTTGCCACAGTTTCTATATCAGCACTTGTTTCACTTTGCACTTTAATCTTATGGAAATGGCTTCTTTTCTTCAATATCATGAACTAACCTCTGCTAGCTTCTAACTTTTCTTCTGCGGCTTCCTCACCTCTTTCAGCCTTCACAGAACTGAAGAGAGTTAGAGCCTTACTCTGGATTAGGCTTTGTCTTAAGGGAATGTTGTGGTCGGTTTGATCTTTTACCCATAGCCACTCAAGCTTTCTCCATATCAGCAATAAGCCTGTTTCACTTTCTTATCATTTGTGTGTTCACTGGAGCGGCACTTTTAATTTCTTTCAAGAACTTTTCCTTCATATTTACAACTTGACTAACTCTTCCAAGAGGTCTAGATTTCAGATTATCATCTCATCTTTCGACGTGCCTTCTTCACTAAGCTTAATCATTTCCAGATTTTGATTTAAAGTGAGAAACACGTGAGTCTTCCTTTCACTTGAGCACCTACAGGCCATTGTAAATGACCTAATTTCAACATTGCTTTGTGTCAGTGCGGAAGGAGAGGGAGAGAGAGGGGAACAGCCAGTTGGTGGAGCAGTCAGAACACACACATTTATTACGTTTGTTGTCTTATATGGACACAGTTCGTGGTGCCCCAAAACCACGACTAGAGTAATATCAAAGAGCACTGATCACAGAGCACCATAATAGATATAACAATAATTGTAGGTTTGAAATGTTGAGACAGTTACCAAAATGTGATACACAGACACAAAGTAAGTACATGCTGTTGAAAAAATGGTGCTGATAGACTTGCTCAAAGCAGGGCTGCCGGAAACCATTCATTGGTTAAAAAAAAAGTCATATTTGCAAAGCGCAATAAGCGAAGCACAATAAAATGAGTTACGCCTGTACTTCTCATAACATTCTCTATAATAGGTGGGCTTTTACTCGTTCCTAACTAGGAGTCCCATTTTAGTTTTCACTCATTCTTCTTTTCCTTACTAGGAATATCTTGCTCTTCCACAGATGACTTTTTTTTGCATAGTGCTCATTCATTAAGAATGAACTTACCATTACACTTCACATCTACTAACTTCCATTGGGTGATCTTTTATTTTTTCTTTGCATTTCTTTTTTAGACAGGGTCTTGCTCTGTTACCCAGGCTATAGTGCTGGTACAATCACAGCTCACTTATAGCCTTGACTTCCTAGGTTCAAGTGAACGTCTTACCCCAGCCTCCCAAGTAGCTGGGACTACAGGCATATTCCATCATACTTGGCTAATTTTTAAATTTTTTATTATCTTTTTGTGAGACAAGGTACTGCTCTGTCACCCAGACTGGAGTACAGTGACACAATCACAGCTCACTGCAGCCTTGACTTCCCAGGCTCCAGTGATCCTCTCACCTCAGCCTCCCAAGTAGGTGGAACCACAGGTGTGTACCACAATGCCTGGCTACTTTTTGTGTATGTTTGGTAGAGATGGGTTTTTGCCATATTGCCCAGTCTGTTCTCAAGCTCCTGAGCTCAAGCAACCCACCCACCTCAGCCTCCCAAAGTGCTGGGATTATAGGCATAAGCCACCACAGTCTACTTAATTTTTAAATTTTTTTGTAGAGACATGGTCTCACTGTATTGCCCAGGCTGGTCTCAAACTCCTGGGATCCTACTGTCTTGGCCTCCCAAAATACTGGTATTATAGGTGTGAGCCATTGGGTCCAGCATGGGTGATTCTTGACTTTTCAAATTTATAGAGGAATCTGCTGCAATTGGTTTGTCTTTCCTCATTAACCAGACAGTACACTTTCCAGTGACCATGCTCTCTAGTTTTTCCTCTTTGGTTTGTGGGCTCTAAGCTGGTAGTACATAAAATAAGATTTTGTTTATTGAAATCGTTGGTGAATGAGGGGAGATCAATAGATATATAATATTAAATAACTCTACTCTGTATTAAAATGGCATAATTCTCCTTCCTAAACGATTTCAAGTATGAAATTTTAGTCCTGGAATTTCAGGAATCTGTTTACCTAACAATAATCTCCTATTAGGTGTCAGGAATGAGAGTTTCATTAGTAAACAGTAAACAAAATAGACACATGCTTTCATAGAGCTTAGTTTCTAGTATTTGTGTACCTGTGTATGTACATGTCTGTGTGGTTAGAGTTTACACAGACAATAAGATGGTGACAATTGCCAAGAAAAAGCAAACCAACAGAGAATGGAGGAAAAAAGCATAGGAATGGAAGGGAAGATGAAAGATTAGAATATCATATAACGTGTTCAGAGAAAAGGCTCACTAAAAAATAATTGTATTAGAGTACATTCTCTGAAAATAGACTGTAAGATTAAAAATGCATACAGGAATTTTATTAGAAAGTGTTCTTTGAAACCACCCTTATAAGTGAGTGAGGGGAGCAATACTGGAAGAGGAAGAAGTTGGATACACAGCAGTTGCAACAGAGAACTCAGTCAATCTTGTGGGGAGCTCTGAAGCTGATAGTGGTACAGATTTATACTAAAAAGAGACAAGAAGACTAGATTGTTGTATCTCTTTCAAGAAACAGAAATTGAATGTGTATTTGCCCTGGAGAGAGGGTAAGACTGATCCTTTTCTCTAAGGGTCTTTTCTGAGCAAGGCCTAAACTGTGACCTGTTAGCCAGAGGAGTTGTTTATGGGGTCTGTTAGGGGGGTGGCTAGGGGAAGGACAGTCGGGGGTGGGGAGGTTGGGGAGAGTTAACTGGGGAGAAATGCCAGACATAGGTGACCGGGGGATGGAGGCAGCAAACTACCTTGCCATGTATGTACCTATGCAACAATCCTACATGATCTGCACACATACCCCAGAACCTAAAGTACAACTTAAAAAAAAAAGAGAGAAGGAAAAAAAAGACTGCCGTAATTTACAGTTTAATAGGGCCCTTATTGTGTACCTGATGGAAGGATTGCCCTTCTGGAAACCAAAACTAGACCCCACAAAGTCTAATTCTGTACACACAGGAAGCACAGATTCCCCACATGGGACACTCAGAAAGAGGGTAAGTGAGGTCACTTCTACTTTCATTCCATAATTCTCAGGTGTGTCCCTTGTGACCATAGGGACACAAGCACTGTATCATTTTTTAAAAATACATCTAGAATGTATATTGTATTCTGAGGATGACTGTCATTTCCAAGCTGACAGATTCTGGGTGGTGCCACACGAAGCAGGACAAGTAGATTCCATGGTTATAAGTTCACTGTTACGTCTCCTTTTCTATAAATGAGTCCATTGGTCCAATGCAATGTTATATGGCATTCTGGCTTAGTATATCAAATAGTCCGTAAACCCCAGGAGAGTGTTAAAACCAGTCAAAGTGGATGTCTGTCTCTTCCAGGGTCTGTCCAATGCAGGCAACTGGATGACACATGATTGGTCTTCTGAAAGGATTATGCTGCATACGGAAGTCAGTTAATTTTTGTTGCTGGGCAGTAATTATGTCAGCCTTGGTGAGTGGGAGGTCATGCTGTCAGGTTCATGCAGAGCCTCCACCCTGCCACCATGGGTACTCCATTCCTAAGCCCGTTAGCCTAGCACTGGGGATCTTTGTGTCTGCCTACTGGTTACTCTGAGCCTCTTTCATGCTGGATGCTCATTACTGGGTGTTAACATGACATACGAACCTTCAGCAGGTTCATTCACTGTCTTCCTCAGACCTCTTTGTCCCTTGCCTTCTAGTCATTTCGTTTCTAGGACCCAGAACATCCAGCCAATTCATTCGCAGCTATCCATACGTACATTTTTATATTGTATTCTTTTTTTAATTCTTTTTTTTTTTTCTTTTAAGACGGGGTCTTGCTGTGTCCCCTGGCCTGGAGTGCAGTGACACAATCACAGCTACTGCAGCCTCAAACTCCCGGGCTCAATCTACCCGCCTGTCTTGGCCTCCCAAGTAGCTAGGACTAAAGGTGTGCATCATCACACTCGGCTAATTTGTAAATTTTTTTTTAGAGATGGTGTCTTGCTCTGTTCCTCAGGCTGGTCTTGAATTCTTGGCCACAGTGATCCTCCTGCCTTGGTTTCCCAAAGTGCTAGAATTACAGGCATGAGCCGGCACCCAGGCCCATTTTGTTTTAAGAGTAATTGATCTTTTCACACAAAGTGGATAACCAGATGTATTTACCACAGATCCACTCATAGAAAAGATTTCTTTTTCACAGGTGACTTTCAGTTACACCCAAAGAAGACAAATGACACAGCAGCTGTTTCTTTATGGTTTGTACTTGTCTATCCAGCTGAGCCACTTGTGAACTTACTTGGCCTTTTTCCTCCTTCATTACCTGGCTGTAAATGTCAGCTAAGGGAAAAGCATTGATGACTATGCCACTTGATTGTTCAGATTGCTTGTGCCATCTGGCCATGCTTGGGCCAAATCCCAGGTATAATACTAGCACTGAACAATGGATTTCTATTAAGCACAAGCAAGTTTATGATTTGGTGCGTCTTATGAAACCCATCTCATGATGAGTAGCTCTGATCACATGGTCACCTGATGTCCTATTTTTCAACAGTTCAGTTCCACCAAAGCTCAGTAGCATGAAAATAGCCGCTTTCAAATGCTATATATTTCTGCTATAGATGGCATTACTTTGCTCCCTATGGGTCTGTTTTATGATTCTCCAGTAGAGTTTTCAATTAATTCTACAAGGTAGCTTTTCGCACTGTAGATAACAATCATACAATGGTTTTCAACTGCAGGTGATTTTTTCTTCCAGAGCTCATTTATGAATGTCTGGAGACCATTTTGGTTGGCACAAATGGGAAAAGGGGTTGCTATCAGCATCTAGTAACATCTGCTCAATATCCTACAATGCACAGGACACTCCACTCCACCCCCTTGCCCCTGTGCCACATACAGCAAAGAACTATCTGACCCGAAATATCAATAGTACTGAGGTTAAGAAACCCAGCTCTGCCGGGCACGGTGGCTCACGCCTGTAATCCCAACACTTTGGGAGGCCGAGGAGGGTGGATCACGAGGTCAAGAGATCGAGACCATCCTGGTCAACACGGTGAAACCCCGTCTCTACTAAAAATACAAAAAATTAGCTGGGCATGGTGGTTCGTGCCTGTAATCCCAGCTACTCGCGGGGCTGAGGCAGGGGAATTGCCTGAACCCGGGAGGCGGAGGTTGCGGTGAGCCGAGATCGCGCCATTGCACTCCAGCCTGGGTAACAAGAGCGAAACTCCGTCTCAAAAAAAAAAAAAAAAAAAAAAAGAAACCCAGCTCTACAATGTAAGTCTATTGGGACATAGTCGCTCATATAGCAGAACTTCTCATACGACTTCCTAAACTTGCTGAAATCCCTTTGTTGTTCTGGAAGCCTTTTGTGTCACTATCAATAAGGCAGAGCTGGAATAGGCTGTCTTTATAACCCAAGGAAACTTACCAGTGTTATATAATTAGGTATAAGAGTTAATAATTTGTCATTTATGTCAGAGAACGTTCTTGGCGTGTTTCAGACTACTGGACTCCTAGAAACTCTGCTGATCTGACAAGGCCTTGAATATCTGCAGGGCTTTTGATCATCTTCGAGAGTTCACGGGTCTTACCAAGGCTTCCAAATATACTTGCCACTTCTTGCTCATCTTGTCTAACATAATGTTGTCAATACAGTGGATCCATACGATGTGCTGAGGAATGTTAAGGCACTTCAGGACTCTTTGGAATATTTATGACAGAGTATGAGAACTTTAATACAAATCGGGACAAGTTCATAAATGCTTACAGTTGTTTATCTCACATGAATACAAACTATTTCTGTTTCTAGTTCCAGATAGAAATGGAAAAGAAAGCTTTTTCACTAAATCAGTGGCCACATACTATGTACTTGAAGTTTTGTTAATTTGGTCTAGCAGAGATACCACAATGGGCAAAGCAACCACAATTAAGGTTACACTTAGCTTCACTTGCAGCAGAACTTTGTCGTCTGCCAGGATCCATTCTCCTAAATTAAATGAGATATGATGAGGTCTGCTATTCCTGAGTCCTTCATATATTTATGCTGACAACAATGTGTGCCATTTCCTCTAGGGTGCAACACAGGTTTCATTTATTTTACTGGATGGCACATCAGTCTGCTCAAGTTGCCATAACAAAATACCACACACCGAGTGACTTAAAGAGCAGAAAGTTCGTTTTTTCTCACAGGTC
The DNA here is from genome assembly GCF_009761245.1 of Sapajus apella. Classification (NCBI taxonomy): domain Eukaryota; kingdom Metazoa; phylum Chordata; class Mammalia; order Primates; family Cebidae; genus Sapajus; species Sapajus apella. The sequence goes on from NW_022436947.1 coordinate 41,359,295, forward strand.
TGGAAACTAAAAGCCAGAGACGAAGGTACTGGTGGGGTACCTCTCCTCCTGATGTGTAGATGGCTTCCATTTTATAGACTGGCCACCCTTAGCCTTCTAATGATTACTCTTCTGATGGTTTAAATGTAGCAATACACATAAAAGCTGCTCATTTATTTTGGCTCTGAGAACACCGATCAATTCTACTGATCATTTCCACAGGTCTCTACACGTCAGGATCTCCTGGCTGCTGCTCTGACCTTGACTCTCATTACCACATTATATTTACTTCAGTTCTCATAATTAAATGCCAGCTCCTGGCCCCTATTGTTTGGGGATCTTATTATCTCCGTGCTTTGAAAGGATGCTTAGGTGTTGAGAAACACTTTCACCAAGCAGTATAGCTTCAAGCACACTTTAAAAATTCTTTTTTCTCTTTCCTCCTTTCCCCTGGTCTTAAGATGTAACCTTGAAACAAACTATAAAAAATAGGCTTCCTTCGTCTTAAAATATAACCTTGAAATGTACCATGAAACTGCACTCCCTTCCCTTTTCCACGTACGCCCCTTTATCTCATGCACACTTATCTAACTGCGTGTTTATTAAACTTACACAATGCACACATCTAACTATATATTTAAGAAATTCCCGGGACTAATTTAAAGCAAACCAGGCATGAAGGCCCGGCAGCAGAATTCTCCTCCATGTAAAGATTGCCTCAAGTTAGATAATCGACAGCTCGGCTGCTGTCAAGATGATGCCAGGCCACACTCCAGGTGGGCAATAACCCAAAATAGGCATTGGAACAAAATAGGCAGCACCTACACCCTACACAACTCCTGCACACCTCCCATATCAAGCTTCCCCTTTCATAATCCCTGTCCTCAGCCCAAACTTTGGGAATGGTTTATTTAAGATAGGCGCCTTCACCGTTTTCCCACTACTAGCTGGAGAATAAAATCACTTTCCTTCCACTGCACTTCCTTCTTGTTCCTTGGCTTTGCAAGTGGCAGGCAGTGGAAGCTGCATTCAGTTACAAGACGAGATCTGTTACTGTTTTTTTCCTATTATCAACTCTGGCTGAAATCCCTCTCACTAGTGGATTCCTTTTAAATTTTAGTACACGTAAAGCTTTCTGGCAACTTGCTGAAGTCTGATTGATTTTCCAGCCTTATGTATTAATATTATTCTTTCTAACATGTCAACTCCGAGGCTTTGCTGCCTTCTTCTGCCATTTATCATAGGACAACACTATATTCAGGCTTCCAAGAGTCATCCTAGGAAACATTGATGCTATCGCTCAGGGCGTTGAATCTGACACAAGAAAGGGCTTCCCTCTGATATGTCTTCTTTATGCAGCTTTATGTGCTACCTTCCTTTAATTCAGCACTCTTAGAATCCAGCCTCTCCCTCTCTTTCCAAAATTTCACATTGTCTACCTTCCGTAGCTCTTGTGGTATATGGTGGTACATGGTCTCTTTCTTCTGTTAGCAGGCCCAGAGCTTCCCTGGCTAGGTATGGTATAAGTAGCTTATTATTAACCTGTTCTCCAGAAGGAGGAGAAAACATAGATCCCCACTAAGGTTTAAGGTGCATGTTATCTCATTAGACAAGGGCCTCGGCATTGGCTTCATGCAAGAGAGATTGCTAGCCTTTAAAAAGGAAGAATGCCACTTCTTCCAGCCCAAAAGGACCAGGGAAATTCAAGAATTCAAGATCTTTTGATGACTCAACCCAGGCATCCTTATTCTAAATCTCAAGGTCCTACTCCTTCCCAATGAAGACTTTGATCTGGTTGTAGTAGATATAACAAGCTTGAAAATTCAGTCTTCTCTGGAACTTGCTAATCTTTCTTGTTAAGTCCTGCGCCTAATTATCATATTTTCAAGCCTCTTCTGCAGGGCAGGAGATAAATGTTTGTTTTTAATGCAGCCAAAAAGGCCCTCTGGCTTTTATACTTTGCATTAAATTAGTGACTAACCACCCTTGGCCTTCCATTGTCTTTCTCTAGTGAATTGATAGTTCTCCACAACAGCCATCCATGCTATAGTTCTTATAATTTCCACTTTCCCTACACCTCCCAAACTCTGAAATTTGCCCCATCATTGCCTCTTACTTAGATCCCATTTTAGGTCACTATCAATGAAAGTTTTAAAAAATTGCTCTGCGGCTCCAAATCAGGATCTACAAGTAACACACCTACATGTAGTAACGGGGTCCTGCTTACCCAGCTGTCTGAAGGGTGGGGTTGGGGCTGGGTAATCTGGTTTCATTATCTCCTTTTAGAGTCCCGCATCCTAGGATGGCACCTGGTACCAACTCTCTTATATTAGGTTTCCTGGAGACAGAGTCTGAGACAGATACTTGCATGAAGAGGGTGAGTGCTAAGATACACCATCAGCAGATATACCTGTATGGAATGAAAAAGGTGGGCAGCAGAAACAGTTGAACTACAGTGGAGGCGCAACAGAGGCCTCTGCTGATTCTAAAGAAAGTCTGTAGCTGGAAAGACTCTTCAGAGATAAAACTGAAAGGAGCGTGAACCCTCATGCTGTCATTATCTGAGTCACTGGATGTGGCTGCGCTTAGGTTGGAGTTGTAGCCTTGGTCAGGGAAGTCATTTCGGTTAAGGACAATTTCTGGAGAGGAACTCAGCTGCCAGAACTTCCAGTAACTGTGAGAATAAGTGTCTTAGTCATGAAAGGAGTACTGGTGATAAAGCAGAATATTAACTCCAGTAACATTTGGGCAAATACATTAAACAAATTAGGAAATAACACAGACATCGGGAGAAAGACAAATCTGAGCCAAGAAAATAATAAGTGCAAAGCCTGTGAGGCAGGCACTTACCTAGTGTGTTTGGTGAACTGCAAGGGAATCTGGGTGGCTGGGGTGGAGTGGGTGTAGGAAGAGTAGCACATGAGGAGGGTAGAGGCCGGCTGCAGTGGCTCACACCTGGAATTCCATCACTTGGGGAGGCCGATGTGAGTGGATCACTTGGTCAGGAGTTTGAGATCAACCTGGCCAACACGGTGAAACCTCATTTCTACTAAAAATTAAAAAAAAACAAAAAAAAAACAATTAGCTGGGTGTGGTGGTAGGTGCCTATAATCCCAGATGTTTGGAGGCTGAGGCAGGAGAATCTCTTGAACCGGTAGGTGAAGGTTGCAGTGAGCTGAGATCATGCCACTGCATTCCAGCCTGAGCAACAGAGCAAGACTCCATCTCAAAAGAAAAGAAAAGAAAAAATAAATAAATAAAGTGAGGAACGTGGAGCACTGAGCCCAGGGTGGGTTGTCCAGATTGCTGAGGGCCTCTTAGATTAGGTCAGGACTATGGCTTTTCTCTGTGAGAGACTGAAAAACATTGCAGTCTTGAGGAGGGGAGCAAACTGATATGAATGTGTTGAAGATATACTTAAGTGATTTGGGCAGAAGTAGAAAAATTAATTAGAAGAATTTTGCAATAATCCAGGTGAAGGCAACATGATATAGGCTAGATGATCACAATATTAAGAAACAGTGAGATCTTTGACACATTTGACAGGTAGAACTGGCAGGATTTGCTAAAAGATCTGATATGGGGTTTGAGCAAAAGGGAAGAACCTGAGTAACTGTAAGAAAGAATGGGCTATGTATTGGGGTGGAAGGAGGCTGGATAGCAGCAAGATGATGGAGTGGGACTTCCAGTGCTCATCCCTCTGCAGAGTCATCAGTTTCAATAACTATCCATGGAGAAAAATGCCTCCACAAAAGCTAGAGAAAGCAGGAAGAAGATTACAGCACCTGGGTTTAACACAGAAACAAGAAAAAGCACATCAAAGAGAGTAGGAAGCAGTTTTATATCACCCATCACCACCTCTCCCCTAACCCCAGGCTGCACAGAGTAGAGAGAGATAACCTCTGCATGGGAGAAGAGGAAAGAAAGCAAAAAGGCTTTGCTTTGGACCCCCAAATCAGGCTCATCTCAGTAAAATTCAGCACTGGCCAGTTCCCCACAACCATCCAGGCTGTTACCCACAGAGCAAGCCTCCAGGCCCATCTGATCACCAGGCTGATCCCATTAGCCCCAGTACCAGGCCAGTACTGGCAGTCCTAGTCAGCCTGCTACACAGTTTCCAGGCCTCCCTACCATCAGGTCAGTCCCTGTAGCCTCAAGCTCCAGGCCCACCTCAGCCTCCATACCAACCCAGAATAAAGTCAGCTCACATAGTGCCAGGTTTCAGGCCCACTTCAGGGCCAGGTTGGCACCTCTGGTCTCAGTCACCAGGCCAGCACTCACAGACATAGGCTCCAGGCCTGCCCAGTGCCAGACCAGCTTCTGTATCCCCGCTCTCCAGGCTAGCCCCTGTGGCCCCACATCCCAGCAAACCTAGAATTTAGGCCTGTTCCTGTAGGTATTAGCACTGAGCTGGTTCCTAGGAAGTTGGACTCTAGGATTATCCCTGTGGACCCAGGTTTCAGGCCACCCTCACAACCCCATACCCAGGCATGCTATCACAAACCTAGCCTCCAAGCCAGTGCCCACACAGCCACTTTCCAATCTGGTTCTCACAGATCTGGCTCCAGACAGGTCCCCAAGGCCCTGGACTCCAAGCTGGCACTCATGATCTCAGGCCCCAGACTGTCCCCTATGAACTCAGACTGTATACCTGCCTTAGCACCAGGCTGGCCTCATGTTCCATTGGATCCAATGTCCAGGCCTGCTCCAGTAGACCAAGGATCTGGCCCACACCACTAGATTCTAGGGTCAGGCCAGCCCCCATGGACTGAGCCTCCATGACCACCCCTACAGAGCCAGGCTCCAAGCCAGCCCCTGTGGATTCAGGCTCGTATCTCATCCTGGTGCCAGGTCAGCCCCTGTAATCCAGGCTTCAGGCCAATCCGCATAGAACCTGGCAGGCCCACTCATCTGCCGAACCAGTCAATAGGCCAGTCTGCCTAAGCGTTCCAGCAGCAAGCCTGACCACAGACTATACTACATGACTTGCCCAGAATCTCTGGATGGGTTCGCTGGTGAAGGATTTTCCCAGACAAAGCTAGTCTGCAAAGACTAAAAATGTCTCTACTTCTTCAAATGTGCAGACACCAATGCATAGCCACAAGGATCAAGAAAAATCAGGAAAACATGGCACAAAGGAACAAAAGAAATCACCAGTAACTAACGCTAAACACGTGGATATTTATGAACTGCCTTAAAGAAATTCAAAACAATTGAGATGGTAAAGACTGTGTAGCAAGCAGATTTGGAGGAAAAAATTCGCTGTGGCTTGAGTGTGTCCCCCAAAAGTTTATGTATTGGAAACTTAATCCTGCTGCCTTCAAATGAGTTCTCTCTGGCTCCCTTGCTCTTATTCTTTCACATGATGCCCTCTGCCACGTTATGATGCAGCAAGAAGGCTCTCACCAGATGTTGATGCCAAGCTCTTGGAATTTCCAGTTGGAGAATAATGAACTAAATAAACATATTTTCTTTATAAATTGCTTGGTTTGTGGTATTCAGTTATGGCAAGAGAAAATGGACTAAGAAAATCAAGACCTCAATTTTAAATATAATACGTTTGAAATAATTATTAGCCAAATTAAGTGTTCAAGCAGGCCATCTCACATAGGAGACTAGAGTTCAGAATCATGGCTAGAATGTAATTTGGGAGCCATCAGCAATTGATGGCCTTTGAAGCTACGAAAATAGCCGAGATCCTCAAGAGATTATTTAACCTAGAAAATAAAAGAATTCCAAAGACTGTGTCCAAGATAACTTAAAGGAGCTTAAGAAGTTCTAGCTAATATGAAAATTAAAAATCCAGGAGAATATATGGGTCTCCTAGAAGGCAAGCAACAATAAGATTTTAAGAGAAGGGAGTGATTCGCTCTGTCAAATACTAGTGATTGATCAATTAAAAAATATATTAAAAATTAATTATTGAATCCAGCCAGGCCTATAACTAACATTTTCAGCTAGAGTATCATTTGAGGAACATGTACTACATATCTAAATATTTATTAATCAAACAAACTATTAATGAAATATTTTTTCCTCTAATTTAGAAAAAGTAACTTCATAATGCTGTGAAAAGCCATGTTGAAATTTAGCACGCTTTGGCTTTTAGAGTTCTATACTGAAGTGTGAAACTGCAAAGATCCTGGCCCATTCTTCCCTTATAGGAATTGCCAATAGCAGCTGTTTGCTAACTTGCTTGTGTAAGAGTTCCATCACGGCAAAACACAGAATTGTTAAGAGAAGAGGGATTTTGGCCTACTATTTGAGCTGGAACAGCAATCTTTTCCCACTCTCAGGAATCCTGGTTCTTAGACCTTCAGACTTGGTCTAGAATCTACACCATTGGCTTTTTGGTTCTGATGCCTACAAACTACATCGCTGGCTTTTCTGGGTTTCTACCATGCAGGCAACAGATTGTAGGCCTTCTTAGTCTCCAGAATGGAGTGACTCAATACTCAACAATAAATCTGTGTAACAGTTTATTTCAATTTATTTAAATTTTGTATGTATCTATTTATCACCCATACTAATTGATAAACTGTAGAGTTTGGAACCAGAAAAATCTGAATTGTACTCCTGGTTACATCATTAGTTATAAGTGGCTAGTGAATACTTGCACCATGCTATAGTTCAAATGTGTTCCTGCCTGAATTCAGGTTTGGCCAATGGGATAGTATTAAGAGTCAGACCCTTTATGAGGTTGATATGGTTTGGCTCAGTGTCCCCACCCAAATCTCATCCTGTAGCTCCCATAATTCCCATGTGTTGTGGGAGGGACTTGGTGGGAGATAACTGAATCATGGGGGTGGTTCTTTCTCATGCTGTTCTTGTGATTGTTGATGGGTCTCACGAGGTCTGATGGTTTTAAAAACGGGAGTCTCCCTGAATAAGCTCTCTCTTTGCTTGTCGTCATCCACATAAGATGTGACTTGTTCTTCCCTGTCTTCCACCATGATTGTGAGGCCTTCCAAGCCATGTAGCGCTGTGAGTCCAGTCAAACTTCTTTCTTTTGTAAATTACCAAGTCTCAGGTATGTCTTTATCAGCAGTGTGAACATGGACTAATATAGCAAATTGGTATGAGTAGAATGAACATTGCTGAAAACATACCCAAAAATGTGGAAGCAACTTTGGAACTCGGTAACAGGCAGAGGTTGGAAGAGTTTGCAGGGCTCAGGAAAAGACACGAAAATGTAGGAAAGTTTGGAATTTCCTAGAGACTTGTTGAATGGCTTACCCAAAATGCTGATAGTGATATGGACAATCAAGTCCAGGCTGAGGTGGTCTCAGATGGAGGTGAGAAGTTTGTTGGGAACTGGAGCAAAGGTAACTCTTGTTTTGTCTTAGCAAAGAGACTAGTGACATTTTGCCACTGCCCTAGAAACTTGTGGAACTTTGAACTTGAGAGGAATGATTTAGAGTATCTGATAGAAGAAGTTTCTAAGCAGCAATGCACTCAAGAGGTGGTTTGGGTGCTGCTAAATGCATTCAGTTCTATAAGGGGAGCAGAGCATTAATGTTTGGAAAATCTGTAGCCTGACAATGCAGTAGAAAAGAAAATTTCATTTTCTGAGGAAAAATCCAAGCTGGCTGCAGAAATTTGCATAAGCAATGAAGAGCCAAATGTTAATCCCCAAGACAATAGGGAAAAGGTCTCCAGGGCATGTCAGAGGTCTTCTCATTAGCCCCTCCTAGGTCTGGAGGCCTAGGAAAAAGCTGTGGTTTTGGGGGCTGCACTCAAGGTCTCCATGCTGGGGGCAGCCTAGGGACTTGGTGTCCTGTGTTCCTACTGTAATCTTGTGAAAATTTTCATTTTCTTTCATTATAAAATGAGAGAGTTACAAAGCTCTTTTGAAAATTAGAATCTCCTAGTATGGTTCCTGGAAAACCAATATAGAGCAGCATTTATGATTTTTCTAGTTGAAGAAAACTGCATGTTCTGAGATCTGGAGGCAGGAATTTCCACAGACACAGGTGAGATTGAGACAGTATAGTGAATTACCATGAACAGATCAGTTTGGTTTGAGAATTGTGTGTGCAGAAGAGCAATGTAAGACAAATACGTATTTAAACAATGGATTCAAATAGGAGTTTTGTTGGCATCTAATTTCAAGGTAAGGGATTATGGCATAGGTTGGAAGGAGCTAATAGATATTTTTGAGTAAGGGAGTGGCCAAGTAGAAGCAGCATTTTAAGAATAGAAATATACCAGTGCCATACTACATAGGTTGACAGAAAAGAAAATAGAAGTAAAGAACTAAGCAAGGATCCTATTACAGGTCAGGTGTGGTGGCTCACACATGTAATCCCAGTACTTTGGGAGGCTGAGGTGGGCAGATCACGAGGTCAGGAAATCAAGACCAACCTGGCCAACATGGTGAAACCCCATCTCTACTAAAAGACAAAAATTAACCCGGCCTGGTGGCTCATGCCCATAGTCCCAGCTACTTGGGAGGCTGAGGCAGGGGAATTGCTTGAACCCAGGAGGCAGACATTGCAGTGAGCTGAGATTGTGCCACTGCACTCCAGCCTGGGTGACAGAGTGAGACTCCATCTTAAAAAAAAATCCTATTACAATATTTAAAACATTAGAAAATAAAGATGAGAATTAGGGTACTGAACTGAACATGGGAAAGTAATTTAAAAATATATAAATAGCAGAAATATTATCAAGAAAAAGATAATAATAGATGCTTGATGGGAAAACAACATGGAATGAAAATTTGGTGTTGTGAAAGGAACACTATTTTTAAAGTCAGAGAATCTTGGGCTCAAATTCTGTCTTCCCTAGTTTCGTGGCTTTCATGATATACTCGGCTCATCTGTAAAACAAAAATAATCAGGCCAGTGAATTTGCTGTAGTAATGTAATATAATAAAATAGTAAGGCATATTTTTTTTTGTTCTAAATTGGGATAGTGTTAATATAAATGAACAAGATTGGGGGTAAAGGAAAACACATTTGAAATACAAAATAATAAGACTAATTTGTTTGTTTGATTTGATGTGATGGCAGGATCTCCATAAGAAAACATATAATAGGCATTTAAAAATTCATGACTAATACTCAAGGGAGAAACTTTTATTTTATTTTAAAAACAAAGGATGTTTTAGAAGTATGGGGAGAGAATTTGGGGCTGGAAAGACACCAAATTGTGAGGTATATGAATATGTAATGCTTTGTCTTCAAGTTCAGACCATGATGACCTCTATTTAGATCGTGGTAATAGTTTTTCTAGCCAGCTGCTGTCACTTTTCCCATTCAGTCTCTATAATATGGCTAAGGAGATTTTCTTATGCCCCATTTAAAAACCTCCACGGTTTTGGAGGTTAACATTCTCATCTCTCTGCTATATGAACCTAATAGACCCTTCTCATCCTATGTCTTATCTCATTTCCATTATGTTCTTTTCTGTTCCAGGCAAAATCTCCCAGGACTTTTGAATTATTTATTAAAAATTATTCTTTGTCCTAAAATGTGAAATGCCATCATAAATCTCATGCATTTTTAGGATTTCACAGTGTCTTTATTTTAAAATTGAAAATTTGTGCTGGGTAAAATAGAACATTCCTTCTAGGTGTACAGGGATCTAGCAGTCAGTTAAATTTATATTGTGTGATTTGATGACTCAAATAATTTGAGTCAATAGAACATTCCTTCTAGGTGTATACAGATCTAGCAGTCAATTAAATTTATACTGTGTTATTTGTTGATTCAAACAATTTGAATCAGATGCAAAATAGGTAACAATCAGACTGACCTTCCTTTGTTTTAGTTTCAAGAAGTAGTGCAAACCCAACCTTTTCCTATGATGGGCAATAATGAACCATTGGGAGAATGTAGAGAAAGTCTTTGTTATCCTCCATGGTGTTTGCTTAGGACATTGCTGCATAATAATTGACTTACTTTTATTTTACCTGAAGCTAATCCCTTTTAAGAGAGAGTTACCCTAATGTGAAGTGAGCAAAATCATTATTTGCACCATGCTTCCTTACTTTTAAGAGTTTATTTCTTCTCCTCTCTCTTGACACATTCTTTCTTAAAACTCAGAGGCCTCCAAGAACTTCCTTTTTTTTTTTTTTCCTGAGACATATTTTCACTCCTATCACCCAGCCTGGAGTGCAATGGCACAATCTTGGCTCACTGCAACCTCCACCTCCTGGGTTCGAGCCATTTTCCTGCCTCAGCCTACGGAGTAGCTGGGATTACAGGTGGCTGCCACCACACCCACCTAATTTTTTTGTATTTTTAGTAGAGACAGGGTTTCATCATGTTGGCCAGGCTGGTCTTGAACTCCTGACCTCAGGTGATCCACCTGCCCCAGCCTCTGAAATTGCTGGGATTACAGATGTGAACCACTGCACCTGGCAGAACTTCCCATTTTCAAAATACATTTCATCCAAACCCTTCCACTAAACATGACACCATAATTCAGACCTATTCTACCCATAGAAGACGGAAGTTATCAAAGCTTTCTTAGTAAGCAACATGAGGTGATAGAAAGTCAAACAGAACTTGCTGGGCTTAGGTTTTCTTATCTTCACATGACGATTTCAAAATCTATTGTCACAAGTGAGTGAACTGGCACATGGCAGTTGATCAAAATTGTATTCTTCCTTGTCCTGTTTCAAAAAGACTTGTTCTGATAGCATCTGCCTAAATAATAAATGAAGATTACATCTCGAACACAGTTCTTTATTTTGAGTAGCCTAATGACAGGTTTATTAGACTTTCCCATCGGTATTCTGTTATGGATGCTGTGCCCAGCCATCCAAGACTGGACTTACTCCCCTAGTTGCTAGAATGCTAATAGCAGAGAGCTGTCATTTCTCTCCAGAAATTTCTCTCAGCTAAAAGTGTCTACCTTACCCATGGTCACACACTTCTATGAGAAATAGCCTACATCCAATGACTGGTGCCTCAAATTTGGATAAATCTGAAGGTCCAGGGATGGGTCTTCAGATTTATCCAAATTTCAGAGCTCCCTGTAGAGTTGGCTGAGATTTTGTTACTACTGCACTGTAGCCCATTTGTAGCTCCTATGTGCATAATTCTGCTACTGTCATTTTCCCAATAGGTGTTGACCTGTTAGCCTATTTTAGAGTCAGCTTCCTAGAGAACCATATCAGAAACATACATTAAGCCAAGTATGTCCAAAGCAGACAACCACCACCATCATCACTACCACCTCCAGCGAACCTGTTCACACTTCATTTATGGGTTAAATAGTACTATCTTTGACTCAATTGCCCGGTGTATCCTATTCACTCTCACTTCATTCCTACATTCAAGAAAACAGTTTTGCGATTTTGAACTCTACAATTTCTCTCTAACCTATGGCTCATTCCCGTTCATATTTCTACTGCTTTTGTTCAGACATAGTTCATCCCTGACTTACTATAATAACATATTAACTGGTTTCATATTTTTCTTGTAGTTCCTGTTCAATATGTTTCAAATATATTACTACAGATTCACATAGATTATTTAGCACACAGTGATTTCACTGAGGCTCACATGAACACACTTGTGATTTGCAATCATTTTGAGGACAGATTATTAGATTGTCTGTTCAAAGGATCACCATTTCCTCCACACACACAAAAATTAAGGTATTGAGAAATATAAACTTTTAAATTACCTTAGAGAAGTTTCCCAATGAATGTTGTACTCCCAGAAACCAAAGTCATTTGTGTTTTTATTCTTTCCACTGCAGTGATTGGGTTGAAGATCACTTTCTAAAAGCAGGTCTTGTTAAAAATTAGAGCAGAATACCATGAGGACTTAGTAGCATGTAAAGGATATGGAAAGGAGGACACCAAATTGGAGAAATTGGGAAGAAGAATAAACTGGTGTCACAGCTGACAACAGTGAATGTCCAGTTTACTGAGAAGTGGTCTTCCTACCACTCATTTTCTTCTGAAACTAATTGATCTTATTTATTGTTACACTCTTCTCATCATCTTCCTTCACTATGATACTCCTTGAGTGTCCTTGGAGAAAAATACGTCTATGGTTTTGCTTGCGTTGAGTGTTTTCCAAGTAACTCCCAAGTAAAGACTAACATAAGTTAACTGCACATGTTCAGACACATGCCCTGGGGGAGACACACACAGACATACACATATACACAGTCATTCACTCACACTGCCAGATTGAAGCTTGCTTGACTTGGCTATTCAATTCAACCAGCAGGGCAGCTATTGGCCTCATAGTATGTATTACATTATCCTGTTCTTGCATAACTTCTAGTCTCTTTTCAGGGCGCTGTCCCAGAGCTTCTTGTAGGGCTGACTGAGAACTTGTTAGAATTCTCCGTAAGTATGCTGTTGTGACACTATTAGGAAATTCTAATACCATACTCCCTGTCTAGTCACACTAAGCATCTTCGCCTCACAGACAGACGTTTTCCTCTGCACTGTAGGATACTGCACAAACTGTTCCTATGCCTCGTACTTCCTTGCTGCCTTAAATTCCTCCAATTTGGACAGCTCTTTCTAATTTTTCAAGTGGCAACTTTGACATCTTATACTCTTAAAGTAAAAATGTAAAACCCTCTCTACTACCCTAGACTATTTCAAATATTCTCTTAGGTTTTCCCCTAAAACACTTGGCTTACCTTGCTAATAACATTCATTAATACATAAAACTGAGTAATTTAATTTTCAACTCTTCAAACTTAGGCTCCAAAAGGACTAGAATGTTAAATATTATTCACCATTGTAGTGGTGAGTCTTGACATAATCCCCGACATATCAGAGGAAATTCAAAATTTGTTAATGAGTGATTGTTTTCTGTGTTGGAATGAGTATTCTTTTTGCTCTCTTGAAAAAATAAAATTGTTGCTTTGAATGTGGTTAAACATAGTTCTAAGATATGAACATTATGTTTTTGGAATGTTTTTCTCTTGAAATTATGGATTTAATAGAATCGTATGGCTCTGCATCTGTCAAAATAAAACAAGCCATGCTTGCATTAACAAACAATGCCAAAACTCAGTGACTTGAAATAATGATTTAGTTCTTGCTCACTGGTATAGTCTAAATACTTATTTACCCCAAAATTTATATGTTGAAACCTAATCCCCAAAGCCAAGAGTTAGAGTTGGAAACTTGGGACGTATTTAGGTCATGAGGGTGGAGTCTTCATGAATGGCCTAGTGCCCTTACAAAAGAGGCTCCGGGGTGATTCTTTGCCCTTAGTACCAGGTGAAGATACAACAAGAAGGGATCTTTTAAGAGGAATTGGCCTTACCAGACACCAAATCCACCAGAGCCTTGATCTTGGGGTCCCCAGCTTTCAGAACTGTGAGGATTAAATGTTTGTTGTTTATGAATCTACCAGTTTTTGGTGTTTGCTATAGCAACTAGAATGGATTAAGACACATTATATGTGAATACAATTACATGGAGAGTATTCATAGAATGAGGAGCACAGAATGCTGATGATAGAGTTTTGGGGAATATTTAAAAAGTGAATTAAAAATTATCTGTATTTAATGTAATTACATGATAATAATTATTTATGTCAGTTTCTGCTGCACAGAAATGCATTTATATACAGTTATGTGAACAAAAGTAAATAATAGGGTGTTTCAGAATTTTGGATTTCCAAGCTATTACCATTAATGCAATTTTTCTATAAAACTAAGTAATTTCTATTTTGCATTAGTTAACTCTTTTCTCAAAAGAAGTGATTATTTAAATTTTCAGTGATCATCTAGTATAAACTCGTATGAAAGGATATTGTCTTTTTATGTGTATGCATTAGTGAAAATGGAAGTCTTTCTCACAGGGGACTTTGATGACAGTTTGTAAATTGTTTGCAAGTTACTATATTTCTTTCAGGTTTTATTTTTTTAGATTAATCCCAGTCAAATTCTATGACCTCATTTTTAAAAAAAATTTTGTTATTACCAGTTATTCCAGATATTTGTGGAATTGTTGTCTTCCTAACTGATATGCTAGTATTCTCTAGATTATTTTTCACAAGTGCAGAGAAAGTCTTACTTTCCATATTTTATTGCTAATGCTTTTTACTACTGAGAATGCAGCTTATGGCATGGTGTTAAATGACAATATAAATCACCTCCAACTATTGCTCAATTTTTTTTTAGTTCAGTTATTGACTTTCTTCTTCTGTAGGTGATATTCCCAAAACAGGACCGATTCTGCTAATGAGCAGAATAGGCAGATTGATACATGTCTGATACAATTTAAGTGATTTCAGATATTTCCACACATTCATCCCAGTGTCTCACATTCCCACACTAGCTATACTTTTTAAAAATTAGCTACTTTGGCGTTTTTATAAAGTTAACTCATTAAATAAATTTGTTTACCTGGTTTCTCTATGTTGTTGGTTTGTCTATGTTGTCCCCCCGTTTTCACTTTTCATTTCTCAGAATTTTAAAGAACAGTGTCAAATTGTTGAGCAATTTTAAAACTGTAAATAGAAAGGAAAGGAAGAGAGAGGCTTCAGTCCCAGGCCAAAAACTATTAGCACAGCTGAATTCAATCACTGTCTTTCTTGTTCCATAGGAATTACCACTCAAGGGACAATCAGAAAGGGTCAAGGAAAGCTATTTTTTCTTCCCACAACTTGAAAATGCATCTTCTTTCCTATGAAGAAAAGGATGTGGTGTGTGTGTGTGTGTGTGTGTGTGTGTGTGTGTGTGTGTGTATGATAAAAGGTAAATGGTGGTAAAGTCACTCTATTCCATTAAAATTATTGTCACACTGCTTGGGCAAGATTATATGTCTCCTGCATTGACCTGAGGACTACTCAAGTAGAGTGATTTTATTTTTTAAAACCTGGCACACCACGGCCTTCAGTAAGTCTTATGACTAATGGATGGATATATGAATTGATGAGAATACTTGAAACATTATATAATTGTTAAAGAGATTTCTAAAAGCAAATCACAGAAAATCTGTTTCTTTGAGTGGTTTTAAAGATTTAAAATTGATTTCCCAATAAATGGGTGGTTCAAAATATTCAGATAAATTCACAAGATTGTTATGAGTAATCAAGAAGGCAATAATTAATAAAATTAAACAATAAGCAACAAAAATAAATAATTTTAAAGTAATAAATTATTTAATGTAGGTTAACTATGTATTTCTCTGGGAAGGACACAAGGTGCTCAATGAATGAACGACCCTTAAAAAAAGTGTTTTCCAAGATCCTCTCTACAAATAAGCCATGATATACCAATTATAAAGGACAGATAATCTGCTGACCAATTACATCAAGCGAATCACATACACATCAATCCAAGTAGGTCATGATGACGCCACCAAAAATCTTATGTGGGGAAATTAATCACACTTTATGGGAGACGTTTTTGTATAAAGGTTAATATTAGGTTTTCTTTTTTTGAAGGGACATCACAGTAGCTTTAAAATTATATGACTAATGAGTCTCCCACTGAATCCACATTGGATCTGCCATGTTATTTAATTTGTTTTTATTCCTCTGTTCAACTACTTCATTAACATGACTGTAGCTAGTCTTAACTGTCCTCAATTCATCAACTCTGGAGCCCCTAAACATGGTTGAAATTATCTTTGTAAGCGAGTGCAAAAAAAATTTATGAACATGCTCTTTAGCTTTTCTTCAAAAACAAAAAATCCCTCACCCTCCAGACTAGTAGTAGATCTCTAAGAGAAAAATGCAAAGGAATCACATGAAAGATAATATTTAATTAAAATTTCAAAGTTTTGTTTAGGAATCCAAAGTATTCTAAAACAAGCTAATTCACTCTCAATTAGTGATTTAGTCATTCTTATATAAATAGTTGTAGACAGATGAGAATAAAAATGATTATATTTTTGTTAACATTTGCTTGAAATTTTTGCAGAGAAATCCCAAGTTGTTCATTTATATACTTTTGAATACTCCTTGCAGTAAATTTTCTTGCATTTTATTCTCTTATTAGGCAATGGGCATGCAGAGCACAATAATTGGGCGTTATTGGACTGATAGGAATCTGTAAAACATTTTCTTCCTTGATGAAATATGTAATTTGCCTATAGCCTGATTTCCTTAAGGCTTTTGCCTCTTGACTCATCTTTGACAACCAGCCAAAAAGAACTTCAAGACGAATACAAAGAGTAACTCTCAGCTTTTTCCGCACTCTTGGGAAAGCCTTCCTGGGTAAAAAGTTATTCTTGATTTTGTTTAGCTAAAAATCCCAGCTAAAATCCATAGAAAAATGTATGGAATGGAAAATTTTGAGGTTTTGAGTTATAAGTTTTTTGAAACCCATTATATCTTTCTAAGGCTATAATTTCTGTTAGACCTGCCCTTTCTGTGCTTCCTTTTCCCTCCCACTGGATTCCAAGAGTCTTTTTTTTTCTTTTCTTCTTCTCAAATAACAAACTGTGGAAGCCAGGCCACTTACCTGGAAGATCCTTCTGAACAGAAAATATGTTTAATTTTAATTTAATTTTTTTTGATGCAAAGGTCTTGCTTTGTCACCCAGGCTGGATTGCAATGATACACTCACAGCTCACTGCAGCCTAGACCTCCTGGGCTCAAGTGATCCTTTGACCTCAACCTCCCTAGTACCTGAGACTACAGGGTTGTACCACCATGGCCGGCTAATTTTTGTATTTTTTGTAGAGACAGGGTTATGCCATGTTGCCCAGGATGATCACGAACTCTTGGGCTCAAGCGATCCACCTGCCTCAGCCTCTCTAACTGCTGGGATTAAAACAGTGAGCCACCATGCCCATCCTGACATGGTCTTTAAAAATAGTTAAAATACTTTTAAAATCTTTATCACTTCTAGAGCCTCTAAGGTGATCCTTAAAACATATTTGTTGGCTATCTGACTGCATTCCTAACTAAAGGTCAATATCAGTGAGAAAATAAATGAATGAATGAGCATATTTATTGCTACAGATAATTTCCTATCTTGCCTCTCTTATATTCTTGCCAGTTATTTTAAGAAAACAGTCACAGTAATTAGCCATTTGCTTATTCTTCACTGTATTTTACATTTTTAAAAATTATTCTTAACAGTATTTTAATATATAACTTAAGAATTCTTAATTTAAATGCCTTAAATTGAAGACTAGGTTAAAAAATAAATAAAACTGTTACCAAAATACTGGGGATTTGGTCTAGGTCCTGCTGTTCACCACACAGAAAGCCAATCACTGAGACAATGAGTATTGCCAAGGAAGAAGGCTTTAACTGGGTGCTGTGGCTGAGGAGATGGGAGGTCAGTCTCAAATCCATCTCCCTCACTGACTAAAATCAGAGGTTTATATAGCAGGGAAGACATGAAGTCATATGTGGGGAAATGAAAATTAAAGATGGGCTAGGCAGAGAAGTTGGTCAACTGACAGCAGGTGGTGCAAGCATGTTGGGTGAAAAGTTTGGCATCTCTTTGTCTAGAAGCATTGATCTGGTAAGTTTCAGCCCTGTGGTATAATGTGGGAGGCCTGATGGCCAGTTTCCTGAGACGGTAACTCAGGTAAGACAAATGTATCTCTCAAGTTTTAACACTGGGAAGATTAATTTCTATGTTTATTCAAAAAAGCCATAAATATCAGTTCTATGGAACAGTTAGTCTCATTTCAAAACTAGTATGCTCCATAAATATTTGAAACCAACGTTGTTTTCTTTTTCTCTCTTTTTTTTCTTCTTTCCTTTGTGCTTTGGAACTATTAAGCTGAAAGAAAACATAATTTATTTAAGTCAAGGAAGTATTTTTCATAGAGAGTAGAGCACAGTTTCTTATGATTCTCCATTTGCTCCTATAAGGCTTTCACGAAGGAACATCCAGAAATTGTAAACCTTAAACAATAGAGCAATGCCTTAATTTGCTTTCTGTCTTATATAAGGTCTATAAATTCAGTTATAAGAAGAAAGAATTAAATACTAGGTAATTGATACAGTTTGGCTCTGTGTCCCCACTCAGATCTCATCTTGTAGCTCTCACAATTCCTACATGTTGTGGGAGGGACCTGTTGGGAGGTGACTGAATCGTGGGGGCCAGTCTTCCGCATGCTGTTCGTGTAATAGTGAACGGGTCTCATGAGATCTGATGGTGGTTTTAAAAACAGGAGTTTCTCTGCACAAGCTCTCTCTTCACCTGCTGCCGTCCACTTAAGATGTGACTTGGTCCTCCTTGCTTTCCACCGCAATTGTGAGGCCTCCCCAGCCATGTGGAACTGTAAGTCCAATAAACCTCTTTCTTTTGTAAAGTGCTCAGTTTCATCACATGTATGTCTTTATCAGTACAATGAAAATGGACTAATACAGTAAATTGGTGCTAGTAGAATCAGGCATTGCTGAAAAGACACTCAAAAATATGGAAGCAACTTTGGAACTGGGTAACAGGCAGAGGCTGAAACAGTGTGGAGGGCTCAGAAGAAGACAGAAAAGTGTGGGAAAATTTGGAACTTCCTAGAGACTTGGCGAATGGCTTTGACAAAAATGCTGTAGTGATATGAACAATAATGTACAAGCTGAGGTGCTCTCAGATGGCAATGAGGAACTTCTTGGGAACTGAAGCAAAGGCGACTCTTGTTATGCCTTAGCAAAGAGACTGGTGGCATTTTGCCGCTGCCCTAGAGATCTGTGGAACTTTTAACTTGAGAGAGATGATTTAGGGAATCTGGTGGAAAAAATTTCTAAGCAACAAAATATTCAAGGGGTGATTTGGGTTCTATTAAAGTCATTCAGTTTCAAAAGGGAAATACAGCATAAAAGTTTGGAGAATTTGCAGCCTGATAGTGCAACAGAAAAGAAAATCTCATCTTCTGAGGAGAAATTCAAGCCAGTTGCAAAAATTTGCATAAGTAATGAGAAGCCAAATATTAATCCCGAAGACAATGGGGAAAATGTCTGTGTGCTACGTGCAGCCTAGGAACTTGGTGCTCTGCATCCCAGCTGCTCCAGCTATGGCTGAAAGAGGCCAATGTAGAGCTTGGGCTGTGGCTTCAAATGGTGCAAGCCTCAAGCCTTGGCAGCTTGTGCATGGTGTTGAACCTGTGAGTGTACAGAAGTCAAGAATTGAGGTTTGGCAAACTCTGCCTAAATTTCAGAAGATCCAGGGAAATGGGTAAATGCCCAGGCAGAAGTTTGATGTAGGGGCAGGGTCCTCATGGAGAACCTCTGCTAAGGCAGTGAAGAAGGGGAATGTGGAGTGGGAGGCCCCACACAGAGTCCTTACTGGGACATTGCCTAGTGGAGCTGTGAGAAGAGGGCCACCATCTTCCTGACTCTAGGATGGTAGATCCACTGACAGTTTGCCACATGGGCCTGCAAAATCCACAGACACTCCATGTCAGCTCATGAAGGCAGCTGGGAGGAAGGCTATACCATGGAAAGCAAAGGGTCAGAACTTCCCAAGACTATGGGATCCTATCTCTGACATCAGCGTGACCTGGATGTGAGACATGGAGTCAAAGAGATCATTTTGGAGCTTTAAGATTTGACTGCCCTGCTGGATTTTACACTTACATGAGGCCTGTAGTACCTTTGTTTTGTCCAATTTCTCTTTTTTGGAATTTACCCAATGCCTATGCCCCCATTATATCTGGGAAGTAACTAAGTTGCCTTTGATTTTAAAGGCTCATAGGCTGAAGAGACTTGCCTTGTCTCATATGAAACTTTGGACTGTGGACTTTTGAATTAATGCTGAAATGAGTTGAGACTTTGGGGGACTGTTGGGAAGGCATGATTAATTTTGAAATGTGATGATACGAGATTTGGGAGAGGCCAGGAGTGGAATGGTATGGTTTAGCTCTGTGTCCACATCCAAATCTCATCTTGTAGCTCCCATAATTCCCAGGTGTTGTGGGAGGGACCCAGTGAGAGATGATTAAATCATGGAGGTGGGTCTTTCTCCTGCTGTTCTTGTGATAGTGATTGGGTCTCATGAGATCTGACAGTTTTAAAAATGGTAGTTTCTCTACACAGACTCTCTCTTTGCCTCATCCACGTAGTATGTGACTTGGTCTTCCTTGCCTTCCGCAATGATTGTGTGGCCTCCTCAGCAGTGTAGAACTGTAAGTCCAGTAAACCTTTCTTTTGTCAATTGCTCAGTCTCAGATATGTCTTTATCAGCAGTGCGAAAATGGGCTTATACAGTAAATACATTTGTCAGGGGTATTTACTGTATGATTCCATTTTCTGGATTCATGCAGTAAATACTCATACATATTTACTGTATGAGTCCACAAATTTTAAGATATGAAATCTAGAGGATATAATGTTAAGTGAAATAAGCCAGGCACAAAAAGACAAATACTACATTATCTCACTCATATGTAGAATATGAAAAAGATTATATCATAGAAGCAGAGGGTAGAATGGTGTTACCAGGGGCTGGGGCAGTTGAGGGAAGGGTTCTGGGGAGATGTTGGTCAAAGGATATAAAAGTCAGTTATACAGGAGGAATAAGTTCAAGAGCTTTATTGTGATACTATTATGTATTACAATATGATGATTACTAATATATTGAATTCTTGAAAAATGCTGAGAGAGTAGATGTTAAGAGTTCTCACCACAAAAATTATAGCTATGTGAATGAATGCATATGATAAGTAACTAGATTTAGTCATTTCACAATGTACACCACTTTGAAACATGTTGTACATGATACTACATACAATTTTATCTGACAATTTGTAAAAATTGACAAAAATAATAAAAGAAGTAATAAAATAGAACTGTAAGAACTATACTATAAGGTGAATGAACAAAATGCAAATAAAGATATTGTGAAGTAAGGTGTTAAAAATAAATGGTATAAATGTCTGAGAAAAGCCTGGAGGTTTGATGAAATATGCAGAAAATTAGAAGCTTAAAATTTTATGTGTAGAGATATTTAGAGATTATGTAAAAGTACCTATAAATATTTTTATGTCATGGATCAAAAATCTGGATATTTTTCTCAAATAAATCAGCAAATTTAGGGCCCAGACAAACTAGAATCTAGGTTTTCCTACTTCAAGTATAGTGGAAGATCACTTTAAAAACATCTTTTAGGCCATTAATATAAGCTTTCTGACTACAAACATTTTGCCACCTTCATTGTGGTATCTCTAGAGTCTATAGCTAAACCTGACCCCTCTATTGGGCACTCAACTAATGTTAGTGAGATACATGAATGGGCACTAAATACATTGATTCATTAAGACCTAATTTTCGAAGGGTCTGTGATAAAGCTCACATGTTAAATAATTAAGGTCCCGAGTATGAAAGCCCTAAAATATGTGATGTTATTCTCTTTAAATACTCATGAAATTTTAGTAGCTAGATTGAAACATATGTTAACTACTGATATTTGAATATGTGACCTATGAAAATGACAGTTTCTTGCTTCAATTTAAAAATTACTGATATAACTTTAATAACAAATAATTCTAAGAATAGAAGGCAATAATAATGCTATATCATATTAGGAAAATAATCTATAAACTATCCTATTGATCTCTGATAATGGCCAAAGGGTCCTTTTATTTGATTAGGCTGGGTAGTTTAGCATATGAATCATCCCGAGACCTTGTTAATATAGAGATTTCTGATTCCCTACCAATTGAGATTCTGGCCTAGAAAATCAAGTCTAACTCCTTGGCCTGGCATTCAGGCCCCTTATGTCAAGTGTTAGCTTTTCTGTCCAGCACCATCTTTTCACCAGCCCGTTCTGTCCCCTTCTCTCCCAATCATACATTTTTGCATTCTTCAGTCTCCTAATTCTATCTGAAATGTGGCACCAGTTTGTCAAATTAATAAACTATCAGCCCTTTCTTCGTAAATGTATTTATTTATTTATTATCCATCTCCCCCACTAGCTAGTAAAACCCTCTGTGTCGGTATCATTGCACTGGCATTAACCAAGACCCTGGTACATTTTCCTGGTAAATGGAATGGGATCAATAATTATTTTTAATATGCATAATTGAATGTCATCTGTCCACTTATATAAACATGAAACAGAAATGCATATTCTGTGCAAAGGAACTGCAGAGAGTAGATTTGTTTGTTCTACAAGGATGAGGGGTAGTTTTAGGAAAGGTGTTATTGAATTGGTAATAAGTCAGGTTTGAGTTTATGACTGAAGGCTAGGGATTTTGTCCAGAAGCAAGAACTCACTGAGGTTCTTAGTTTTAGTTCTTTCTCTCATTCTTACTCTCAAAATGGTACATGTTGTAAATATTTTTTTCAGTAACGTCTCAACTATTATTGTTTGTTACTCTCTGCCCCTTATCATTGCACAAATCTCATTTTTTTTTCCTTAAGTGGTAGTTCTGTCTGTTCACTTGTTCCTTTAACACAACTAGTTTACTGTGATGCGTGTTCTTCTCCTTCATAAATTCCTATTAGTTGTCCATAATTATCCTGGAATCTGTGCTCAGTATAAGAGGGAGTTGTCTTTTGGAAGCATCCCAGAACTTTTGACTTAACAATTTATAGCATTTACTTAGTGACACAAAAGAAAACAAACAAAAGCACATTTTTTAATAACCCCAGCAACTTTCCCCATTAGTCTAATGGGGAAACATCTAATTTTAGATTGTTTCAGTTCCTGCTATGGGAGGTCTTGAAGGCTACCAGTTCACACAGGGTTTTCACATTTACAGGACAAGGCAAGGAGAACATATGGGACCAAAGTTCTGTTTTTCATATTCTCCATTTTAACATTTCCCTTAAAATTTAATCAACATGAAAGGAAATAAACACTTTTTGTCTTCTTTGTTCAATGGGAGTGATACCCTCCTCCATTTCCCCCGTGATAGTCAGGTTCCAGATAGCTTCCTTTAACGGCAAAACTTAAATCGAGTTGGCTCCTACGAGCAACTTGGCAAGCAGTTTTTACCAGGCAGAGGGCAACCGTTTCTAAGATAGAGCCAAATGGCTAAACAATTCTTTAAGGCTAATCATAGGATTCACAACTGAACTTTGGAATAAAACAGCTGTGTCAAAGAACTATTTGACATTTCCTCTGCAATGTAACCCTGAAGAAAAAATTACACAGGGAAGACTGGAATTCACAGAGCATTTATAGCTGTCAAAAACTGGGATTTGCACTTCAGAATATTTGCTGAACAATTATGAGCATATTAAATTGGAAAGAGAAGGGAACAGAGAATTGTAAGAAACTCACTGATTTTTCTGAGCTGTTTCTCCTGTTTCCAGGGAGAATAAGAAAGAAGGACTTCTGAAAATCTATAAATCTCAGAAGTTTACTCATTTTCTTAATTTGTTAAAAAAAATTACTAAATATCTATTGCTCTATTTTGGTTATGTGTGAAATTGAACTGCCTAGATGTTTATTCCCTATAGTGTTTACCCTTAATGGTTCTACATTTTACTGACATCAAAATTAAACACAAAGGTTTATATCTTTTTAAGGCTTTCTTCAGCTACTGTGCAAATTTATATAGAAGAAATGAGACACTAAAGCATTTTTAGTGAATCTGGTGCTCAGAATCAAGCAACACATGATTACCATTGAAGAGGAAGGCCTCATCCCTCCACAGAACAGCTGACAGAAAAGTATTTCATTTCACTGCTGGATGCATCACATGAACTTTGTAAAAGTAAAACCAGGCAGAAGGTATAATTTGTAGGCAAAGTCCCACAAATCGGGGAGAGGTTTTTTTTAAAAAGCTTCTTTGAGTATTAATTTTCATCTTTGGTGGTATAGAAATATTTACTTATATATGTAAAGAGACCATTCTGTATCTTTAATGAACAACTGAACAACTTGTAAACATGTAATTACTGGGATAAAAATCAAGAGGAAAAGTCACCCTGCTACTTCCTGCCTTTCAGTCAGGAATATAGACAGACCTTCTGTTTCTTCTCCTGTTCTCTTAAGAATTAGCCTTCATCCCACTGGCCCAGAGATAACTTTTCCAAATAATAAGTTTTTCCAGCAAGAATAATTAAGTAGCAATTTCTCCTATAAAGGCTGAGTTGCTATGGAAATAGGGGCTACTGGATTGATATTTCTGAAGACACTACTCTAAAATGCTTACTTTCAACAGTTTAATGCTTAAATTTGCTAAGTCCATCAGTACATATAATTTATATTTATAATGTATAAGACATCCAGAAATCAGTATGGTTCTATAATATAGTGAGATGTCTGTTTTTCCTGCTTTTACAAACTCTGGGTAACAAATTCTTCAATGATTTCATCAGGTCAAGCTGACTAACTTGAGACTTGAAGGTGTCAATTATTTTTTCAGGGTGACCGAGCACTTCGTTTGAGATAAGCATTTTGTAGAACTTAGGAACCGTTTTCATGCATACCGAAGTACAAAAATAAAGTTCTAATTCAACTTCAAGTACTCCTTCCATCATAACTTTTGTGTATGAGACCAAATGTACCCTTATATAACTTAGTAATTCATCTAAACCCTCCTTTCCTTATGCATCCTTGTCTCTTTGGTTCAGCCAGTTTCCACATCTCCAATAAAAACTTTTTGTTTTGCTCAATTTACCAAATGTTATGACCTTCAATTCTCTGCATATGACTCAGGGTCCTATGAGATGCACATGTTTAAACATGTGCTCTGTGTGGCTTTGGAATTTGAGGATGTATAAATGTTGATTCCACTTGGCTGAAAACTCAGATTCAAATCTCAATAGGTACTTTTTTGGATAAAAATGTAATCTGCTAGGGAATAATGCTAACTGCCAAATTCAATAATTTGTGAAAATTTTTCATTTTTCTTTCCAATTTTTTCACTTGTTTCTCATGTTGAAAAATATTTTCTGATAGTGTCATATTTTTGCTTTTGCTGTTAATTACTAATGTTTTTATTTAGCTTCATTAATTCTTTTTTTCTTTTTATTTATTTCTATGTCAATAGCTTTAGGGGTACAAGTGGTTTTGGTTATATGGGTTAAATGTATAGTGCTGCAGTTTGCAATTTTAGTGCATCCCTCACTTAAATAATGTACATTATACCCAATATATCTTTCATATATATATATATATATATAATTGCACTTTAGGTTCTGGAGTACGTGTGCAGAACATGCAGGATTGTTGCACAGGTACCTACATGGCAATGTGGTTTGCTGCCTCCATCCCCCCGTCACCTATATCTGGCATTTCTCCCCATGTTATCCTCCCCAACCTCCCTACCCCCCGCTGTCCCTCCCCTGTCCCCCCTGCAACAGACCCCAGTGTGTAATGCTCCCCTCCCTGTGTCCATGTGTTCTCGTTATTCAACACCTGCCTATGAGTGAGAACAAGCGGTGTTTCATTTTTTGTTGTTGTGTCAATTTGCTGAGAATGATGGTTTCTAGATTCATCCTTGTTCCTACAAAGGACACAAACTCATTTTTTTTTATGGCTGCATAGTATTCCATGGTGTACAT
>NW_022436947.1:41384731-41477397 GCF_009761245.1 Sapajus apella
TTTTTATGGCTGCATAGTATTCCATGGTGTACATGTGCCACATTTTCATTGTCCAGTCTATCATCGATGGGCATTTGAGTTGGTTCCAGGTCTTTTCTATTGTAAACAGTGCCACAATGAACATACGTGTGCATGTCTCTTTATAATAGAACGATTTATAATCCTTTGGCTATATACCCAGTAATGGGACTGCTGGGTCAAATGGAATTTCTATTTCTAGGTCCTTGAGGAATCACCACACTGTCTTCCACAATGGTTGAACTAATTTACACTCCCACCAACAGTGTAAAAGTGTTCCTATTTCTCCACATCCTCTCTAGCATCTGTTGTCTCCAGATTTTTTTTTTTTTTTTTTTGAGACGGAGTTTCACTCATGTTACCCAGGCTGGAGTGCAATGGCGCGATCTCGGCTCACCGCAACCTCCGCCTCCTGGGTTCAGGCAATTCTTCTGCCTCAGCCTCTTGAGTAGCTGGGATTACAGGCACTTACCACCATGCCCAGCTAATTTTTTGTATTTTTAGTAGAGACGGGGTTTCACCATGTTGACCAGGATGGTCTCGATCTCTTGACCTGGTGATCCACCTGCCTCGGCCTCCCAAAGTGCTGGGATTACAGGCTTGAGCCACTGCGCCAGGCCCAGATTTTTTAATGATCGCCATTCTAACTGGTGTAAGATGGTATCTCAATGTAGTTTTGATTTGCATTTCTCTAATGACCAGTGATGATGATCATTTTTTCATATGGTTGTTGGCCTCATAAATGTCTTCTTTTCAAAAGTGACTGTTCATATACTTTGTCCACTTTTGAATGGGCTTGTTTTTTTTCTTGTACATCTGTTTTAGTTCTTTGTAGATTCCGGATATAAGTCCTTTGTCAGATGGTAGATTGCAAATATTTTTTCCCATTCTGTTGGTTGCCAATTCACTCTAATGATTGTTTCTTTTGCTGTGCAGAAGCTCTGGAGTTTAATTAGAACCCATTTGTCTATTTTGGCTTCTGTTTTCAATGCTTTTGGTGTTTTAGTCATGAAATCCTTGCCTATGTCTATGTCCTGAATGGTTTTGCCTAGGTTTTCTTCTAGGGTTTTTATGGTGTTAGGTCTTATATTTAAGTCTTTAATCCATCTGGAGTTAATTTAAGTGTAAGGTGTCAGGAAAGGGTCCAGTTTCTGCTTTCTGCACATGGCTAGCCAGTTTCCCAACATCATTCATTAAACAGGGAATCCTTTCCCCATTGCTTGTTTTCGTCAGGTTTGTCAAAGATCACATTGTTGTAGATCCCCAGAACCAAAGACAAAAACCACATGATTATCTCAATAGATGAAGAGAAGGCCTTCAACAAAATTCAACAGCCCTTTATACCAAAAACTCTCAATAAATTAGGTATCAATGAAACATATCTCAAAATAATAAAAGCTATTTATGACAAACCCACAGCCAATATCATACTGAATGGGCAAAAACTGGAAGCATTCCCTGTGATATCTGGCACTAGAAAAGGATGCCCTCTCTGACCACTCCTATTCAATATAGTATTGGAAGTTCTAGCCAGAGCAAACAGGCAATAAAAAAAAATAAAGGGTATTCAAATAGGAAAGGAGAAAGTCATATTGTCTCTATTTGCAGATGACATGATTGTATATTTAGAATACCCCATTGTCTCAGCCCAAAATCTCCTAAAACTAATAAGCAACTTCAGCAAAGTCTCAGGATACAAACTCAATGTGCAGAAATCACAAGCATTCCTATACACCAATAAAAGGCTTAGAGCCAAATCAAGAACGAACTGCCATTCACAATTGTTACAAAGAGAATAAAATACCTAGGAATACAACTAACAAAGGATATAAAGAACCTCTTCAAGGAGAACTACAAACCACTGTTCAAGGAAATAAGAGAGGACACAAACAGACGAAAAAACATTCCATGCTCAAGGTTAGGAAGAATCAATATTGTGAAAATGGCCATAGTGCCCAAAGTAATTTATAGATTCAAAGCTATCCCCATCAAGCTACCTATGACCCTCTTCATGGAACTGGAAAAAACCACTTTAAACTTCACATGGAACCAAAAGAGAGACTGCATAGCCAAGTCAATTCTAAGCAAAAAGAACAAAGCTGGAGACATCACACTACCTGACTTCAAACTATACTACAAGGCTGCAGTAATCAAAGCAGCATGGTACTGGTACCATAATAGACCAATGGAACAGAACAGAGGCCTCAGAGACAACACCAATATATCATTTTTAATCTTCATCCTTCTCCCACCTTTCTACCTTTTGAGTCTGCAATGTCCACTATACTACTTTGTATGCCTTTGTGTACCCCTAGCTTAGCTCCCACTTATAAGCAAAAAACTACAGTATTTGGTTTTCCATTCCTGAGTTATTTCACTTAGGATAATGACCTCCAGTTCCATTCACATTGCTGCAAAAGACATGATTTTATTTTTATTTTATGTCTAAATAATATTCCACTGTGTATATATACCACATTTTCTTTATTCATTCATCAGTTGATGGGCACTTAGATTACTTCTATATCTTTGCAATTGTGCATTGGCCTTTGATAATATTTGCATGCAGGTGTCTTTTTGATATAATGACTTCTTTTCCTTTGAGTAGATACCCAGTAGTAGGATTGCTGGACCAAATGGTAGATTATATGGTTTGGCTCTGTGTCCCCACCCAAATCTCATCTCAAATTGTAATCCCCACATGTCAAGGGAGGGACCTGGTGATGGTGATTGGATCATGGGGGGTGGTTTCCTCCATGCTGTTCTCCTGATAGAGTTCTCATGAGATCTGATGGTTTAAAAGTGTGGCACTTCCTTTCTCTCTCTCTCTCTTGCTGCCATGTAAGAGGTGCCTTGCTTCCCCTTTGCCTTCTGCCATGATTGTAAGTTTCCTGAGTCTTCCCCAGTTATGTAGAACTGTGAGTCAATTAAACCTCTCTCATTTATAAATTACCCCATCTCAGGTATTTCTTTATAGCAGTGTGAAAACAGACTAATACAGTGGATCTCCTTTTAGTTCTTTGAGAAATCACAATACTGTTTTTCATGGAGATTATATTATTTTACATTCACAATAGCAGTGGATAACTGTTCCATTTTGACCACACATATGCCAACATCTATTGTTTTTGACTTTTTAATAATGGCCATTCTGGCTGGGTTAAGGTGGTATCTCATATTGGTTTTAATGTGCATTCCCTGATGATTAGTGATGTTGAGTATTTTTTCACGTTTGTTCGCCATTTGAAATTCTTCTTTTGAGAACTGTCTATTCATATATTTGGCCACTTTTTAATTAAACTTTTTGCTTTTTTCTTGCTAATTTCTTTGAGTTCCTTGCAGATACTGGATATTGGTCCTATGTCAGATGCATAGTTTAGAAATATTGTCTCCTGTCGTGTGGGTTGTCTGTTTACTCTGGTGATTATTCATTTTGTTGTGCAGAGGCTTTTTAGTTTAATTAGGTCCCATTTATTTATTTATTTTTGGTTTTGTTGCATTTGCTTTTGAGGTCTCAGTCATAAATTATTTGCCTAGTCTAATGTCCAGGAGAGTTTTTTTCTAGGTTTTCTTCTAGAATTTTTATGGTTTCAGGTATTAGATTTAAGTTTTTCTCCATTGATTTGATTTCTGTATTTGGTGAGAAATAGGGATCCAGTTTCATTCTTCTACATGTGACTATCCAGTTTTCCCAATACCTTTATAGACTAAAATGTCCTTTCTCCAATTTATGTTTCCATATGACTTGTTGATGATTGGTTAGTTCTAAGTATTTGGCTTTATTTCTGTGTTTTCTACTCTGTTTCATTGGTCTATGTCTCTACTTTTACACAAGTACTATAGTATTTTGGTAACTATAGCCTTGTAGTATAATTTGAAGTCAGGTTCTGTGATGCCTCCAGATTTCTTCTGTTTGCTTAGAATTGCTTTGGCTATTGCAGCTCTTTGTTGGTTCCATATTAATTTTAAGGCCGTTTTATCTAATTGTGTGAAAAATGATGTTGGTATTTTGTATTTTGATAGGAATTGCACTGAACATGTAGATTGCTTTAGGTGGTCTGATCATTTTTATGATATTAATTCTTCTAATTCATGAGCATGGGGTACATTTCTATTTGTTTTTGCCATCTCTGATTTCTTTCAGCTGTGTTTAGTAGTTCTCCTTATAGAGATTTATTACCTCCTTGGTTAAGTATATTCCTAGTTATCTTTTGTAGCTATTGTAAAAATGATTGAGTTCTTGATTTGATTCTCAGTTTGGTCGTTATTCGTGTATAGCAGTGCTACTGACTTGTGTCCTTTTATTTTGTTACAATAGACTACAGAATTCATTTATCAAATACAGGAGTCTTTTGGAGGAGTTTTCAGGGTTTTCTAGGTATATAATCATATCAGCAGTAAACAGTTTAAGACTTCCTCTTTTCCAATTTGAATGCCTTTTATTGCTTTCTCTTGCCTCATTTCTCTGCCTAGAACTTCCAGTACCATGTTGAATAGAAGTCGTTAAAGTGGGCATCCTCGTCTTATTTCAGTTCTTAGAAGGAACGCTTTCAACTTTTCCCCATTCAGTGTGATATTGGCTGTAGTTTTGGCATATATGGCTCTTATCATTTTGAGGTTTATAATTTGTATTCCTAGTTTTTGAGGATTTTTATCATAAAGGGATACCGGATTTCATTGAATGCTTTTTCTACATCGATGAAGCTTGTCATATAGATTCTCTTTTTAATTCTGTTTATGTGATGAATCACATTTATTGATTTGTTTATGTTGAACTATTCCTTGCATCTCTGGGATGATAGCCACTTGATTGTGATGATTCTTTTTAATGTGCTATTGGATTTAGTTTGCTAGTATTTTGTTGAGGAGTTTTGTGTCTATGTTCATGAGAGATATTCGTCTGTTGTTTTCTTTTTTTGTTATGTAATTTCCTGGCTTTGGTATCATGGTGATACTGGCTTCATAGAATGAGTTAGGGAGGACTTCCTTTTTCTCAATGGTTTCGAATAGTTTCAGTAGGATTGGTATCAACTCTTCTTTGAACGTCTGGTAGAAATCAACTGTGAATCTGGCTTTTTATTGGTTGCTAAGTGTTTTATCACTGATGGAATCTCACTGTTTGTTATTGCTCTGTTCAGAATTTTTGTTTCTTCCTGCGTCAAACTAGGAGGGCCATATGTGTCCAGGAATTTATGTATTTTCTCTAGATTTTCTAGTTTCTGTGCACAGAGATGTTTATAGTATTTTCAAATAATCTTTTGTATTTCTGTGCTGTCAGTTGTAATGTCTCCATTTTCATTTCTAATTGAGCTTATTTGAATTTCTCTCTTGGTTAATCTACTTAATGGTCTTTTGATTTTGTTTCTTTATTTTTTCGAAGAACCAACTCTTCGTTTCATTATCTTTGTATATTTTTTCTTTCAATTTCATTATGTTTTGCAATGATCTTTGTTATTTCGTTTCTTCTGCTCTTTTGGATTTGGTTTCTTCTAGTTTCTCTAGTTGTTGAGATGTGATATTGGTTGTCAATTTGTGATCATTCAGACTTTTTGACATTAGGATTTAGCACTCTAAACTTTTCTCTTAGTGCTGCTTTTGCTGTATCCCAGAGGTTTTGATAATTTGTGTCACTGTTATCATTCTTTCAAATAAATTTTCAATTTCTGTCTTTATTTCATTGTTAACCCAAAAATCATTCAAGAGCAGATTGTTTAACTCCATGTATTTGTATAGTTTTGAGGATTCTTTTTGAAATTGATTTCTAGTTTTATTTCACTGTGGTCTGAGAAGATACTTGGTATGGTTTCAATTTTTAAAAATTTATTGAAACTTGTGTTGTGGTGTGTCCTATGGTGTATCTTGGAGAATGTTCCATGTGCTGATGAGACAAATGTATACTCTTCTGTTCTGTTCTGTATATCTCTATTAGGTTTATTTGTTCTAGAGTGAAGTTTAAATCCAGTGTATCTTTGTTGACTTTCTATCTTGATGACCTGTCTAGTGATGTCACTGGAGTGTTTAAGACCTCACTATTTTGTTTTTAATTTGACAAAGTCTTTTTACATTTTATTTGAAAGAATAAAAGACCAGGAATATTAAAAGTATTACTGAAGAAGATCAAGGTAGAGAGATGTACCCACACAAATCAAGATCTGATTAAAAATGTTTCATGGAATAAACATATTTTATTTTTGCTTTAATTTTATTTATCTGGTTATAATTGCAATTGAGTATAACTATCAATTATTCAGAATTCCTCTGTAGTGAATTACCTTATTGCTACCTTTTGCCCTTTTTTTCTGCCTTCCCTAAATGTATATCATTCCTGTCTCCCTGTTTTTTCTTCTTTTTTATTATAATATTCAGATGTATTTTCATTTTTTCTAACACAAGAAATCCATGATATTTTTTAAGTTTATTTTAAGTGTAGGGGGTACAGGTTTGTTACATAGGTAAACTTGTGTCATGGAGGTTTGTTGAACAGATTATTTAATTACCCAGGTATTAAGCCTAGTACTCATGAGTTATTTTACCTGGTCCTCTTCCTCTCCCCACCCTTCACTCTTCGATAGTCCCCATGTGTGTTTTTCCCCTCTGTGTGTCAATGTTTTCTCATCATTTAGCTCCCACTTATAAGTGAGAACATGTGGTATTTAGTTTACTGTTCCCACATTAATTTGCTAAGGATAATGGTCTCCAGCTTCATGCTCTATCTATGTTCCTGCAAAGGACATGATCTTCTTTTTCATGGCTGTATAGTATTCCATGGTACATTATGTACCACATTTTCTTTATCCATTCTATCATTGATGAGCATTTATGTTCATTTCATGTCTTTGCTATTGTGAATAGTGTTTCAGTGAATATATACTTGCATGTATCTTTATAATAGAATGATTTATTTTTTTTGATATATACCCAGTAATATGATTGCTGGGTCAAATGATATTTTTGTCTTTAGGTCTTTGAGGAATCATCATACTGTCTTCCACAAGGCTGAACTGATTTACTCCCCCACCAACAATGTATAATCATTACTTCTTCCCCACAACTTTGCTGGTGTCTATTATTTTTTGACTTTTTAATAATGACCATTCTGACTGATGTGAGATGATATCTGATTATTGTTTTGATTTGCATTTTTTATGATTATTGTCCACATTTATGTCTTCTTTTGAAAAGTGCCTGTTCATGTCATTTTTACTTTTGTGGTTTCTTTTTTTTTTTTTAATTGTGTGGTTTCTTTTTTCCTGTAAATTTAAGTTCCTTATACTGAATATTAATAATAGACCTTTATTGGATACATAGTTTGCAATATTTTTCTCCCAGTCTGTAGGTTGTCTGTTTATTCTGTTGGTCATTTTTTTTGCTGTGCAGAAACTCTTTAGTTTAATTAGATCACGTGTCCATTTTTGCTTTTGTTGCAATTGCTTTTGGTGTTTTTGTCATGAAATCTTTGCCCATGTCTATGTTCTAAATGGTATTGCCTAGGCTGTCTTCCCAGGTTTTTATAGTTTTCGGTTTTACATTTAAGTCTTTAATCCATCTTGAGTTGATTTTTGTATATGGTGTAAGGAAGGGATCTACTTTCAATCTTCTGCATATGGCTAGCTAGTTATCTCAGCAGCATTTATTGAATAGGGAATTCTTTCCCATTGTTTGTTTTTGTCAGGTTTGTCAAAGATCAGACAGTTGTAGGTGTGCAGTCTTATTTCTGGGTTCTCTATTTTATTCCATTGGACTACGTGTCTATTTTGTATCAGGACCATGCTATTTTGATTACTGTAGCCTTGTAGTATAGTTTGAAGTCTAGTAGTATGATGCCTCCAGCTTTGTTCTTTTTGCTTAACATTGCTTTGGCTATTCAGGCTTGTTTTTAGTTGTTGTTCCATGTGAATTTTAAAATAGCTTTTTCTAGTTCTGTGAAGAAAGTCAATGGTAGTTTAATAGGCATAGCATAGAATCTATAAATCACTTTGGGCAGTAGGGCCTCTGTAATGATATAAATTCTTCCTACGCATGATCATGGAATGTTTTTCCATTTGTTTATTTTCATCCCTGATTTCTTTGAGCAGTGGTTTGTAGTTTCTTCTTGTAAAGCTCTTTTACCTCCCTAGGTTTTTTTAGGCATTTTATTCTTTTTTTTGTGTGTGTGGCAATTGTGAATGGGAATTTGTTCCTGATATGCCTTTCAACTTGACTGTTGTTGGTGTATAGAAATGTTAGTGATTTTTGCACATTGATTTTGTATCCTGAGATTTTTCTGAAGTTGCTTACCAGCTTAAGAAGCTTTTGGGCTGATACTATGGGTTTTTCTAGATATAGGATTATGTCATCGGCAAACAGGGATAATTTGACTTCCCTCTTCCTTTTTGGATCCCCTTTATTTTTTTCTTTTGCCTGATTGCCCTGGCCAGAGCTTCCAATACTATGTTGAATAGGAGTGGTGAGAGAGGACATCTTTGTCTTGTGACAGTTTTCAAGGGGAATGCTTCCAGTTTTTGCCCATTCAGCATAATGCTGGCTGTGGCCTTGTCATATATGTTCTTATTATTTGGAGGTATGTTCCTTTAATTCAAAGTTTATTGAGAGTTTTTAACATGAATAACTGTTGACTTTTTATAAAAAGCCCTTTCCACATGTATTGAGACAACCAGGTAGCTTTTGTCTTCAGTTCTGTTTCTGTGATGAATCACATTCATTGATTTGTATATGTTGAACCAACAACCTTGCATCCCAGGGATAAAGCCTACTTACTTGTGATAGATAAGCTTTTTGACGTGTGACTGGATTCAGTTTGAAGCATTTTGTTGAGCACTTTTGCATTGACGTTCATCAAGGACATTGGCCTGAAGTTTTCCTTCTTTGTTGTATCTCTGCCAGCTCTTGGCTTAAGGATGATGCTGGCCTCACAGAATGAGTTAGGGAGAAGTCCCTCCTCCTCAATTTTTTGGAATAGTTTCAGTAGGAATGGTACCACCTCTTCTTTGTACATCTGAATTTATCAGCTGTGAATCTGTATGGTCCTCAGCTTTTTTTGGTTGGTAGGTTATTTATTCATAGCTCTTTATTTTTCTGTTCAGGGATTCAGTTTCCTTCTGGTTCAGTCTTAGGAAGGTGGATATGTCCAGGAATTTATCTGTTTCTTCTAAATTTTCTAGTTTATATGCATAGAAGTGTTCCTAATATTCTCTGATGGTTGTTTGTATTTCCATGGGATCAGTGCTAATAATATCCCATTTGTTGTTTCTGATTGTGTTTATTTAAATCTTTATTTTTTTCATTTATTAGTCTAGTTAGCAGTCTATTTTATTAATTTTTGGAAAACAGAAAAAACAGCTCCTGGATTCATTGATGTTTTGAATTTTTTTTGTTTTTTGTCTCTATCTCCTGCTGTTCAGCTCTGATTTTGGTTATTTCTTGTTGTCTGCGAGCTTTGAGATTTGCTTGTTCTTGGATCTCTAGTTCTTTTAGTTGTGATGTTAGATTGTTAACCTGATATCTTTCTAACTTTTTGAAGTGGGCATTTAGTGCTATGAATTTCCCTCTTAACACTGCCTTAGCTGTGTCCCAGAGAATCTGGTATGTGGGATCTTTGCTCTCATTTGTTTCAAAGAACTTTTCGATTTCTGCCTTAATTTCATTATTTACCTAAAAGTCATTTAGAATTAATCTGGTGTGGTGCCACTTGCCTGTAATGCCAGCTACTCAGGAGACAGAGTCAGGAGAATTGCTTGAACCCAGGGGGAGGAGGTTACAGTGAGCCAAGATTGCACCCTTGCACTCCAGCCTGGACAACAGAGCAAGACCCTGTCTCAAAACGACACAAACAAACGAAAACAAAAGTCATTCAGAAACAGGTCATTTAATTTTCATGTAATTATATGGTTTAGAGTGAATTTCTTATCTTGATTTCTAATTTGATTGTGCTGTCCAGGAGACTATTTGTCATGATTTCAGTTCTTTTGCATTTGCTGAGGAATGCTTTACTTCTGATGATGTGATTGATTTTAGAGTATGTGCCATTGGCAATGAGAAGAATATGTATTCTGTTGTTTTGGGGTAGTGAATTCTGTGTAAATTCTTAGTTCCATTTGATCTAGAGCTGAGTTCAGGTCCTGAATATCTTTGTTAACTTTCTCTCTCAATGATCTGTCTAATATTGTCAGTGGGGTATTAAAGTCTCCTACTATAATTATGTGGAAGTTGAAGTCTTTTTGATGGTCTCTAAGAACTTGCTTTGTGTACCTGGGTGTCCCTGTGTGGGTGCACACATACTTAGGATGGTTAGAGTTTCCTGTTTAATTGGGCCCTTTACCATTATGTAATGACCTTCGTTGTCTTTTTTTTTTTTTTTTTTGTCTTTTTTGTTGTTGTTTTTTGTTTGTTTAAATTCTATTTTGTTAGGAACCAGGATTGCAATCCTGCTTTTTTCTGTTTTTCATTTGCTTGGTAGATTTTTCTCCATCCCTTTATTTTGAACCTATCTGTATCATTGCAAGTGAGATGGGTCTCTTGAAGACATCATACCGATGGGTCTTGGTTCTTTATTCAGCTTGCCACTTTGTGTCTTTTAGTTGGGACATATGGTCCATTTACATTGAAGGTTATTATTGATATGTATGGATTTAGACCTGTCATCATGATGTTAGCTGGTTATTTTGCAGACTTGTTTATGTCATTGCTTTATATTGTCACTAGTCTTTGTACTTCACTGTGTTTTTATAGTGGTTGGTAAAGGTCTTTCTTTTCCATATTTAGTGCTTCCTTCAGGAGCTATTGCAAGGCAGGCCTGGTGGTGACGAATTCTGTCAGCATTTGCTTATCTGAAAAGGATCTTATTTCTTTTTCACTTATGAAGCTTAGTTTGACCACATAAGAGATTCTGGATTGGAATTTCTTTTCTTTAAGAATGTTGAATATTAGCCCCCAATTTCTTCTGGCTTGTAGGGTTATGGCTGAGAGGTCTGCTGTTAGTCTGACAGGTGATCTGTTAGTCTGTAGGTGACCTGGCCTTTCTCTCTTGCTGTCTTTTAACATTTTTTCTTCATTTTGACCCTTAAGAATTTGATGATTACGTATATTGGGCATTATCTTCTTGTGGAGTGTCTTACTGGGGATCTCTGCATTTCCTGAATTTGAATGTTGACCTTTCTAGCTATGTTGGGGAAGTTCTCATGGGTGATATCCCCAAATATGTTTTTCAAGTTTGTTCTGTTCTCCCCATCTCTTTCAGGTACACCGATCAGTCATAGACTTAGCTTTGTTCATTCCTCAGTTTTGTTCATTCCTTTTCACTCTTTTTTCCCTGTTCTTGTTTGCCTATTGTATTTCAGAAGGACAGTCTTCAAGCTCTGAGATTCTTTCCTCCTCTTGTTCTATTCTGCTATTAATACTTCTGATTGAATTATGAAATTCTTGTAGTGTGTTTTTCAGCTCTATCAGGCTGATTATTTTTTTCTCTATACTGGCTATTTGTCTGTCAGCTCCTGCAGTGTTTAATCATATCTTCCACTTTCTTGTACTGGGTTACGGTATACTCCGGTAGCCCAGTAAACTTTGTTCCTATCCACATTCTGAATTCTACTGCTGTCATTTCAGCCATCTCAGCCTCAGCCTAGTTTTGAACCCTTGCTGGAGAGGTGATGGAGTCATTTGGATGAAAGAAGGCACTCTGGCTTTATTAGATTTTAGCATTCTTGTACTGATTCTTTCTCTTCTCTGTGGGCTTATGTAACTTCAAACTTTGAGGTTGCTGACCTTTGGATGGTTTTTTATTTCTTTTATCATATCCGATGATCTTAAGGGCTTGATTGTGATATAAGGTAGATTCAGCTATATGGCTTCATTTCTGGGGATTTTAGGGAGTGCACTTTCAGCTCCCAACTTCTGGACTGCGTGCTGTAACTCTGGGGGAATTGTACTGAGCCCTGAATTTGTTCTCTGGCTCCTTGAGGTTTGAAGTCTACTACACCAGGGAAACCAAGGTGCAACAGCTACAATTAAGTGCCAGTGGGTGTAGGGGTGCCTGCCTCCCTGTGGGAATTCACCACATTGGCAGACACAAGGCAGTTGGATGGGGAGTGGGTAGTGCCCCTGATGGAGACTGTGTATGCTGTTGCACACAATGTGGTGTGGGTTTGGGATGGGGTGCTGGCCACCTGTGTGGGAGGTGGCCAGCACCCCATCCCACATACTGGTGGGGCAATTAAAGCAACACCTGCCAGTGCAGACAAGTGCCGGCAAAGTGATGTGGGGAAATGTCATGGGCACAGGGGACGCTGCAGTATGGGGAGAAAGTGTGAGGGCTGGTGCATGGCCTTAGTGGTTGCCTTGCTGGAACTCTTCACTGGTTGGGCATGGTCCACCAGCACAGAAGCTATGGTATGGGCCCCCAGGGCACCCAAGACTTCCCTGTAAGCAGGTGTGGCCAGGCTGGGACCCCAAAAGAGGCCAGCAGACTAAGGAGTTCTCAGGTTGGACCAGTCTTATCTGATGTACAAGACTGCCTTACAGAGATCAGGTTTGATAATTCCCCAAGGATTACTTTCTTTTATGGAACAAGTTGAGCCTAGAAAAATGACCACCCTTGGCCATTTCTCCACTACAGACTCTCCTGCACCAAACCCTCTGTACACAACTTGAGCTGGCCTGCTGGTCTGTCACTTTATTTGTCTCCTGGGGGCTCAACCCCAGAAAGATGCGAGTCAACAATCACTCAGTATAATTAGTCCTGGTTTGTGCTGTGGGCCTAAGCCAGGGGTTCCCTGTCTGGTGACAAGAATTGGGGGGTGTGGGACCCTATTGTGGGAGATGGATTTGCCTTCTCTCCTTGGGTCGGCTGCAGCCTGTTGGAGGTGTGGATAAGGTACTTAGGGTCTTTGCTCCTTTGTTAGTCCAAGGGTAGCAAGGATCTCTCCACTGCAGAGGCAGTGGCAGATAGGCTTTCACTTGCCCATAAAGGCTCTGTCCAGGGAGTTGCTGAGTTGCTACTGGCTCAATCACTCTGGCAGGGAGTGACTGGAGGCCCAGACCTAGAGGACCCACCTGGTGAAGAGACAGGGGAATGAGTACCCATGTAACATTCTGGTCACTTTTCCTCAGGGCTGCTGTGCTATGCTGGGGGTCCACTCTAGAGCCTAGTCAACTCAGATTTTCTAGTACCTGGAGATTCACCAGTGAAGACTGTAAAACAGGAAAGATAGCAGCCTGCCCCTTCCTCTGGTAGCTCTGTCCCAGGGAATTTTTTGGTGGGGGTGGATGGAGGCCCCGATTCGGAGATCCCACCTAGTAGGGAGGAATGGGATTGCAGACCCACTTAATGAAGCAGTATGGCCATGCTTTGATAGAGTAGCTGTGCTGTGCTGGGGGACCCCTTTTGCCTTCAGTTGATTTGGACTCTCCAAACCCCAAAGGCCATAATGGCTAAGGCACCCCAGCAGCAGAGATTGGTGGTCTGCCCCAGCCCCTGGGAGGTCAGTCCTAGAGAAGTGCAATGCTGTTACCAATGGCTGCCTGGAATTCCAAGCCACTGGGTCTTATCCTGTTACATGCTGTGGAAGCAGAGCCTGCAAACCATCACTGCTCAGCTCCTTGGATTCATCCTCTTTTCTAGGGGTATGTATGGGGTTCGAATCTCAGACTTTGACAAAGTTGCAGCTAATTTTACTGGGATGCCTGGAAAGCCAGAGTATCTAAAGCTCCTGGGTCTCCATGCATGCATGAGTGGCTGCTTTACTGAGACAGGTAGCTCTGTGTGTCAAACCAAAGGCCCTGGTGGGGTGGGTTCATGAGGAGGTCCCCTGACCTGAGGGTTGCAAAGATCCGTGGGAGAAGCATGGGTTTCCAGGATTGCACACTCATTTCCTGCTTCTCTGGGCAGAGGAGCTTCTCTTTGGCTCCCTGGGTGGGCCTTTACCCGGCCTTGTTTTTCTCCATTCTCCTTGGGCTGAAATGTTTCCTTGATAAGTTTCAATGTAAGTACCTGGATGTTTCAGTTGAAGGTGCTGTATTTACTCACCCCTTCCATTCTTCTCCATGAGAACCATACACAGTAACTACTTCTGGTCAGACTACCCTTCATGGCCACTCTCCCTCAACCCCACTATTATTATGTTGCTGTCTATCTCTTTTCTTAGGTCTAATAGTAATTGTTTTATGAATCTGAGAACTCCACAGTTAGATGAATATATATTTAGGATTATTATTTCTTCTTATTGGATTGATCCTTTTATCATTATATAATGACATTCTTTGTCTCTTTTTTACTGTTATTGTGTTGAAGTCTGTTTTATCTGACATAAAAATAGTGACTCCTGCTCACTTTTGGTTTTCATTTATATGGGATATCTTTTTCCATCCCTTTACCATGAGTCTATAAGAATCCTTACCTGCTGATGTGTCTTTTGAAGTCAGGAGATATTTGGTTTGTGATTTTTAAAATCCATTCTGCCAATCTGTATCTTTGAAGTGGAACATTTAAACCATTTAATATTGAGATGTGAGGTACTATTCTAGTCATCATGTTAATTGTTCCCTAGCAACTTTGTTTCCTTCATTATGTTATTGTTTTACAGGCCCTATGAATTTTATGTGTTCAAGAGGTTTTGGTCCATATTGACCTTTTGTTTCAAGATTTAGAATTCCTTTTAACATTTCTTGTTGGGCTGGTCTGGTAGTGACAAATTCTTTCAGCATTTGCTTTTCTGAGAAGTGCTTTATGCTTCTTTACAAAACTTTATTTTGCTGGATATGAAATTTTTGGCTTACAGTTATTCTCTATAAGGAGGGTAAAAATAGGACCCCAATCCCTTCTGGCTTGTAAGGCTTCTGCTGAGAAGTCTGCTGTTAATCTGATAGGTTGTCCTTTATAGGTTATAATTTTGTCACTGCTCTTAAAATTATTTATTTCACATTGACTTTAGATAGCCTGATGACTATATGCCTTGGTGATGACCTCTTTACAGCGTATCTCTTAGGAGTACTTTCAGCTTCTTGTATTTGGGTATCTAAATCTCCAGCAAGGGAAATTTTTGCCAATTATTTTCTCAAATAAAATTTTCAAACTTTTTGCTTTATCTTCTCCCTCAGGAATACCAATGATTCTTAGGTTTGGAAATTTTATATAATCACATATTTCTTGGAGACTTTGTTCATTTCTTCTGATTCTCTTTTCATTATTTTTATCTGATTGGGTTAATTCAAAAGCCTACTCTTTGACCTCTTAATTTTTTTTCTTCTATTTAATCTAATCTACCGTTAAAACTTTCCAGTGAATTTTGTCATTCCTTAAATGTGTCTCTCACTTCCAGAAGTTCTGATTGGTTTTTCCTTAAAACATCTATCTATCTGTTTAGAAAATGTTTTGTTTATATCTTGAATTTTAAAAAAATTTTCTTATGTTGGTTTTTACTTTTCTTTTGTATCTCCTTGAGTAACTTATTAATCAACCTTTTGAATTCTTTATCTGGTATTTCAAGATTTCATCTTGGTTTGGATCCATTGTTGGAGAGCTAGTGTTACCTTTTGGAGATGTTATAATACTGTTTTTTCATGTTGCCAGAATTATTTTTCTTGTTCCTTCTCATTTGGGTAAACCATTTCTTTCTAATTATTTTTGAATTTATTTTTCATTAGAGTGTGAGAGCTGGTGGTTTCTTCCTTTACATCATACTATCTGCACACATGCACAGAGCCCCACATTGAGGGAAGACCCAGGACTATGCTTTTCCATTTTAAATCAATTTCCACCGTCTTGGCAGCCTGCTTTCAGGGAGTCTGAAGTACTGTCATCTCTCTGCCTTTCCAAAAGTCTTCAGTGGCATTCAGAGACTTAACTATCCAACTGACAGGCCTGAGGCTATGATTATAAAGTTGTTGCTGTCAGTGCAAGCCACCACTATCTGCTCTTGCGGTTCTTTTAACTTCTATTCCTTCTGTAATGGGTCTCCCCTTATTAGTGGGAACCCAGGTCTTTGTCATCTTACCAGCCTCATGTCTCCTTCCTAGAAGCTGGAGATCATTCCCACAATTCTCACTGTTAAAAATAGTCCATTCTTTTTCAATTTTTCTCCAGGTCATTAGCATCATTTTTTCAATAACGTTAGCTTTTACAAAAGACAGTGAGAGTGGTTGGTCTCAAGCAGCTTTTGGTTTTGTCCCCTAAAAATGAATATTTTTGACAAGGAAATTCAAAGGCCTTAGTATCTACTTGGAAGAGGGATAAAAGGAGATACAGAAGGGAGAGATACAAATGAATATCTCAGAAAATTCTGTATCTAAAAAATTTGGAGTTTCATGTAGAAAAGGAAAAGAGAGAATATCCTGTTCTGTGACTTAGTGGGGGACCAGGCCAGGCATGTGACAGGATTTTAGGTCTGTGATGATAGCACAGAGAGTTCTGAGTTCTTACATCACTGTGCCTGATGCCAGAGGGAAAATGTTAGAAAATCAGCCAAAGTGATTTACAAGGTGAAAGTATTACAATGTGTCTGAGTCTAAGGATTAAAGCTAGTGCTCTTAGGAGAAAAATTTGAGTCTAAGAACCAAGTAAAACGATGTGAGTATATTAACAGAATGGTATAGTTGGTTGGAAAAAAAAGTTCCAAAGATATAGGTTAGCGCTGATGAAGGCGGCAATCCCATTTTTCATTTTTATTATGAAAAAAATTTTTTAAAGCCCAAGGAGAAGGGAGCCTACTGTATATTTGTGTCTTGATTTCATAGGGTTCAGAAAAGCAATTGACCCCATTTCGTTGCAATGTAGGCCCCTGATACCAGATATTGTAGTGGCCATTAAACATGTAGGTGTTAATGGACTTGTGAGCCCCTAGATGGGAAAGAGTAATGAAGATCTGACTGGTAGATACCCATCTCTAGGCTTGCTGTCTTGTGTGAGCCTAATACTGGACCCTACAATCAACGCCCACAAGAAATACTCACAAGTGTTTAGTTTGAATGGTATTCATTGGATTAAATAAAATATTCTAAATGAGGTGGTCTATGTAAAGCCTTCATACCTGGTGCAAATAGATAATCAATATTCTTATATTAAGCATAAGAATGCATTAGAGAATGTGCAAAGCAGCTGTCCAAGACCTTGTTCGGAGAAAATAAGTTCAGGAACTTTAGTTCATTGAAAGTGATTTTTCTGGTACAGAATCTAATACCTAGAAAGAATTATGGAGAAAAATTATAAAGCCTGGCACTAAAAACCGGAGTACCAAGGTAAAAGCAACATTGGCAGCAAGGCCTATTATAGAGACAGCATAATTGCTCCCTGATCCAGAGCATGAGACACTCCTGTGACCTAGAGGTATGAGCCAGGCCAGTCCCGCATCTTGGAAATGTCTGCACCTCTGATGAAATAAGTGGTCCCACCTACAAATGCTAGGGGGACATGGTGTGTGAGAACCTAGAGAACCAGTCTAGTCACATACAGTTTTTTCAAAGAGGATACAGAGTATCACTTGGATGCTAAGAGTGCTGATATGCCATTTTAAAAATAGGTTTGTCTTACACCAAAATATCCAAAAGGAATGTAATTTTACTTCTAATCAGAAAAACTTGACAGTAAAGAGAAACACACATGTACTCATATACACAATGGCAGCTATGCTTCTGATAATAAAGTCCTTAAAACCTTTTTTTAAATTGAATTTTTAATGTGGTTAACTGAAATAATTCTCAAATTCTCAAAAAAAGGTTATTACA
This sequence comes from Sapajus apella, assembly GCF_009761245.1. Classification (NCBI taxonomy): domain Eukaryota; kingdom Metazoa; phylum Chordata; class Mammalia; order Primates; family Cebidae; genus Sapajus; species Sapajus apella. The sequence continues at coordinate 41,402,462 of NW_022436947.1, forward strand.
AATTATCTCCCCAGACAGTTACATTTATCTTGCACTAAAGTTGCTTGATCGAAATGTTGGGGTATATATAGAGGGCTACATTAAAATGAGGAAGGAACAACCCCATCTTCTAGAGTATTTTAACTTTGACATGACATAGCCACATTTGTTCATTTATACAGGTGTGGAATCATAGATCGTCGTCTAGCAAAATAGACAACATTTTCATTTGTCCATTGATTCTAGAAATACTTATGTAGCACATTTTTTATTCCGGGCATGGAGAGTACAAGAATTAAAATTTATATTTTTGGCCCTTAAGAAGTTAACAGTCTGGTGGAAAAAAACGGCCACAGAGAGAGAGCAGCATTAATACAAAATAGCACGACAACTGCAGGAAGAGAGATACGCACAGGAAGCACTCAGGATGGGAAGATCCCAGCTTTAGGGCTCCAGGAAGACACCTTTTAGGAGGTAACACTTGAGTCTAGAAGAGTGAGTAGGACCAAAGCTGGGAAACTAAAGACTACTTAGCACATCAAAGCATCGTTTATAGAAAACAGCAAAATAGCAAGCATATTTCTATTGTTTTTTCAATATTAATATTACTAAACTAAAATCTCTTCACACAAGAAATATTCATTGGTGGTTATTACATGCAATAAACCAAGCTAAATGACATTTTAAGTATTCTAAATTAAAACTGAAACCATATAAATTATTGCTTGGAAAACAGAGAATCTCTAAGAGGTGAATGCAACAATAAAACTTGGTGCTCTCTCTCTCTCTCTCTCTCTCTCTCTATATATATATATATATATATATATATATAATTACACAGTTACTAGAATTACAGAATATTTAACATTGAAAAGAACATAGCAGAAGAAGCAATGGAATGTATGTATTTTGCCATCGTGTTTACTTATCTCAGTTAGCCACTTAAAAAATTCAGTTTTTATTTTGAGAATTTGCCATTGTGTTCACTTATCTCAGTTAACCACATTAAAAAATTTCATTTAAAAGCTAACAATTGAGATGATATACAACACAATCTAAAGAGTTTGAAAGAGCCTCACTGAATAATGAAGTTTATGATGGCTTTAGCCAAACAAAATAAACCTACAGGCAACAATAAAATAATTTTCAAGTTCTTCCAAATAAATAGGAGAATACCTCAGCCACCCATGAAGAACATCTTAAAACCTCATGGTTCTGTTAAAATAGAAAACATTCCAATATGTGTGAGTCTTCAGATAATAAGGGTTAAAATAATTAAAATATAACTGATATGCAACTCTCAAAAGATAACTGAATGTCTTAGTTAATAGCAAATAAGTAAAATCAAGTTTAAACTATACAAAATTAATTTACCCCTTCAAATCAAGGATATGTAATTTGTAATATACTATTGAGAACTATGAAGCAAATATACAATTTTTACTGTAAGTAGTTCTCCTACCCCTGTTCCTGCCTCAGCTCCATTCCCACTCATAGACAACTTAAAAAAGTTTTGCTGGATTTGGGCCTGGGCTGCAACAGGCTTTACATATTAGACAACCCTAGGAAACCTGAATACAGAGTGTAGAGTGACATTGTGTCTTCTGTGTGACTGTTTTCCTTCTCTGCATTATAACTCCAGCTCTGTACTTTCCTGCTTTGAAATCTTAGGTTCCCAGCTTCTTCCCACACAGTTCTCTTTGATCAGTTTTTTTTTTTTTTTTTTTTTTTGCCATCAACACCTGATCCTAGACCCTTTTGTCATCCTTTGAATTGAGCAGCACAGTGCTATAATAATTTAAAACGTGGCTCTAGCTATGAAATAAAGAGAGCCCTTTCTTCAAATAAAACAGAGCCTTAACATACTAACATCCCTGTGACCCATGATTAAGTTTTGCCTACCATACAAATTAAATAAACAATGTAGGTGTATCTTTTCAAAAGAAAGACAAAAGGAAACAACTCAAGAGCTCCTGGTTATGGGAGGGGGAAAGGCCAATAGTAAGATAGTGAAATTTCACAAGAACGGGAGGCAAGGAAGTCGAAATAGACTTCCATTCATTTCAGATTTTTGCTCAGGAAGAGCCCTGGGTGTTTGAGTCTTACAAGGCTTTCATTCTGGGTGTTCACAGCTGTACTGAGCTCCTGCTTGGTCCCAAGCTTTGTTACAGGCACTAGGCCATGCCACAGTGAACAACAAGGCTGCAAGATCAGCAGGCCAAATACATTTATTTCTACTTTACACAAAAGAGAACCCAGGGAGCTTGTATAAGTGATGCTCCTGAGGTTCTTTGGGGATGGTTTTGACAAAACTGCATCAAGAATGAACTTTTCATTTCTGACAGCATAGATAAATCCGGAGAGAATTGTTAAGTAAAATAAGCCAGACATCGAACCAACACGGCACAATCTCACTTACATGTGGAATCTTAAAAAGTTAAACTCAGAAGTAGAGAGAGTAGAATGGTAGTTACTAGGGCATTGGCAAACCTCTTGGGTGGTTACCAAGGGGTTGGGGAGTTTTTGGTTAAAAAATCCTAAGTGTTGCCGGGCGCGGTGGCTCAAGCCTGTAATCCCAGCTCTTTGGGAGGCCAAGGCGGGTGGATCACAAGGTCAAGAGATAGAGGCCATCCTGGTCAACATGGTGAAACCCTGTCTCTACTAAAAATACAAAAAATTAGCTGGGCATGGTGGTGCGTGCCTGTAATCCCAGCTACTCAGGAGGCTGAGGCAGGAGAATTGCCTGAACCCCGGAGGCGGAGGTTGCGGTGAGCTGAGATCGCGTCATTGCACTCCAGCCTGGGTAACAAGAGTGAAACTCCGTCTCAAAAACAAACAAACAAACAAACAAACAAATAAACAAACAAAAATCCTAAGTGTCAGTTAGACGGGGGAAATGTTTGGGAAATATGTAGCATGTGGACTATAGTTAATAATGATATATTGCATTTTTGAAAACTGTCAAGAGAGTAGATTTTGAGGGTTCTCATCACAAAAAATTGACAAGTATGTACAGTGATGGGTATGTTAGTAGGCCAGATTTAATCATTCCACGATGTATGAATATATCAAAACATCATATGATGCCTTATGAATATATAAAATTTAAAAAAATAAATACTTCACTATACACAACACAAAATATGATTCAGAATTTCTCATTGCTCTTTGTGAACTATGACTTTAATTTAGACTTTAGACATATGATTTTTATGAGGCATTGTCATAGTTTCTTCCATCCTGAATCCATTTGTCTTCGCTTCTGTTACTGCAATATTGTTCTTCACCATTTTTATCTGTCCTTTCCTCTATTTTCAAGCACCTTTTGCACTTTGCACTGATATTGTATGCTCAATCATTTAAAATACGTAGACCCAGTCATAAATTCCCATGATAATCTCTACCCTAAGTATGCTGACCACGATGCCAGGAAGGCAGGAAGTGTGCCAGCACACTGCGTAAGTGCCTTGATCATGTGATCAGATACTGTGGCGGAGGACAAAGTGAAGAGAGGAAGCCCAGGGAACAAGGCAAAGTAAAGGGGAAAAGGAGAAATCACAGAACAGCTACTGCATTGCACTGTTACAGTTTGCTGGTAGAAAGACGTTTCAATAAGACTCTGAATCTAATCATGTCGAAGTTATTAGAGCACGTGATCCATGATCAAAAGCAAGAAATAGACACATATTTTGCAACACAGAGCATGCACTCTGAATTTAGGATCTCCATAGAGGAGCTAGGATATACAAAGCTGCAGCGTGTGTGTTTGCGTGTGTGTGCACACACATGCGTGCAGCGAGGGGGGGGGCGTCTGGTGAACTAATCTCTGTGGTCAGAAGCTTTAATGTTATCAGTTATCTGTACCCACAACTTTGTAAATAGTGTTAGTATTACAAAAAGAGACATTCTGGCAATGAGGTATTCAAACAATGTCGGAATTTAGGATATAAACAGATTTTGTTTATTTGCAGCTTTATTTCTCTAGGAAGGAAATGTGTTCTCTTTTCATTTACAGAATCTTCCAGATTAAAGACAATTGTTCATAAGCCATTCTGCTTGCTCTCTCCATCAAGTTCTTGGGCTTGAAAACTAGTTTTTTGTCAAGGCTGTATAAATCTTGTATTTTGTAGATGATCCGTGAGAGGAAGGTACGAGAAGGATAAAACTGATCCACACCTATGAAGGCAATAATTCGAGGTGCTATTTTGTATAAGTCTATGAGGAATCTTCAATTACTTAACCAAGTCCCCCCAAATTGAATGAATACTAATTTTAAACTGAAGTAATACTCATAAGATAGTTGTAAAAAACAATAGAATATGCTTGTGAGACAATGTCAGTTCTATTTCTTAACAGCTAGTGCTCGACTTAACAACCACGATTGGTTCCGACAGACCGGTCGTAACACGATTTGATCGTAAGTTGAGTAGGCTATATGTACAGTGCTGTGAAATGATGTTATAAAAATCTTTAAGTCATAGTTTATCATAATTTTCTTTCATTATTGCTATATATCATAATTTTCTTTGTTCATTTTATGCAATTTGTATCATCTCTACACCATTTTGTTTCTTATTTTTACATTCGTCAGGTTTAAGTAAAGCACCGCATTACCAGTACAACTGGTTTAATATTTTCAAAACATACAAAATTACAAAATACAGGTGCATACAAAAATACAAAATACAGGTGTAAAAAATACCATAGGAAACATTTTCCCAATTGCAAAACATATCAAAATGTATAAACATGTACGAAACATTTTATTGGCCATTTTTGAATTTGATCTTCCATCCAAATATATAGCAATTTCTCCATTTCGTGGATGGGCCCGCTTTGTTGCTTTGTTATAACTGTTGATCGCATGGGTGCAGAACCTTTCACAGCTTCACGAATTCCTTATCTTTCAAAATCGTCCACACAGTTGAGTGTGATAACTTCGTATCACGTGCGATCACATTCACTTTCTTTCCTCCTTCATACTGCTTAATTACCTTCATTTTCGTGTCGAGATCGATGGCCTTTCTTTCCTTCTTGGCAGGCTGAGGCGTAGACAAAGACAATTTCCTCTTGGTAGACATCTTGGGAGGGGTTTGATGAAAAATATCCAAGACACAAGAAAAAAATTGCTGTACCGAGTCTGGGATAGCAGTTGAAATGGTGCACACGGAGATGGTAGTGCTGCCCGAAGCTGGTCCGCACTGTCGTATGCCCAGCTGGGCAACGTTTGCGCTGCCAGACGTGGAGCAGTCGTGGCTAGCGATTGCAGTCGTAAAGTCGAATGGTTGTAAGTTGCATAGGTCGTAAGTCGGTCAATACCTGTACTAGCATATGTAAATAAACATTTGTATTTTTATTGCTATACTCTTACATAAACTAAAAGTGTAAATATAACCTAAAGTGATAGTTCCTTGTAATAACATTCAAACCGTTATCTTTATATTGTGCTTCTAGTTGTGATTTTCCATTTTACATATTGATCGATTTTGTTATCTTCTCTATAAAGTTGAACACACTCTTTATAGATAATTAGGCAAATAATTCAATGGATTTAAATAATGTATTCCGCTATCTAAGGATGCTCACTTAATTACCTTTGTATCTTTCCTTCCAGTGAGATATTTATTATTATTGGAGAGTGGCACTTCACCAAGAGCAACTATTGCATAGCATCAAAATATTTTTTAAAAGTTATTACAATTTTGAAGGGATCATAGATTTAACAGTTGTGCTTCCTAAATTCATCATGACAATCTGATCCTCTTCATTTAACCTTTGCTTCTGCTGGATTCACTTTTTTATTTGATTGGGGGAGAATTTTTTCTGATGTTCCAAATACCTTTTACTTTATTGCGTTTTGTCTACTATTCCTAGATATTGATGATAGCAAAGATGATAGCAAATATCTGCAGAGCATAGTGAAAAATCTTTGATTAGAATTTCAGGCCTTTTGTGCATCTCAAGTTCAAATTTATATAGTGATGAGTTCAAGACCAAGTTTAAAATCCATATAGTTGCAATCTAACCTTTCAGGACCCAGGATTCTAACACCTTTTGTTCATATATGAGAAAATGCGAATTGGGTGGTGTGGGTCACACCTGTAATCCCAGAGACATGGGAGGCTGAGGTAGGAAGGGCTTGAGCCTAGGAGTTGCAGACCAGCCTGGGCAACATAGTGAGACCCCATATTTACAAAAAAGTAAAAATAAAAAAACTTAGCTGAGCATGGTGGCGCATTATGTCTGTAATTTCAGTGACGGGAGTCTGAGCGGAGAGGATCACTTAAGCCTAAAAGATCAAGGCTACTGTGAGCTATGATTGCACCACTGCACTTTAGCCTGGGTGACAGAGTGAACCCCATCTCACAAAAGATGTGATCTTTGGTCTCAGATGTTGATTAAGGCAGCTGAGCATTGAGAAGTCATTTGAGTGACAGTGTTCGGAAAATATCTGACAGTGTATGACAGATTCATGGATAATCTGTTAGACAATTATTCCCCATTCAGAACTGAAGTTGTAAGAGTAAAAACAACTGACTACCAGAATAAGGAAGGATATTATAATCAAACTAAATTTTGGCACTTGGCATTAGTTGGTCTAGGAACAGGATAAAGAATGATGCCTGGATGATAAATAAGATAGCTTCCTCATCTAGCCAATAATCTGCACTGCAGTGCTCTTTACATGACAGAGTTAATGAGGCTTAAATGAAATGGTTAATGTGTTAGATCTTTGACTGCTAATCAAATATAGTATTGGGCACCTACTCCCAAACACAGTGATGACTGCAAAGCCATAATCATTTCTCTCCAGGGGCTTCTAATTTAGTGGCTAATGATAACTATAATGTGTAATGGAGGCGTAGAAGCAGTACTGGTACAAGAATAGACATAAACTGCACGTTGAGGGAACATAAGCCCTAAGTTATGCTTTGGACATAAAAACTCAATGTGCAAAAGACCAGGAGTCTGATGAAGTCAGCTTCTAATTTCTGTAGAATCCAGAGCAAAGCATTTAGCTTTATGTGTGACTTGAGGTGGCTGCATTAATTTGCATTTGTTTTGAATTAATTTATGCATGTGTCAGTCTCATTTTTATAATCACAACTCATCCAAAGGTTTTCTCAAAAGCTAGCCTTATCTAGAAAGTCTGCACCAAAGAAGTCACAAAGAACGGCTCAACATTGGAGACAATGCTGTGATCCAAGGAAAAGATACAACAGATCATAAGAAATTATGAACAACCATATGCTAGCAACCTAAAGGAAATGGATACATTACTGGACATGTGCAATCTACTAAGACTGAATTATTAAGAAATAGAAAATCTGAACACATCTGTCTCTCAGTTGCCTGTACTGGTACCTAAAAACACATTTCATTGCATTACATACTGAAGCAATTTATTCAGTCAATTTCATGGAAAGCCTTCAATGTGACATGCCCTAAGATGACGAACAGTAAACTGGCTAACACTGAGTCATGACCTGCAAATAACTATGCCAAATCTGCAAGGGAATTTATATTATAATGTGGTAAACTTCTATTTAGCATTAAGACGATGGAATAGATTTCTTATTTGAGCTACCATCAAGAAAAGTAGAGGTGACAGTTTTGAACTCAGTGTTGATATGATCTCTTTGATCCTGCAGATATTTTAACAGTACAACTAGCACACAGTAGCTAAATAAATCCCATCAGTTTCTTCTGGGTTGTGAATTGGAGTGCATGTAATACAAACATAAAATTTATTGACTGTTTTTTCCTAGTGACTTCTGACCTTGGTCATTACAATTCTTATCTAATCTCTGATTTAGCCTCCAACTTCCAATATTCAAATATGTGTTTATTTTGTGTCTGTCCTCTATGTTAAGGCTTTTAGGCTGAATATATAAAAGTCACTTACTGCCCAAATGGTAAAATGTGGATAAACACTGAAGCTGGGGTATGATCACCTAGGCTCATTATCTTTATTTTCTAAAATGTCCGCAATATAAAACCAAAAGACCAAAAAAACCAATAAAATATATTTTTAGGTATTGTCTTTATGAACAAAATAAGTATAAAGTTGACTTTTAACTGTATGGGATGAAAAGTTTACAGAAAGACTGAGCAGGACTAACTGCTTCTACTGTCCCTTTAAAAACACAAATATTACAAGTATTTTCTGCTTTATGAATTTTGCTTTCATTTAATCCTTTATATGAAAGACAATCAGTCTCCTTTGTTTCTAAGTTTCCTGGAAGAAGTAATGTCATATAAATCTTAATCAAGACTTAGACCTTGAAATCTTAGCTTCTTAATTCACCCATTTCTATATTGTAGTCATTGTTATTAACTTAAAATTTAAAAGGTCCGTGTTTCATTTTTAGTACATCACTTCTGGTAGGTACCAGATGTTTCCTTTAGACTGGGTTATGGCTTCTTATTTGCTTTCCTTTTTTCTCTTAAAATATGTACCTACCAATAGCTTCCACGTAGTTGTTTGCAGGACATTACAGTATAGAGTCCTTGACCTGGCAGCTTGGAATAACGTCTCAAGGGCAAGGAAGGAAACTCTAAGGGAAAAGTGTGGAAAGGGAAAGAGGAGAAGACACAGTATATGGAGATACCAGATGAAGCTAGGAAAAAATTACACAGCACACACCGACTTGCTTTACTGTGATCTCCATGAAAAAAAAAAAAGTCTTATGGGGGAAACATTTCAATTTGCATTGTAAGTGTAGCTTAGTATTCAGGTAAACTTTTAATAATTGTCTTATATTAATATAGCTGATATTTCCATGGCTTAATATTCTCCTTGTACTATCAAATTTTTCTATTATGTATCATTTAAGGGGAAAAGCAAAAACACTGACAGTGTTATTCACTGTACTTCTGTGTATGCTGATATAAACAAAACCAAATATATAACTTCTAGATAAAAAGCAAACTAAAAATTTTAGCGAAAGTCCCCAACCCTAATTTTAGGAGCTTCCAGAATTGCTTACAAGTGTGTTCTGAAATGCAAAAGATGTTCACGTTTATGGATCAGTTAAGAAATTAGGATAACAAACCAGAATTATAACCAAGTATAGTGTATAATTTAAATACTAATTTTGGTTAGAAATACTCCATCAAAGATAAAAATTCTGTATCACATCTACAGACAGAAAGGCACTAACTGAGCTCACTTATTTCAGGAATCTATGACTATAGTCCTTAATTTTGATAATAAACAAGTATGAAGAGAAAATGTATAAGTTTTCTTTATCATCTAAGAGATACAGCAATGAGTTATTAAATAGCTACTTGAAATGTATCTCACACACAAATATAAAAATATATTATTAAGTCTTAGTCTTTATGCTAAATATGTTTCAATTTTGATAAAGATGAAATCTCTTTTCCTATACCCTCATATTCATGACTAATTTCTGGCTATATGTTGTTTCACCTCCTGAACCATGGACATATCTGCTGATTATAATCTGAATTCAGTAATAGCATACATGAACTTGACTTGGCCCCTCCCCTTGTCTTCTTCTAATTGTGAATTGTTATAAAGAATATACAATATTTGCTAAAATAAAAGTATTTCTTAGAGGTACCTAAATCATACCCCCAAAATAGTATGGCAAAACATATTCAATTTATAACCTTAGAGTTCCAAGGTAAAGTATACAAATCTCGCAATTTAATGCCATTTTGTGAATAAGGAAATGGGAGATCATGGAAAATAAGGAATTGCAAATTTGAAATAATAATAATATAAACATCAAGGCAAAATAATAATAAATAAAATAAGGAGTTGCAAATTTAAAATAATAATAAACATCAAGGCAAAAGGTAGCACAGGTACTTTGAACATCATTCTAAGGATGTTTTTTACAAATCTGAGACACTTAAATGTTCAAGGAGCGTTGAAAATAGCAAAGCAAAGAGCAATTATAAGGCAAGATATGCCAAATGTGAGGAGAACGAACCTTTGCACCAACCTTTCATACCTTTTCAGTAACTCCCCAATTCCTACTGATTGGCCAAGCATTTAACATTTTCTGTGATATTTCCTCAGCTTTCTATTTCATTTTTCCCAAATTTGATAATCATTTCCTACTTCTTGAGTTGGCAGAGCTTCAGGCAAATTGAATGCCTCTCTATTTCCTGTGCGTATCCCATATGTTTAAGGGCCTCTAAGTCTTTTTTAAAACTCTTTGCTCTGCCTAGAAGCTCATTTCTTTCCCTTTCCACATGTTCAAATACTATCAATTTTGCAAAGCTTTACATAATATCCTTGTTATCTCTGCATTTCCCAAGCTCCTTCTGAGATCTCAAAGCAAATTATTTATGTATATCTTATGGTTTAAAAGTTAGCTTCTTTGTATTATAACTATCATCTGTCTATTATTGTAATACAGTTTTTCCCAACCACTGGTTTCTAATATCAGGGATGAACAATAACAAAAATGGTAAATGTATCTGTTTCCATTTCCATTTTAAAATCAATTTGGACTCTAACTGCTTAAAAAGGAAATCAGCAGTTTGAGATCCTCTTAGTGGTTGTCAAATGAGCATACATTCAACTTTTCAAACTGAACACTCCTAGTATAAGGAGACCTTCAAACTTGATTCAATTTTAAATCATTATTATTGTTATTTTTAAAGATCATTGGTTAAAGGTACTGACCAATATAAGTACATTGAAAACCACATGAAAGTAGAGAAATCTCTCTCTATCTGGGAATTTTCAACACCGTCTTTACTGGATTTGAAAATTATATTCCGTTGATTAGTATTCCAACAGAGCAAGAAGTGTTGTCTCTGGTATTTCAAAACCAATCATCAAAAAGAAAATGTAGTATTTATATATGTATATATATATATATTTTTTAATGTTTTATTTATTGCTATAAAAATTCACATGATGGAGAAGTATGTTTATTAAGCAGACTGCACTGTCTTTCTGTCCTCATAATTAAGAAATTAAATACTACAAATATGAAAAACAAAATAGTACAATTTAATGTATGAAATACAAAAATCCAAACAGCAGTTAATGAAAGAAGTGTTTATCTATATTTGATGACCAAAAAGTTAGTTACATTTCAGCTTACTTTATATATTTCATACTAAAACACAATACATTAATGTATAGTGTTAATAAATTATGCGTTAACAAGTTATGCTTTTATTATCTAATTATTTTATAGTAAAATTTATTTGTTAATATGAAAAAATCAAATTAGCTCTTCATTATGGGCATCATTAAAGAATACATAATCCTTAACAATTTACTAATATAATTAAAAATCTAACTTTATCTTATAATATTAAAAATGAATAAAATATTTTTAAGTACTAGAGCATTTATATATAAATATAAAAATGGGACACAAGTCAGAAATGTTTGGAAATATTAGTTGATAGAATGACTAAAAACTAAATATAATAAATGCTTTATAAAGCATTTATTTTATAAATTTATAACTAAAAAGTAAATATAATAAATGCTTTACTGAGAAATGTAATATATCAATCAATAAATGGACGAGTAAATACATGAAGTGGAAGGAGAAAACAGCCCATGAAGTAGCCCTCTAGAAGGACAACATCTGGCTAGCAGCCAGCAGGGAAGGAGAACCTCAGTCTTACTACTGTAAGGAACTCAATTTCATCAACAATCTTGTGAGCTTAAAAGAGGACCTTAACTGCCAAATCAGAATTCAACTCAACCAAAACTTTCATTTTAGTCTTATGAGACACTGGAGAAGAGAATCCAGCCATTCCCTGACCAACTTCTGACACAGAGAACTAAGAGGTAGTTAATGGGTAAGACTTTACTCAGTTTGTGGTAATTTGTTATCCAGGAAATGAATACATTAAGGGTACAATTTTTTTTTTTTTTTTGCTACTCATTCCTATCATTTTGTGTATCATAAATAATTTTAAGCTATGTATTAGTCTATAGATTTTTCATTCTTCACCAATATTAGTTCATAGAATTAAGGTTCATTGTTAAACTCTAAACATTTTTCATTGTAAATTAATGTGATCAGTAAATGTATGAGAAATAGTTTATTCAACTGGCTGACAGATATTGCTGGTGTGTTTTCTGTGTGCTGAGTGGTCTTCTAAGCAGCGTGGGTATGACAGTGATATGGCAGTGAACAAGACAGTGAAACTTCCCTGGCCTCAAGGAGCTTACATTTTCATGTAAAAGACAAATATTAAAGATTTTTAAAATACCAAACAAACTAACGTGCAAGAAAATCAGGTAACATAAAGAAATCAATGCAGTAAAGTAGGTTAGATTATAGGGTATGATGTGAGGTTATTTGAAATAGTAGCTAAGTGAAGACAGGGAGCAGAACCAGCACACAAATGTCTGGGGCAAAGGATTCTAAGTAGACTGAACAGCCCGTGCAAGGTTCACAGGTGGAATATAGTTTGGCATTTTCCAGAAGGGGCGGTGTATTTTGGTAGAGTGCATAAAGTGAAATATGCTAAGAGATCAGGATGGAGGACTAGTCAAAGGCCAAATCGTGTGAGGTGTTACAGATTCTGAATATCTGAAGATAATCTCTATTTCTGAACTCTTTATTAGAATGCTTTGATGACATTTCATATTTTAATATTCGTCTTTTTTTTTGAGACAATCTGTTGCGCAGGTAAAGTGCAGTGACACAATCATAGCTCACTGCAGCCTTGACCTCTGAGGCTCAAGTCATCCTCCCATCTCAGCCTCCCAAGTAGCTGGTACTACAGGCATATGCCACCACATCTGGCGAATTTTATTTTTTTGTAGATACAGGATCTTATGTTGCCAGGGCTGGTTTCAAACTCCTAGGCTCAAGAAATCCTCCCACCTTAGCTTGCCAAGGTGCTGGGATTACAGTTGTAAGCCATTGCACCCTGGCCTAATGTTGAACTTTTATAAAGACCTACTTAATGAAGTTATCTTAGAGTTTAGGGCATGAAGAAATATGTCTTCAAAAGGACTGCTACATTTTCTTGTATCTGATGAGAGCTTTGAAACACAACACAGTTCCTTTGTGGTCCTGGCTGCCAGGATACACCAGGCTAGAGCTCCCGTGAACTAACAGTCTTTAGCTGAGGTTCTGGGGAAAATTCATCTCCCCTCCTTCATGACTATTTTCTTTGTTATTTTTTTATGTCACCATAGATTTTACGTTGTTCACTGCTATTTCAAATGCCTTTGGAAATAAGTATAATTTTTAGAAAATCAATAAAATCACCACATTTGCCAATCTGGAATATTTCTTTCTAAAACTATGATTCATATGAAATCCATTTATTAAATAATTGTTTCATCTCTGGGAACTACCTGTTAAATTAAATGAATAAGCTCTCAATTACACCAATGAGGTTAAATATGTTGCTAAGTATGATAAAATAAGGCTTAAATGGACAGGTAAAATAAAGACTGATGTATAATATTATGGGAGGTCAATGGAGGAGGGTGTTTGCTGGCTAAGGGGAAACGAAGGAGACAGCACAGAGATAAAGTACCTCCACTGAATCTTAAAGTAAGACCACTGTTTGCTACTAAATATGGTAATGCTTGCTGTACACTGCACAATACTAAAGGGTGTCATCCATATTACATATTATCAAATGGTATCCAATTTGATACAATATATTATCAAATATGCAATATTGTACAGCAAGCATACTTATAAATATATATCACATTTGATGCATCATATATATGCAGTAATTTTTAAACGTGGAAATACACATTAATTTAGATTTGATTTGGCCAGGTTGGATATTGGACATGTTATTATTTTTTCAATGCTTCAAGTATACATACCTTGTTAAGCATCACTGAATCTAAAGAGTAACATTTAGTAGAGAATGGAAAATTCTAGATATAAGAACTATTTGAAGCAGTGAGAGATGAAAAGTGAGAATGCAGGGACAATTTCATTGAAGAACAGATGATTCAAAACAGAAACAATAGATGAGAGCCTTAAATACTCTTCTGAGGAGCTTGAAGCCCATCATCTGGGCAATGAGGGTTATTAATGTTTTATCTTAAATAAATCAAAGAATCTAATTTGTGCCTTAGCAAGATTAATCTGATAAATGAGAAGGGAGCAGATCTTCATGCAGGAAGATCAAGTAGGTCGTGAAGGCAATGGTCAACGTGGTGGTGATTGAAACCTGACTTAAGTAGAGGAAGTGAAAAATAAAACCCAGAGACAAATAGAAAAAAAATATGATGAAGTTAAAACTGTCAGAAATTGGAAGATGATTGGGTGTACAGGTGACAGTTTCAAGCTGAGTGACAGTAAATATGGTGATGAAATGTATGGAGACTGAGAACTCAGATTTAGAGATAGGGAAGGGAGATGTGTGTTTAAGGCACCTCAGTGGAGACAGCCACAGAAGTTTGACATGCAGTTACACACAGAGAATCAATCACGCCAGAATGTCCAAGAGTTCAAGGCCCAGATCCATGGAGATCTAGGTCCAAGTCTGGCCATGTGAGGCACCATGACAGTGAAGTAAATTACTTAACTTTTCTAAGCCTCTATTTAAATTGTAAAACAGTAAATATTAGTATCCACCCTAAGAGTTAGAATAAATTGGGATAATATACCCTGGACTAGTATGTAGAAAAGCCTTAACAATGCTAACTAATTTTATAATTAGGATAAAATTTAGGGGTCAAAAAATAAAATTTGGAATTAATTGTGCAGAGGAGCTAAACTAGGCCCACAGGGAAAAATGCATTGTCAAGGAAGAGAAGATGTAGGAAGAAAAGAAAAAATATAGCCTAGACCTTGATAGATACCTATAACTTAGAATGCAGGTAGAGCAATGGGAACCCAGAGACAGACAAGGAAACAACAGCCAAGAAGGTACCTTTCTAATCTTTACATTAATAAACAGCCAAAAGCGAAGGAGTGATATATGAAGTGTGTTATAGGGTCTGGAGGTCTCAATTGCAGAGCTTTGCTAGCACTTTTCAGTCTACCTCAGGACCATCATACTTAATCCTTCCATGTTTTTCTGTAACGAAGAGGACGGAGCTACAATTCACTAGATACAGCTTTGTACAATGGCTGTCAAAAAATCACATTAATCATTGTTTGACTCTTGCTGACTGCTATATAACATCAAAACAAAGTTTCATAAACATAAAGTGCTACAGCATGGAAGTAATAATGATAACAAACCAAGGCTCTGTGTCTGATTTAAAAAACAGTGGGACATATGCTTGGCTGCTACCATAATTGGCTACGAGCCTGTTGTTTTCTTGCGCTGGAAGAGGGACTTTATGTCCTGTGGATATTATTTGTTCTTGGTCTATGGGGACCCAAGTTTCCACTAGATTACAAGCTCTGTGCACATAGCCAGATGTGTGCAAGACTCTTTCTTAAATTAGGCTATTTCTGTAAATTATGCTTAACTTTTTTTCTTTCAGTATTGGGTTTCTTTTTATTTCCTTTGGTTCTTTCTCCATGAGAATTAACTAGTATCTCCCTGGACTCACAGTGCCTATGGTGTCACTTGGTATGTTGTAACTCCCTGCCATAGCTTGTGAAAACCTCCTATGATAATCAAACTAAACAAATATATTGATGTTTCAATATCACTGTTCACTTGTGTTCACATTGGATTCCGTTTTATTCACTCATTCATTCATTCATTCATTCAGGAAATATCTTGTCAGCACTGCTGTATGCCAGTCATTTAGCTAGATGTGTTCTCATGTGTTATCCAAAGAATGAGTGTTCTGGTAGGGTTTAGAATGATTTCTAGAATAGTTCCCATTTAAAGACTTCCTCAATTCATCTCATTCTCGTTTCTCATGCGCTACCACCACCACTAAACCTGTTGATGTTACTTTCTTTTTTTTATTGTTTAGAAATTATTTTTTTAATATATATTTTATTGCATTTTACGTTTTGGGGTACATGTGAAGAGCATGCAAGATTGTTGCATAGGTACATACATGGCAATGTGGTTTGCTGCCTTCCTCCCCATCACCTATATCTGGCATTTCTCCCCATGTTAAATATGTCTTAAATACATCCTTTATTCTCCACTTTTTCTGCATCCTTTTTAGACCATATTACCATTACAGCCAATCATAATTACCTGACTGATTTCTCCACGTGAATTCTTATCTCTCTTCAATCCACTGTTGGAGACTTTTTCTTTTCAATGTAATTCAGATTCAATCGTGAATCTTTCCAGATTAAAATACTTCAAAGGCTTCTTATTGTTCCTAGGGTAAATCCTTACAAATTCCTGTGCTCTCTAGCCCATCTCTAAACCTCCCGCATCATCTCTTGTTTTCCCTGTTCTCTGTTATCCAGGGGCATTGGCCTTCTGCTTTCTCCTCTCAGTTATCTAAACCTGCTATGCTCCTAGCTGTCCCTGGCAGGCTTATTGCAGTTGCTGCTCCCTTACCTTTCAATGCTTTCCTTAATTCTTTGCCAGTTAAAACTTACTGGTTTTTAGATATTAGTTTATTTATCACAATGTATATTGAGCTTGAATCTTGTATGTATATGGGAATGCATGTATACATGTGTATATATATATATTTGTGTGTATATATGTACATATGTTTGTATATACACATATATGTACATATGTATATACATACATATGCACGTACAGATATATACATACATTCCCATATACATATACATATAATATGCATGCATATCAATATAATCTAAAAAAACTAAAAATCTTGTATGTATATGGGAATATATGCATACATATTTTTGTGTGTATACATGTATATATGTGTGTATATATATTTGTGCATATGTACATGTATATACATATATACATATATGTGTGTATACCTATATGTACATATGTACACATGCACACACAAATATATATGTACGTTTCTATACACATATACACATAATGTCCATATATAGGCATATATTTACATATAAACATTATCCATATGCACACATATATGTACAACATACATGCGTGTATATGTGTATGTATATATGTATGCATCTATTAGAGAAGCCTCTCTGATCTCTCAGCCTAGCTTATCACATTGCAGCTTCGTTTTCCTTCACTAAACAATAGCATACTTGAGAGCACAAATTTTGGCTCTTTACCATTTTTTCCCCGAAGGAGAAGCACAATACGTAATATAAACAGAATCTCAATATATCTTGCTTTTGAATGAAAAATGAGTAACTGATAACGCAACCATCTTAAAAGGGAGGAATGCTGCTTTGGGGAAGTACTGTCTCCTGTAAATTCTTGACAAGGCTTTTGTAATTCATGAAGATGACATTAGAATGAAGAAAATAAATAAGGATATTAATTTAGCAATAATATTTGGCTTCAAAGATTTGAAACATTACTCCATTAAATTATTTTAATAGCATATATTTCTATTGATCTTCATTATTTTTGAAGACCAAACACAGAGTAAACACTCTTCATAAAGTCAGCTTTTTCAAACATATATAATGTTATAGTATTTTTTAATTGGCAGATAAAATTGTGTGTATTTATTGTGTAAAACATGATGTGTTTTGAAGTATACATAGATTGTAGAAGGACTAAATCTAGCTAATTAGCAATATAAATTACCTCATAGTTGTCATGTATGTGGTACAGACACTTAAAATTCACTCTCTTAGCATTTTTGAAGAAAACAATATATATATTGAAGTCAGTTATGAGCAACGATGGCAATGAAAACTTTACCTTAATCTGATGCTTAGAATAAGGATATTTCACATATGCTGTATTAGAGAAAAGCAAGTTAAGCTGAGAAGATTAATATTAAACCTTTGACAAAGCTCTCCTGTAGAAAAATGCTCCTAAGGAAGATGTGTTTGGGTGAAATTGTTTATTCCATGCTAACAAACAAACAAGCAAACAAAAATCTATAGAAGGTACACAAATTAGCCTTTAAATATCTTTCAGAGTGAATTTATACATTAGGCAAGCTGATAATTATACAAGGGCATTTTTTCAAATACGTTTTTCATAAACTCAAGTTAGCAAGGTTAATATGTAAGTATCTTGTTGAATAATACTCATTGTTTTCAAGTGGGCAGAGGGGTTTATGCCAACATTTCTCTAGAAGGCCACAAACTGTTCCTTCCCGGTTGTGTTACAAAGGGGGTCAAGAACAGTTCACTGTTAACTCTTACGCAATGGATAGAAATATACAAATGAGGGGCAAATCTTTGATTTAAAATTTTGATTTTTAAGCATCATATTATTAATTTTAAAAGTCCTAAACACATTTAGCATTACATATGCAAGGATGAATTAAATATCATTAATAATACTTGAAGCACACTGGATGATGGCGATAGAAGAGAGAAGAAAATTATCTGAAAGCGGACTAGCACTTGGAAGACATCAGAGAAATGGTGTGGGAAGTGCTGGGTAGGAGTGAAAACATGATTCTACTACTGCCTCTATATTGATGACGCTTTGCATATGTACAGATAAATTTAACTACTTGTTTTGAGAAAAAGATGTTCACACAGAAATGGGAAATTCAATGATATTATCTTGTGAAGGACTTTCTGTCAACAGCTGGAAACAGCTGCTATTAGCAGCAGGATTGTAGGTGCAATTTTAATGGCTTAAAGTTAGGCCAGACAACAACCTGGGAAAAAAAAAGTCCTAAGTTTCAATTGACAGTCTGTGATGAAATGTTCAGGTTTGAAGATGGTATAGAAAACTTCTGGGGATTCCCTAGATGGAGGGAGTCAGTGGTCTTGTCTCAGTGATTTACCACAGAGCCATCATCCTTTTTAACACAATCCACCACTACTTTTCCTTCTCCTTCACCACCTATTCCTATCAGCTCACGCCCAGCAGGGAGTAAACAATTTAGTGATAGTGCATATATAATTTGTGGAAAGGAAATACAGGATTTCCTATTCTTACGTGTGGGACATTATCCATATTTGAAGATAATAGTGCTTACAATGTCAGAGGCAGTCTGTGATATTTACTGTGTTCATAGGAAATATGCATAGCTGTGTTCACTGAATTTTTAACATGGCTTCTTGCTTCTTTGATAAAATAATTTGTTTAAAAGTTCCTAGTTCAAATAATAGAAAAACCCTCTACACACAGGGAACAACATTTTTTTTTCCTTAATGATAAAGATCACATTCTGTAATATTTGGAGATATGTGATCCTACTTTTCATGCAAAGACCATCTGACCTAAAGGACCAACTCCTTGCTACCTGGTTTTCCCTCTCTGTGTCACATATCAGACCTCTGACTGGCTGAGAAGTGGCCATCAGGGCTGGCCCTCCAGGATCTGGAAGATCAAAGTCGGCTCATACACACTGGCTAGGAGAACATGAAACACATTCATGCAAGAAATGAGAAACCTGCCTGGCTGTAGTGGTGGCTTACAGATCTTATCTCTTTTTCCTGTGTTAGGGACAGAATGCTTCTGGGAATGTGTTGGTGTCATAGCAATACTCTTTAGGGACCATTTCTGTGCTTTCTCTAACTTTGTTTAAGCAACAAAAAAGTAAAAGAAGTTTTGGAATTGCTCACAGGGTGGCTAACCTGATACAGATAAAGGGTGGATGAAACTCGTTTTTAGCCTGTAACTCTATTGTACGATGGAAAAGAATACTTGCTTTTGAGTCAAAATTGGGTGGGTTAGACTCTCAAATGAATCCATTATTTACCATGTGTCCATTGTCAAAACTAATCCTTTTAGCTACAGTTTCTTCTCTGGAAAGTGAGCCTAAAATATTAATTTGAAATGTTTTTGGGATTAGAGAAGGAGAATAAATTTGATGGTATCTATCTCACAAAGTGGCAGGCACATGAACAGTGCTCAATACATAGGACCTATTATTAAAATATGATGAAAATACTGGTTATGGTAATTTGACAAAATAACCTTTCTTTGTGGATAGTGGTTACTACTCAATACAGAATAGATTTATTTAAAGAGTGGGAGCTCTAGTCTATCATTTTCCTTTAATGTCATTCTGCAAAAGAAATTTTAATTGAAAATATTTAAATATAAGGAGAGCAATATGACTCTTCTCTAGTTTCTCTGTTCACTTTGCTTTAATATAGAATTAGAGATTCTTAGTATATAAATCCTAGAAAGTAATTTAGAAATTTTGTCATTATATCTTCAGAGTAATAACTTTCATCACAGGGGCTGTTTGGGCTGAGTAGAGCTTTATTCATGTTTACCGGAAGTCCTAAGCATAATTTATTCCAAACCAAATATATTCTACAACTATTCAAAAGATTCATAAAACAATAATTTAAACCAAAGAACTCTGGCAGTGCATGGCACTTTCTGCCTCATTATTTGAGGCAAACAAAAAAAGTGACCAAACGACTACTGAAAACATAGAGGAGAAAAAATACTAAGAAAGTTTACAGGGACTCACCTGCAAAAGTTACTGAAACAAAAATCTGTTGACTAAATAGTAATGAATATTCATTTTTATGTTGTTGTATACTTAAGAAAGGAAAACCTGAGCCTTTCTCTCTACTGTCAGAGCAAATGGCAATCATGAAGTGAAGCACATTGACTATTAATGATTGATTACTTGAATTTTATATTTTATAAGTACAGCAACCATCTGTTAAGGGGAATAACAGGTTCTAGCAAGGAATGGATTAAGGGCTTTATTTTCCTCAACTGAAGCTCAAAATGAGTGAGCTTTTTCAAGTTAACTTTGATTTCATTTGGCTTAGGTGTCAGGGATCTATATTTATCTGGTGTTAGGCGTGTGTCTGAAGGGCTGGAAGTCTCAGAATGCCAATGGCTTTCAGATGTCAAGATAACCTTAAGGATAGGTGAAGGGTTGAGAGGCTGTGCCTCATTTCTGAGTCCTCAGCTGCTATGCCGTGGAAATCCTGTTTACTTTCTGCATCTCCTGCAAGAGTCTCTCTGGAGCCAGTCTTGAGGTCCTACAACTGCGGAAGCAAGCTCTTCTAGAAGTTGGTGAGCAGAATGCTTTTTGTTTAGGACGTGACTATAAATGTCTTTGTAGTTGATGCACTATCACCTAGTAAGTAACTATTTTGAGCTCTCTAAAAAATAGTTTAGTCTGTGATGCTTCTTTTAGCATATTTGCAAGTTTTTACCAAATGGTTAAAGAAATTTGCTTTTTAACCCTTAAACCTTGCATTTCCACAAGTCTCTAAATTCCATAGGATGCTATGGATTTCCAGTTGCCTATTTCATGTCTTTTACTTAGAAAGCATCAGAAAACCTAAACTCGTGATTTCAACAAGTGTAATTTTACTTGAAACATTTTTCTTTAGATTTCTTATTTTATTTCTGTATTCTGATAGGTTGTGAAGAAGATTAATTTTTTCAAAAGGATACTCTAAAAATCTGACCAATTTGATTATCCTTTTCCAACTTAGAAAAATATTTATTTAAAATGAGACTAGAATTTGAATCACCTTCTTTAATGGGGCTCTGAAAATGTTTTTTGGTCTGCTGTCACAACTGACAAATATATTGAAGAGATAATCTAACAGACCAATCTTAACAATTTGACTTCTAGACAGAAGAAAACAAAAGCCTTTTATACATAAAACTTACTAATCATTAGTGAATATAGAAGATTTCTTGAGTGTGGGCGCCACATATCTTGTTTGTGGGATGGGGGGAGATTTTGTGACATAGCAGAAATTTTGTTACATGGTGTGTTTCATAATATGGCTACATAAGACCAGGCAACACTGCCAAGAATGACAGAGTCATTACTTATACAGAAAGCCAAGTTATGCATATTTTGAGACAAAATTAAAGGCTGATAGAAAAAAAAAAAAAGCAATTCCTTCTGTTTCTCCATGTTTATTTTACAAACCTTGGAAATGAATTAGATAGGCTTCTTTGCCGTTACAAAGAGGTCACCTTTTATTATTTGAGGAATGGTTGCTTGGTGCTAGACTGAATTCTGGGGAACCACTTAGGGCTAATACTTACAAAGGGGTAAACTTCTTATTAACTTTCCTTGAGAGAACTCACAACTCAGACGGGCTCTGTATCTCAGATAAAGAGAAACAGGCAAGCTGTCTTGCTTTCAGATACACCTGACTAAATAATAAAAGTGGATTTGTGGAGGAATATATGAGACTCGCCTAATCCTGACAAGAGGAAAGAAAAAATATTTTCAAATGATGTTCTACACAAATAGTAATTATTTGGAATCTGATCCTTTTGTAAAGGATAATGACAACTTGGTAATTAACTGTTCTAAGAGTTCAAGAAAGCAAACACCTGAGGATAATAAAACAATTTTCACCTGGGAAAAAGATAAGCTCTGGAACTCAAGAATTATGTTCAGGCAAAAACAAAATAAAACAAAGCTTTTAAAAGCTGACAAATCATTGGAAATCACTGCTTAAGGCTGTAGAGTGTGATGATTAAATGAAAAGAAATGTTTCTCTCAGAGCAAAGAAATATAATATTAAGCTATTGGTGTGACTGTGGCTCATTTTGCTTTTAGCACAAATTACTAATTAAGATGACTAAGGAATTTAATCTGATATCCTTAGTGTTTATAAACTAATAAAGCTTCAGGTTAAAATGAATGAAAACAAAAAATGTATTGGTTTGATGTTTATGGTTTTCCAAAGATTGCATTTTAGATTAAAATTGTGAACTGCATCATCACTTTATTGCAATCTATGAGGAACAAGAGGTCCTGGAGGAGGGGGAATGAGGCTGTGTTTCCATATCACGTGACTAGAATCCTCAGTCATGTCTAATCCACAGCTATTCAATCACAAGCAATAAATACTCATCAGGAAAAGGAAATGAACTAAAACAAATATAAGTGTGTAAGAAATACAAAAAGAATACAATCGAGTAAATAGTTTTAGTGTTTTGTTGTATGTAGAAGTACAGTAATTGGCTAAACCACTGGAAAGCTTGTTTGTTTGGTTTTTGTTTGTTTGTTTGTTTTTACAAAGTATATCGTTGGTTCCACTACAAACTTTCAAGTCATTTCTTTATGGAAAAGGGTAAAGTGAATTCTGATTTGTGTCTTCTAACAAATTAAACCATGAGGAAACGAAGTACCACTTTTAGATACATGAGATACATGCTGTTGGTACCCTGCTAAATAGCTGAAGATGTTTTGAAATATACCCAGAGACCTTTGTCACACAGACACTATTGTACAAAGAAGGAAATGACAGAAAATTGGCAAGTATTAGAGGGGACATAGGAGACAGCTTGGCTCATTCACCAAGGACTCTGGGCTGTGCTCAAATGGAAAAGAATTGTTTGCCCTTCTGTACTTGTGATGTTTAAAGGTGAAATGAGGATAGTTTTTAAAAATAAATTATTATTAGTTTCATCTCTTAATGCTATTCCTTCTCATTAAGTCTTCTAAATATAAATATTACTTTTCTCATTTGAATTTTTGGAAAATCATAAAAAAATTAGTAGTCATGTTTTACAACCACGACTTAGTAAGAAAACCTCGGTCTATTTCCGCATTCAGTATGATACTAGCTGTAAATATGTCCTATGTGGCTTTTATTATGAAATTAATTTGGAGGTTCCTTTGGTCTCATGTTGGGACTTCATTTTAACTTTATTTAAAATGTACCAAATGCCATTACTAGATCTGCTTCTTGTATCTCATTCCGGTAAGTTTTAGAAATGAATTAGTAAACATTACTGTGTTCAGTACAGTGGTGTCATAAAGTAGAACCCAAAGCATACTATCTTTTTAGAGCAGATATAAAATTTTAAGTAAACTAGATACTTAAGACTGAACCCTAAAACATGAAATACCTATTTTAGTTAAATACATGACGGAGTTGCTATCTTTCAAATTCCTTTATTCATTGACATACTCTTTCAGAAATATTTAATGAACACCTACACTGCTTTAGGAAATGCTATGAGAAACAATATTGTGCTGAACATTTATAAGAATCTAGGATTATTTTACAGGTGGTTTTTTGAACATTGTTCATATAGAATGAAACTTTTGATGAAGGTTAAAAAACAAAAACTGTTTACTTAGTAAATGGTGAAAGCATATTCATCATTTTATGGATACTTATTCTCAGGACCCCACAACAGCTCCATTAAAGTGTTATCAGTCTCTGGGGGAAAAATGAATCAAATGAGTGACAGTTACATTTCCAGAAGGACTAGAAGGAAGATACTGGCAGAGTTGTTCCTATTGCTTGCTCTAAGCTTCTGGTTGTTGTATCATTTACTCTTAAAATGCTAAGTAATTTCACACAACATTGGAAGCCTCTCCGGAATAAAATAACTGTAGTATGGACTCTAAGCTTTAGGATTGATAACTTCCTAAAATTATTCTTGAACTATTGCATCTGAAATGGAGAATAATTTTATCTCCATCTAGTATTAATTTTATCTTGGTCTCTTGGGGAGACCTCTAATTTCTATTCGCCCCATCCTTTTCAGAGCTGGTTGGGCAATAGGTATATCTAAGCAGATGCATTGACAAGGAGTTACAGTGCAGTAACGTATAAGCATAAGATACAGGAATAAGAGCATTGCTTACAGACCTTTGCTATTGCCTAGAGTTGGAACATGTTGCCTGCATACAGACTCCATAAAGGTAATGGAGCTATTCCATTTGTAGCGTCTTGGGTTAGTATCAGCAATGTCCCAGTGCCTGAGTCACACATAATAAGCTCATAATTTCTCAATAGAGAGATTGTATTCATTTATTGAAAATATTGTCTAAATATTCCCTAAATCAAAATATTTACCTTTTACTAAGGACTATGCCTACAATTTTTTAAAAACTTGTATCATGTAAATAGCTTAGATACATTTCTTTTTTATGTTTAGCATTTTTCCAAAAAATATCCAAATTGACATAGATCTCTACTATAACATAATACATAGATCTGTGCAAATATTTTGTATTAAATCCTCAGGAAGGTGGTTTTATGGAACGTTACTACCACTGTTCTTGCCAGCAAGTCTGGCTGGGTTTGTTTACTTTTGTAATATAAGGCAGATCCTCTACTGGTAAAATGAATTATGAAATTTAATATAGAAATATTCCATAATTTACAAGACACTAAATATATAAACTCACAGATGCTGAGAATGTCTCAGTGAACCAGTTCATGAAGCTCACTCATTTCACCTAATGCCTCTCACTGATGTCCTAGTCCTTTTCCCCAGTCTGCATGCAAAACTTAGATGAGCTTGCTACTGTGTTCTGACTCTTGGATGTCTTTGTCTCATGTACTGAGTTTTGGATGAAGCCAGAGAGAAATATTTAGCTTACTCAGTTTCACTCTGGGTCCAGTGGTCTTGGAGATTTGCTAATCTTTCCTCCAAAAAAGGATTGTGATTTCTCCACTTTTCTCTTCATGAACAACCACAGCATGCACAGTACAGTTTTTTGCTAGCCTAGTCACGTATCCTCTCAATACCCTCTCTGAAGTTGGGGGATGGTGGCCAGCTGGTGGTAAAGGTACAGGCATCACGCATTTTCTTTCTCCATCCCTTAGTTCCTTTCTGACCTAGATGGCTGCTTGAAAGTTCCTTCTCCTTCAGTTTTCCAATCTTTGTATATTGCATCCTTGTACTGCAGTCCTGTTATAATAGTTCAACAAAATTCCATATGGTTTACCAGCTGAAGTCAGGAAATACAGGATTAAGCAAAGGGAAAAATAAAGCCTAGTATTTAGAGGCAAACAGAAAAGAAACTTACTATAGTTCCTCCCATTATCTTCTCTACCCCATTAATATTCCTCTTGAGTATTAAAGGTAGCATTTTGTTCTCTCAAATCTCCCATGCGAAACTTCTGTACATAGTAACAGCAAGAGAGTTTCTGAAGCTGAAATCCTGTAGAATAAATAAAAGCAACTGAAACAATCTGAATGGTCTTTTGAAAAAAAGGAAAAAGAAAAGCACTTAATTATTTGCCATGGCAAAGCAACAGCTATGAAGCTTGCTTTTTTTTTTTTCTGAGGCTTAGGGCTAGACGTCTACTTTAAGCTGCTCTCCTAATGTTTAAATTTTTTTCATAGCAAAAGCTATGAACATGAGAAGTGGGGATGCTTCTTAGCACACTCTTAAACTAAGATTACTGACTTTTACAAATAAGGATGTGGAGCCTTGCAGAAGTTAAGTGACCTTTTACACCCTTTTCTAGCCATATTGCTTTCCTCCGTTTCCATTTCTGCAGATTTTCTAGGTTCCCATTCCCCATCCCCCCTTTTTTTCTTTTTCTTTTTCTTTTTTTTCTTTTTTTTTTTGAGATGGAGTCTTGCACTGTTGCCTGGGCTGGAGTGCAATGGTGTGTTCTTGGCTCACTGCAACCTCCACCTCCCAGGTTCAAGGGATTCTCCTGCCTCAGCCTCCTGAGTAACTGGGATTACAGGTGTCTGCCAGCACACTCACCTAATTTTTTGTGTTTTTAGTAGAGACGGGGTTTCACTATGTTGGCCAGGCTGGTCTCAAACTCCTGACCTTGTGATCTGCCCCATCCCCAACTTTGTAAGTGATTTTATCAATTTTCATGACTTCACCTGTAATCTGTACGTTGAGGAGACCCAAATCTACATCTTATGACTCCGATTACTCTTCTCAACTTCAGATCCATATATCTCCATGCCAGTAGGTCAAGTTCTTGAGTTGAAAGTATCTAAACTCTTTTTTTTTTTCTGAGATGGATTCTCACTCTGTCACCCAGGCTTGAGTGCGGTGACACAGTCCCAGCTCACTGCAACATCCGCCTCCCAGGTACAAGTGCTCCTCCTGCCTCAGTCTTTCAAGTACCTGGGAGTACAAGTACCTGGGTGTGCCACCACACCCAGCCAATTTTTGGTATGTTTAGTAGAGATGGGGATTCACTGTGTTAGCCAGGGTGATCTCCATCTCCTGACCTCTTGATCCACCTGCCTCGACCTCCCAAAGTGCTGGGATTACAGGCGTGAGCCATATAACATTGCTACTGTGTTCTGATTCAAAATGTATATATTTATGTTCCAAATTAAATCATCCTCAAATGAATGTCTTCTACTATGCTTGAATTTATCCCAGCATTCAATAATATATATGCATGTAACATATCCTCTGCAAATTATTTGTAAATAAATGTGTTAAGATTTAATAGATATTTATTACCTATGTGGCACCTGCAAAGCACTCTAATGATAATTATGCAAAGTGCCTAGTATTTAATGAGCAGTAAATTATTGGTTGAGGCATACTCTCTAGTGTTAGATTGTATGTGTTTGAAACTTAGATCTCCACCTTCCCAGCTCTGTGACTCCGGCAAGTTAGTAGACTTCTTTTTACTTCTGCTTCCCTATCTGTAACACAGGGATAATAAACATACCGACTTCATAGGGTAATTATTCAAGATAAGCAAGTTAATACATATAAATTACTCATACAACTGTCTTGCAAAATGTGAGTGCCATAGAACGGATAACTATTATTTAAGTTTTAGAATAATGTAAAAGTAGATAGTGTTATCCCCATTTTACAAATGAGTAAACAAACCTGGAGAGATTTAAAAAATTGGCTCAGGATCTTGCAGCCTTAGTGTAAATGCCAATATTAAACCCAGATAGGACTAACCCCACCCCACCCTACCCCTAAATCTGATCCTATATTTCCCCCTCAGGTTAATAGAACCTCCTTTTGTCTTGTTACTCAAGCGTAAAACCTGAAACTTACTCATCATTTTTTCATCTCTACCTAGCTCATTGCTCACCAAGCCTTAGCTATTCATGGTACCTTCCAAATATATTCCATGTCCATAAATATTTCTGAAATCCTTCCTACCTTTCCCACTTCCACCCCCATAGTCACCTTTTTTTTTTTTGAGATGGAGACTTGCTCTAGTGCCCAGGCTGGAGTGCAATGGTGTGATCTTGGCTCACTGCAACCTCTGCCTCCTAGGTTCAAGTGATTCTCCTCCCTGAGCTTCCCAAGTAGCTGGGACTACAGGTGCCTGCTATGATGCCTGGCTAAATTTTGTATTTTTGTAGAGACGGAGTTTCACCATATTGACCAGGCTGCTCTCGAACTTCTGACCTTGTGATTCACGTGCCTTGGCCTCCCAGAGTGCTGGGATTACAGATGTGAGCCACTGCGCCCAGCCCCTATAGTCCCTTTTTAAGTCCAACCACATAGTTTCCTAACTAGATTATTTTAATAGACTTCTGCTGGCCTTCCCTCCAATCCGTTCTCCACACTGATGCCAAGGCCATCCCCTGAGCCCAAATTTTATCATCCCCTCCTTCCCCCAAATCCTTGAGTAGTCCTATGTTGCTTTCAAGATAAACCCCCAAGAGAATGAATTCTAGGTATATCAAGGCACACATGTAACATACAGTTTGGTATATTACATGCTACATTAGGGCTTCATGTTTGTGGTCATTTGTGCCTGCTTTTCTGGTGTCTTGTCTTGTTCTTCCAAAATTCATACACTGTACCGAGCCTTACTGAAATATGTTTTCCCAGTTGTATGTTTATTCTTTTGTATGTTTCTTTATGTATCTCTATTTGTGGAAATTCCTGTGATCCACTATAACCTGTCCCGCTCTTTACCCAGATCTGTATAATGCAGTCCTTGTGTGAGGTACCACTTCCTCCACCACTGTCCTTTAACACCTTCTCTCCCTCACCATTCACTCTTCCCACCTACACTCAGGTAGGTCACAGCCTATTAGAATTGTCTGTCTATGAATATGCCTTCCTAGACCTTCTGGGAGCTGCTTGAGGGGAGGTGTCAGGTTTTTATTTTGTTGATTCTCACATTTTATCCCAATTAGAAGTCCAAACAAAGAATACTTTAGGAATGTATTTAAGTTTACTCTTGCAAGGGCTACTGATTGATAAAATATTTGCAACATCATTGGGGGAATAAATCATATATAAATAAAACAAAGCTGATGATTCAAATTATGATAGTAATTTCACATGTAGTCTGAAGATTTCAACAAGAGACATAATAAAATATTAGAGTTAGAAAAATTAGTCACAAAAAGCCTGGAGTTAGTTATTTGCCTGTCTTCTGGCTTGTGATCTTTTAGTGAAGGGAGCCAGATCAGAGTTTGGTTCAGGTTACAAGCATGATCACCCAGGAGGTGTTTGCTATGTAGGCAAAGGGTTGAGGGCAAGATAAGATTAGGAAAGGACGTGCACTGTGAGGACTGAGCCAAGCTCTGGGTCTCATCCAGTTCAAAATCTTTCCTTGGAGAACAGGGACTGGCAAGTGAATACTGGAGACTGAAGAGTGAGAAGTATTTTCAAAAAGCACACGGCTCACTTTTAACAGCTAATTAAATGAGACTAGATTTATCACAGTAGTTCTCAAAAATTGGTGCAGGAAAACAATAAAAAATGCTTAACTTGATACCCACGATGTCTTTTTAAAAATTGTTACTGTATTGTCACTGTAATTATCACTACTCTTAATGTTTTCCTGATCTACATTTGTACCCTGTATGTCCCACCTCAGACTACCTAAGATTTTCAGTCCCTTCGGGGAACTTATTTAAATTCAACTACTTTTATTTTGGTAGCCATTTACTGGGAGCATAATTTAGCTTCCTAATATTATGCTACTATTTTTATCTTTTGTAGATACAAGAATCGTATACCTTCAATGTAGTCTTTTGTTTAGTGAAGTTTTAGTGATAAAGACAGAATTTTCCCTCCACTTTTGAATAGATTATTTTATTTTATTTTATTTTTTGAGATGGAGCCTCACTCTGTTGCCAGGCTGCAGTGCAGTGGCGCAGTCTCGGCTCACTGCAACCTCTGCCTCCCGGGTTCAAGCGATGTTCCTGCCTCAGCCTCCCGAATAGCTAAGAATACAGGCATGCGCCACCATGCCTGGCTAAATTTTTGTATTTTTAGTAGAGACAGGGTTTCACCATGTTAGCCTGGATGGTCTCTAACTCCTAACCTCGTGATCCACCCTCCTCAGCCTCCCAAAGTGCTGGGATTACAGGCATGAGTCACTGTGCCTGGCCAGGTTTTTTTATTTTTTGGTAGACAAGTTCTAGCTCTGTCAGTCAGGCTGGAGTACAGTAGTACAATCATAGCTCACTATAACCTCAAACTCTTGGCTTCAAGTAATCTTCCCACCTCAGTCAGCCTCCTAAGAAGCTGGGACTACAGGCACACACCACCATGCCCAGCTAATTTTTTGGTTGTTTCTTTTTGTAGAGGCAGTGTCGTCTTATGTTGCCCAAGCTGGTCTCAAACTCCTGGCCTCAAGCAATCCTTCTTCTCGTCCCTGCAACCACTGGGACTATAGGCATGAGCCACTGCACCCTGTCTTGAACAGAATTATCATAAAGCTCTTGGGTGTTTAATGGCCTTTCAGGAGATGCTCTGCCACCCTGTTGTGACCTGGCCATGTATCTTGTCTTGGCCTGCTTTTTTCTCCCATACTGGACGCAGAGGCGCTAACCTCAGAATCGTTGTCCTGTGTCATTTTGCACACCCATGATAATCTCTTCTGTTTCTCATCACTGTGGCATCTTTTAATTTTTCTTCCTGAAGGTTCTCTTTAGTTGTATTGTAACTTCTGAGAGATTGTGCTAGGAATACAGCAGAGCCTCTTGATAGCACTGGAGTTAGGAGCCAAGTTTCTTAGGAGCTTTATTACTGCCAATGTCTTTTCTTTAACCAAAGACCAACAGGAACACACCTGTAGTGAGACAAGTTCATTACTCATTGCAAAGAGAGAGAAGTGTACCCTAGGGAACTGACAGTGACCCAGTAAGAAGATGTTAGGAAAAATCTACTCTAGAATTTGGACTTTGGTTGGTTGATGGGGGAGGGCTCAGGGGTGATGCTGAAGGAAGTCGAGGTTTGCTCTGAATTGGATGTTGTGAGGAGGCAAGGTAAGTTTATGATTGGGTATCTTAATCTTATCTAGGAGGAGGGAAGACTAGACTGAAGCTAAAGCTGTAATTGATAAAGAAGCAGTAGCATAGTCCTACATAGTAAGTGGGAAGGGAATGTGTAGTGTCTGTGGCTTGGACAGTGCTCATGATCATTCTGGGTTCAGACGTAATTATAAAGGGATCTCATTTTGTCTTGATTCATCATAATCACAGAATGGTTTTATCCAAAGTAAATGTCCTATGAATTGTTTGTGTTCATCAGGAGAACAAACACCAGGGCCAAGTAGTGAGTGCTGGGCCTACGTCCAAAAACAGCAAGACGTAACTAATAGCACCAGGCCGGCTCCTGGATGTTGGGCTGTTTTCTCTTTACCACAACAAAGTTCTTTTTCACATCAGTAATTAAACGTACACACCTGAAATCTAATTTCCACTACTTTGATAATTGTTAAAATAAGATTCTAGTAAAATTCTTTTGAATGTCCTCCGTAAGCTCTATAATATGCTCAATATGTTAAGTAATTTAATACAAAATATCATTCCTGTTATGTTAGCAACCTGAAAAACCACAAGAGATTAGTCAGTGTTTAATAATGATAACGTGCACAAATTGTTTCAGGAATGGATTCTTTATTTTTGCACATATACCATAAAAACTAATTTGTTATATAAATGAAAAATTATGCCATTGGCACATAAAATATAATGAAATTAAATTTTAATTGCTCAAAGCTTCTTATGAAGAAATTAAGGGGTCTTTCTACTTACTATATAGACGAATATTGTGCTAATCAGATTGTAGGATCTTGCAGTTGGGAATTATCTTAAAATGTATTTCTTAAAATATGCACCTCTGTTGAACTTATGTAAATGTGGTTAAATGTATATATTTAACTTTCTATTTAGATATTCCAGATACCACCTGAAATAGAAGAGATAATCTGACTTCTTCTATTATACAACCATAGACTTCATCATTTTTATTTCTTTAAATTTAATTTTCCACATTAACACGTATGTATTCACTGCATGCCACATGAGGTCTTAAATGTATAAACATTGTGAAATGACTCAATCTCGCTATTTAACATGCATGTAATATCACATAGTTATTATTTTTGTGGTGAGAATACTTTATATCCACTAAGCACTTTTTAAGAATTCAGACAGACTTTCATCATCATAAGCTGTGTTTAAATGAAAAAATCTGGTAAGTGATTCAAGTCTGTGATTGAATAATATTCAATACATTTAGGTAGTATATGGATTCAAAATTAGTAGAAATATTGACAAACATTCCATGCTAATTACTTAGTAACGTCTCATAATCTGTAGAGGAAGTATTGGTAGAGAGAGGTGGGAAGATAAGGCTATGAATAAACTTGATTTAATAAGTCACACAAGGAAAAAGCATATTTTCTTTATGGTAATGTAATATTTAAGACATTTGTAATATTCATAAGTGTAATACTTTCTTTATACATATGTGCTTTTTAGACATGAGCTGCACAATAAATTCAAAGTTTCAGTGCCATATGTAAAACTAAGTTTCTCTATTCTTTTTTTCTTTTACAGGGAGGTGGGGGTTTCTCTTAAAATATGATAAAGGCAATACAAGAGAAATAGTGTGTTTTAACCCCTGTTGTCTGTATCATAGTATTTTGTTAATAAGCTATTTTGATTTTACTGTATAGAGGCTGTCCTTTAGTTACTCTTATCTAAACCAAGGAAGTTGTTCATTCTTCACTTTCTCCATAAGGTCTGTCTTTTCACAAGATCCTATTTCATCTTTCCTATTTTGGAATAAAACATGCAGCTCTGTTTTATGCAAGCCAGAAATAATAATTTACTGAACAGGGAACTGTAGTTAAGAAGTAAAAATCCCAGTTAAAAATTTTAACTGTTAATGGAACAAAGAAACTTAAATATTTTACAGATAAGAGATGCCTGTCATGGGTCTCAGACGTGTTTTATTTAAGTCTAGTCAGCACTTTTGATTCTTAAATTAGAATAGTTCAAAAGTTAAATTAGAGTACGATCATGATACCCAAGTTGATAATAAAAGCCAAATACTATAAATAAATATAAAATATCCACTAGTTACTTAGGAAGTTAAGACAGTACTTTTGGAGTCTGTTTTATGCAGAGCCAAATGCATATAATTAGCTAATGTGCTTTTGGATGTCTATGTTCTGTAATATTACTGTCTAAAAAGTTGTTACAGATAAACATTTGTTATTTTTCTGAAAGTCAAAGGGATATTTTGTATGCCCAGTTTAGCAGTTATCTATTAGCAGTCTCCTGAATAAAAATGAAAATAAAAGAACATTAACACCAATCATCTTTCTTACTAGAAATATTCCTATACTTGATGTTTTTCCACAAACTCTTAACACATCACAGATATTCTTAAACTACTTGTATAAATTATACCAGAATAAAATGGGCATCATTCTCTTTTTTGCTTACATCGAATTCTAGATTCTCCAGAGCACATCACCATTGGAGACAAACAATGGTGATTGTTTTTAATTGCAAGAACTACCCAGATTATTTCTTGGAGAGCCTCCTTGTTTTCCACTAGGTTTAGTCATAGGTTCTCTTTCACTGTTTATCCTATATTTTTAGACTGTCATAATAGATTTAGATTTTATACACCCACTGGCCAACAAGAAAATCTATAAATATGCTCACCAAAAAGCAGGTTGATACAATTAGTTTACTCATTGCTTCTTCTTGATGAGGATCTTCTTTGAGTCCAGTTCCTGACTCCTGAATAAAAATGAAATTATCAACGTCTCTTGTACATTGGTTTATGGTTTTTTCGCAGGGGAGCTCTCTGTGCCTTAATCTTTGCTTCCTTTCTTCACCCCTCCATCTTTCCTTCAAATTCCCCACCATGACACGGAAGTACTTCCCCAATTCTGCCATTCTTGGAAACTAAATCTGGGTTCCTGACCCCAATTCCAATATACCAGTTTATAATATGAAGTGTGAAATTGGGGGATTAAATATTTCCTAATTTCAGTGGAAAACTGTGGGTGCCCTTGTTATTTGTTCTGCCACTTGTTAGCTTTATACTGTATTTGTCGCTTCAACTAATGCCAATATAAAAGAAATGCTAAATCCTTTGTTCCTTTGACTTACTGTATTTTTCCCCTCTGCTTGCATAGGGAGTATCCAATTTTCTTTACTTCTCTATCTACTCCTGCTGTTATGTTCCAGAATGCCGTCAAGATAAAAGCTAACCAAAAGTATTTCGCCCCCTTGTGATAATGACTCTTAGGGCTTGCTTTTCAATTTTACAGCCCTCTTTGCCATGGCTGCCACTATAAACTGCAAGCATGTTCCATTAATCCAAACTCCGCCTAGAATGAGACCACACTCCCTTCATTAGGCTGAATACAAATTTTAGTTCAAGGTCTTGTGTCTTTCCAGCATTCATTTATTAGTCATCTAGCTAAATTTCTCAACCTAATTTATTGCTTTTCATGTGACCTTTTAAAAGTGCAAACTCGAATTCTGTCATTTCCCCAACTTATAACTACTTAATTGTTCTATTCCGCTTCCAGAATAAAGTTCAAGCTCCTTAGAATATGATGCAGAGGGCTTCAAGGTCTGGTATCCACCCATTTTCCTCACTTTTTGCCACTTCCCTGAAAACAACTTTTGTACTTTTGCAAACATAACACTTCCTTTTTGCCTCTGAATTTATGCATGCTGTCCTTTCTGCTTCTATTGACTTTTTCCATCTTCTGTAATTAGAAAATGTCTATTCATGAATTGAAGCCCTTCTGTTATTTTACAACCTGTCTCCTCTCAACAAAATTATAATCTATTCAAGACCATATTTTATTCATCTTTGTATGCCAGTGCCATGCCCAAAGCCTGGAGTATGATTAAAGGTCAGTTAGTGTTTGAATGAATAAGTTAGTTCTTTAGCACATTTCCTTCCTCTTAACTCACAGTTTGGAATAATTGTATTCTTTTTTTTTTTTTTTGAGACGGAGTTTCACTCATGTTACCCAGGCTGGAGTGCAATGGCGGGATCTTGGCTCACCGCAACCTCCGCCTCCTGGGTTCAGGCAATTCTCCTGCCTCAGCCTCCTGAGTAGCTGGGATTACAGGCATGCACCACCATGCCCAGCTAATTTTTTGCATTTTTAGTAGAGACGGGGTTTCACCATGTTGACCAGGATGGTCTCGATCTCTTGACCTCGTGATCCACCCACCTCGGCCTCCCAAAGTGCTGGGATTACAGGCTTGAGCCACCGTGACCGGCCTTGTATTCTTTACTCTTCATAATTTCTCCCTAAAAAAAAAATCTAAGCTGGGGAAGCTTCATGAGAACTCCTGGAATTTTCTCTAATAGTCTTGCCAAAATAAATGGAAGACTCTTTCTTGGCTTTCTTTATATCTTTTCTTTGGTTCAGATTGGTTAACTTTATATTTCACTTTTCTTTTGTCAGGATAATTTTGTTTTTAGGAAGGATAGAAGCTGGAACTTAATTTTATTTTGAATTTTGATTTAGTTTTGATTTGATTTTAAAGACTTAACAGATAACATTTTCTTTCTTTAAAGAAATCTCTTTCTAGGCAATAGGAGATCTTGTGATATTTCTTTGTTCTTTATTTTGAGTTGATTGTACAGATAACTCCTTGACTTTATGCTATATAACCTTATGTTAAGGTTATATCCCAGTGATCTACTGTAAATTAAAAGCATGAAAGTATCATTGTAAAAATGCATTTAATACACCTAGTCTACTGAATATCATAGCTTAGCCTAGCCTATGTTAAATGTGCTCAGAACACTTACTTTGGCCTACATTTGGGCAAAATCATCTAATACAGAGTATATTTTATAATGAAGTATTGAATACCTTATGTAATTTATCAAATCTGGTATTGAATTAGGGTTTCTACTGAATGTGTATTGCTTCCGCACCATTGTGAAGTTGAAAGATTGTAAGTTGAATCATTGTATGTTGGAGACCATCTGTGTGTGTGTGTGTGTGTGTGTGTGTGTGTGTGTCTGTATGTGTGTATGCATGCACACACATACACACATAGGCAATTTGAGCCTATATTTGTGTTATTAAGATGGTATGACAGCCCAGTATTTTAAAGTGATTGCCCTAGAGAAATGTTAGCATTTTGGAGGCTGATAATTATATTCTAATGTTTATTATTTGACAAATACTGGGAAAATAAATCTCAAACATTGTCTTAAATCTACAGTTGTTATCAGTTGGCATGATTGTGCCTGCAGGTAACAAAATAATCCAATGAAGTAGTTCAAAACATAGGGAACTTTTTTTTTCATGTATTAAGGAGTCAAGAGACGGGATGATTCCAAGCTGCTTAATTCATAGACTCACTGATAATAATAAATTCATAGGCCTCTAGGTTGGTTTTTCTTACTATTATGTTACAAATGCAAAGTAGCCATAGCAATTGTAAGGATCATGTCTTTATATAACAATGGTTAAAGGCAGTCAGAAACAAGTATGTCTTGTTTTAGTCTTTTAAAACAGAAAACTATCACTGCAGCTCTGTAGCTGACTTGTTTTTATGCCTCAATGTCAGCATTTTGTTATATGTTTGGCATACATTTTCATTATCAAGGAGAATTATGGCTTAGACTAATCAAAATTCAACCTCTGTAGCTTGGGAGAGGTTTTATAATCACATGGACATGAAATATCTATAATAAAGAATCAGAGCTTGGTGGAGAGATGAGGTGGAAAAGTGGAAGTAACATTGTCACAGTATGTCCTATTCTAATTTATATGAGTTCAATTTTCGAAAATTAAAATATATGTGTCCTCAAATAGAGGGGAACAACACACACTGGGGCCTTTCAGAGGGTGAACAGCAGAGGGAGAGAATTAGGAAAAATTTCTTATTTTATTTTTTTATTGCATTTTAGGTTTTGGGGTATATGTGAAGAACATGCAGGATTGTTGCATAGGTACACACATGGCAATATGATTTGTTGCCTTACTCCCCATCACCTGTATCTGGCATTTCTCCCCATGCTCTCTCACCCCAACTCCCCACCCCCCACTGTCCCTCCCCTATTTCCCCCCGACAGATCCCAGTGTGTGATGCTCTCCTCCCTGTGTCCATGTGTTCTCATTGTTCAACACCCGCCTATGAGTGAGAACATGCAGTGTTTGATCTTCTGCTCTTCTGTCAGTTTGCTGAGAATGATGGTTTCCAGGTTCATCCATGTCCCTACAAAGGACACGAACTCATTGTTTTTTATGGCTGCATAATATTCCATGGTGTATATGTGCCACATTTTCCCCATCCAGTCTATCATCAATGGGCATTTGGGTTGGTTCCAGGTCTTTGCTATTGTAAGCAGTGCTGCAATGAACATTCGTGTGCATGTGTCCATATAGTAGAATGATTTATAATCCTTTGGATATATACCCAGTAATGGGATTGCTGGGTCAAATGGAATTTCTATTTCTAGGTTCTTGAGGAATCGCCACACTGTCTTCTACAGTGGTTGAACTAATTTACACTCCCACCAACAGTGTAAAAGTGTTCCTATTTCTCCACATCCTCTCCAGCATCTGTTGTCTCCAGATTTTTTAATGATCGCCATTCTAACTGGAGTGAGATGGTATCTCAATGTAGTTTTGATTTGCATTTCTCTAATGACCAGTGATGAGCATTTTTTCATGTTTGTTGGCCTTATGTATGTCTTCTTTTGTAAAGTGTCTGTTCATGTCATTTGCCCACTTTTGAATGGGCTTGTTTGTTTTTTTCTTGTAAATCTGTTTTAATTCTTTGTAGATTCTGGATATTAGCCCTTTGTCAGATGGGTAGACTGAAAAAATGTTTTCCCATTCTGTTGGTTGCCGATTCACTCTAATGACTGTTTCTTTTGCTGTGTAGAAGCTGTGGAGTTTGATCAGGTCCCATTTTCCTATTATGGCTTTTGTGGCCAATGCTTTTGGTGTTTTTGGTCAAGAAGTCCTTGCCTATGCCTATGTCCTGAATGGTTTTGCTTAGATTTTCTTCTAGGGTTTTTATGGTGTTAGGGCTTATGTTTAAGTCTTTAATCCATCTGGAGTTAATTTTAGTGTAAGGTGTCAGGAAGGGGTCCAGTTTCTGCTTTCTGCGTATGGCTAACCAGTTTTCCCAACACCATTTATTAAACAGAGAATCCTTTCCCCATTGCTTGTTTTTGTCAGGTTTGTCAAAGATCAGATGGTTGTAGATGTGTGGTGTTGCCTCCGAGACCTCTGTGCTGTTCCATTGGTCTGTATCTCTGTTTTGGTACCAGTACCATGCTGTTTTGATTACTGTAGCCTTGTAGTATAGTTTGAAATCCAGTTGTGTGACACCTCCCACCTTGTTCTTTTTGCTTAGAATTGACTTGGCTATGCGGGCTCTCTTTTGGTTCCATATGAAGTTTAAGGTGTTTTTTTCCAGTTCTGTGAAGAAGGTCATTGGTAGCTTGATGGGGATAGCGTTGAATCTATAAATTACTTTGGGCAATATGGCCGTTTTCATGATACTGATTTTTCCTAACCATGAGCATGGAATGTTTCTCCATCTGTTTGTGTCCTCTCTTGTTTTGTTGAGCAGTGGCTTGTAGTTCTCCTTGAAGAGGTCCTTTACGTTCCTTGTTAGTTGGATTCCTAGGTATTTTATTCTCTTTGTAGCAATTGTGAATGGCAGTTGGTTCTTTATTTGGCTCTCTTTAAGTCTGTTATTGGTGTATAGGAATGCTTGTGATTTTTGCACATTGATTTTGTATCCTGAGACTTTGCTGAAGTTGCTTATCAGTTTCAGGAGATTTGGGGCTGAGACGATGGGGTCTTCTAGATATACAATCATGTCGTCTGCAAATAGAGACAATTCCACTTCCTTCTTTCCTATTTGAATACCCTTTATTTCTTCTTCTTGACTTATTGTTCTGGCTAGAACTTCCAATGCTATATTGAATAGGAGTAGTGAGAGAGGGCATCCTTGTCTGGTGCCAGATTTCACAGGGAATGCTTCCAGTTTTTGCCCATTCAGTATGATATTGGCTGTTGGTTTGTCATAAATAGCTTTTATTATTTTGAGATATGTTCCATCAATACGTAGTCTATTGAGGGTTTTTAGCATAAAGGGCTGTTGAATTTTGTCAAAGGCCTTCTCTTCATCAATAGAGATAATCATGAGGTTTTTGTCTTTGGTTCTGTTTATGTGGTGAATTATGTTTATAGACTTGTGTATGTTGAACCAGCCTTGCATCTGCGGGATGAATCCTACTTGATCATGGTGGATAAGCTTTTTGACGTGCTATTGCAATCGGCTTTCCAGTATTTTATTGAAGATTTTTGCATCTATGTTCATCATGGATATTGGCCTGAAGTTTTCTTTTCTTGTTGAGTCTCTGCCGGGTTTTGGAATCAGGATGATGTTGGTCTCATAAAATGATTTGGGAAGGATTCCCTCTTTTTGGATTGTTTGGAATAGTTTCAGAATGATTGGTACCAGCTCCTCTTTGTATGCCTGGTAGAATTCAGCTGTGAACCCATCTGGACCTGGGCTTTTTTTGGGTGGTAATCTCTTAATTGCTGCCTCAACTTCAGACCTTGTTACTGGTCTATTCAGGGTTTCAACTTCTTCCTGGTTTAGGCTTGGGAGGAGGCAAGTATCCAGGAATTTATCCATTTCTTCCAGGTTTACAAGTTTATGTGCATAGAGTTGTTTGTAATAATCTCTGATGATGGTTTGAATTTCTGTGGAATCTGTGGTGATATCCCCTTTATCGTTTATTGCATCTATTTGATTATTCTCTCTTTTCTTTTTTATTAATCTGGCTAGTGGTCTATTTTGTTGATCTTTTCGAAAAACCAGCTCCTGGATTTATTGATTTTTTTGAAGGGTTTTTGTGTCTCTGTCTCCTTCAGTTCTGCTCTGATCTTACGTATTTCTTGTCTTCTGCTAGGTTTTGAGTTTTTTTGATCTTGCTCCTCTAGATCTTTCAATTTTGACAATAGGTTGTTGATTTTAGATCTCTCCTTGCTTCTCATGTAGGCACTTATTGCTATATATTTTCCTCTAGAGACTGCTTTAAATGTGTCCCAGAGATTCTGGTATGTTGTTTCTTCGTTCTCGTTGGTTTCGAAGAACATCTTTATTTCTGTCTTCATTTCATTGTTTATCCAGTCAACATTCAAGAGCCAGTTGTTCAGTTTCCATGAAGCTGTGCGGTTCAGAGTCAGTTTCTGAATTCTGAGTTCTAACTTGATTGCACTGTGGTCTGAGAGACGTATTAGGAAAAATTTCTAGTGGGTACTAGGCTTAATACCTGAGTGACAAAATAATCTGTCAAACCTCCACGACACAGCTTACCTATGTAACAAACCTGCACCTGTACTCCTGAACCTAAAAGTTAAAAAAAATATAAACGAAAATATATCTGTCCTCAAATAATTTTTAAAAAGTAAAATTGCTGTGAAGGGCCAGGCGCCGTGGCTCACACCTGTAATCCCAGCACTTTGGGAGGCTGAGGTGAGTGGATCATCTTAAGTCAGGAGTTTGAAACCAGCCTGGCCAACATGCCAAAAACCCATCTCTAGTAAAAAATTTTAAAAATTATCCTGGTGTGGTGGTGGGTGCCTGTAGTCCCAGCTATTCATGAGGCTGAAGCAAGAGAATTGCTTAAACCTATAAGGCAAAGGTGGCCCCAGTGAGCTCAGATTGTGCCACTGCACTCCAGTCTGAGCAACAGAGCAAGACTCCATCTCAAAAAAGAAATTGCTGAGAAAAACAAACTCTTCAAATGTATATTGGATGCTGAAGTTTCTGTTTCTCACTTGGCTATGATATTCTTTTCAATTATATCTGTGCTGTGGTCTTCTAGGGGGTTGTCGTTAGAGAAATGTCAGACTAATAAGACATTAAAGTACCAAAAGTTGATGCCTAAATTCATTGCAAAATTACTTGGTTTAGGGCAGAATTTTATTCTATTTATGTAAAGATGATTACTATTTTCTGTCATGCACAATACATATTCTGTCATGAATATTGTTAGGAGAAATGTTATAAATTTCATAAATGCTTTTGGTTTTTTTACACTGTTTCATATGGTTAGTAATAGATTATAGTTGATAATATATTTAGACTCTGCATTCAGGGTCTGAATGCAGCAGCCAACATTTAACTCTTAGCTCAACAAGTTTGACCTTGAGCAATTTAGGTAACCTCACAGAGCATCATTTTTGTCATTTGTAATACTGTGAAAATAGCGACACTTAAAGAATGTTGTGAAGTTAAATTGAGATGGTCATGTAATGTTTCCAGAATAGGGTCTGGTTTCTGGTAAGCACTGTCTGGTCTGCAGTAAACACTCTCACCACTAGCCACTAGCATAAGAGAAGCATATTTCTATAAATATGCTTCTGAAAAGAATATTATTATTTTACAAATTAAATATTAAGCAATATTATAAGGAATACAAAAGATAATATGACTATTTAAAAAGTCAGTCAATACACAATGAAACCTGTCCTCCAATCAGATTCTGCACCTAAGTGCAATGACTTTTAAAGCACTCACCAGGCTGGGCATGGTGGCTCACGCCTATAATATCAGCACTTTGGGAGGCCAAGGCAGGAGGTTCACCTGAGATCTGAGGTTTGAGACCAGTCTGGCCAACGTGCTGAAACCCCATCTCTACTAAAAATACAACCAAAAAAAGTTAGCTGAGCATGGTGGTATGTACCTGTAGTCCCAGCTACTGGGGAGGCTGAGGTGAGAGAATTGTTTAGGTGGAATTTGTAATTAAATGTAAATAATTACTTCCCCAGTGGCCTCATTAGAAGAGGTTGCTCAAATACCTGAACATTTATTCATGTATTTAAACATTGAAACTCAAATAAGTTCAGAGCAAAAGGAGTCTAGTCCCTGGTCCAGAGATCTTGGGAATCACTTATTTGACAGGGGAGAGCAAGAGCTTTTTATTCTTTCCTAACCAAGTGAGTGGGTTACACATAGAAGGAGTGGGCTGCCCTCTCTCTGGCTTCTGCTCCTGGTAAAGTTAGTAGAGCTTGGAAACAAAAGTCAACAGAAAGCATTGTATTTATTGGCATTTGAGAAATAGATTTTAAAATGAGTGATATGGGATTGCCAAAAGACTTTTAAAGTGAGGAGAATTAAGGAGATTGGAAGAAAGCATTTCTGAAAAGCTAACTTGCATGACACCGTGCTAAAATATAGATTATCCATATTTTAGGAATGTTTTAGGGTGAAAAAGAAAATTTTATTTAAAATATTTTCATCTTTGCTTTCAAAGGGAAAACAATCTTCTGTATTTAATTCCTTTAAGAATGTATTACTTCCTATTTTATTGTGAATTATTATTTATACAGTCGGGTTTCTCATTTTCTCAAGCATGAATATAAGTGTTTGAGTTTTCTAACATTCACAGTAAGAGGATACGTATTTATCCATAGTAAAAGGCATTGAAATATACTAACATCTTTGTAATGTTTACATTACTTAAAAAAAGAGCAAAGAAATTCATAGCTGCCATAAATACTTCCTAATATTTTTAGCTTGAATACTTTTAGATTTAAAAATCATTAAATTGCTTCCAAAATTATATATAGACTTTTAACTTTGCATTCATTATTTTCAAATTAAACTTGGATATGTTTATATAACAAGTCAGCTCTGAAGTTAGCAAATAATGAGGATGTTATAAAATGCATCCGGTAAGTTCTTCACTTTATAGCATTAGGTAAAATTTTTATGCTCTGAAGCAGAATTTTTAGTCTCTATTTGTGCTTCTTCATATAAGTCAACACGGAACTTCTAGCAGTTTTAAACCAATTGCTTTTGAATTGTAAGATGAAAACTACACCTTTTTTCCTAATAATGCCTGAACGTAGCAGAAGCTCAGTTAATTTGAAATGATTTATTTATTTTGAATTTGCCATGACAACTTTTTAATATTTTTTTTCTCAAAGTCCATGGCTTCTGGTGAAAATTGTTAAATCTTTCTATGAATGGGAAATATTTTCTGCCTTTATCCCTCCTCTGCATTGGCCAATAGATGGTAATTGATCTCTGACTTGTGTTTGAGAAAGAGGCTGGAATATCATCTTCTCTACAGAGCTTGCCATCTCTCCTAAAATTTCTCCCTTTGTAGGTTGTGCTATACACCTTCCATTATAGTATCTATTATGCTAGTTTATAATTTTCTGAATGTCATTCTAAGCTTGTTACCATGAAGCTACGGTTTTATTGATTTTATTATATTCTCATATATATTATATTCTCATATATATATTATATTATTTTGTCTCTAAACAGACAAAAGCGTCTGTTTAGAGATTGATATTGACAAAAGTCAAGGATTTAGACATGAACCAGAAAATG
Source organism: Sapajus apella (assembly GCF_009761245.1). NCBI lineage: Eukaryota > Metazoa > Chordata > Mammalia > Primates > Cebidae > Sapajus > Sapajus apella. The sequence goes on from NW_022436947.1 coordinate 41,445,704, forward strand.
CTTGTACTTTATCATGCATCCTGTCTTAGTCTGCTTTATGTTCCTATAAGAAAATACCTGAGGCTGGGTAATTTATAAAGAAAAGAGGTTTATTTGTGGCTCATAGTTCTGCAGGCTGTACAAGAAACATGGCACTACCATCTGCTTCTGACGGCAGCTTCGGGCAGCTTCCACCCATGACAGAAGAGCAGGTGTTACATGGAGAGAGAGGGAAGGAAGGTGTCAGACTCTTTTTAACAATCAGATCTCATGGGAACTATTTAGTAATAGAGTAAGAGCTCATTCAATACCAGGAGAACATCACCATGACAAAAAGTGTGGGGGTTTCCCCACACACACCAAGCAGTGAACACCAGCCGGATGTCCTCCAACTCAGTTCCAACACTGTCTACATGGAGATAGTTAGATCCCACAGGTTAGGGGCTTAGTCCTCAAAACTGCCCCCTTTTCTCGACACTAGTCACAAGGCCAAGCCTCCAGGACTACCGACCAGCTTCAAGTTGGGGTTCTCATGACCCCCCTCTTTGGGTTTGATTAATTTGTTTGAAACAGCTCACAGGAAGGGAAATGCTTGCTTATGTTTACTCTTTTATTATAAAGGATACATATGAAGAGATGCATCTGGTGAGGTATGGGGGAAGGTGTGCAGAGCTTCCATGCCCTCCCTGGCATGGCACCCTCTAGGACCCTCCAAGAGTTCAGCTATCCAGAAGCTCACCAAACCCAGTCCTCTTGAGTTTTTATGGAAGCTTCCTGACTTCAGCATTCCTTCCCCCAAGATACAGGGTGGGACCCTCTCGGGGAGAGTCTTGAGACTCACAATCAGAAGGGAGAAGAAAGATTAGGGTCCTGCCTTGGGGCAAGTGAAAGGAGGGCTGGAGGGAGATTCTGTTTTCTGAGGCCTAATATACATAATAACAAAAAGTCTGTAACTAGGGCTATGGGAATTATGAACCAGGAAAGGTGGACAAAAACCAGTATATATCATAACACCACACATGACAACAAATAATTTAGAATATTACATAAAGTTGGTTGATGAAGCGGTGGCAGGGTTGGAGAGGATTGTCCCAGTTTTAGAAGAATTCTACTTTGAGTAAAATGCTATCAAACAGCATTGCATGCTACAGAAAAGTCAAATGATTTTGCCAAGTGATGCGGCAAACTTTATTATTATCTCATTTTAAGAAATTGCCATAGCCACCCAGACCTTCAGCAACCACCACCTAGATCAGTCAGCAGCCAGCAATATCCAGGGAAGATTCTTCACCAGCAAAACGATTATTATAATTGTTAGCATTTTTTAGCAATAAGTATTTTTAAATTAAGGTATGTACTTTTTTTAAAGGTATGGCACACTTGATCGGATACAGTATAGTGTAAACATACTTTTATATGCAGTAGGAAACAAAATTTCTGTGACTCAGTTTATTGTGATACTCACTTTATTACAATGGTCCGAAACCAAACTTCCAGTATGTATATTCTGGGCATGTTTATATTTATCTAATTTTCTTAATATTTTCTTGTGTTACCTCATCTATAAACATGTGACTGGCAATAATTTATAGAATATTTTGGGACAGATAATACATGGAAATACAGCATTTAACATGATAGCTGACTCATGGTTAATACGTGAACAAATATTTGTCCCCTACCATATCCTCTAAAAGAATTTTTCAAGTTGTCCCACATGTGAGGGAAGAAATAAATAAGTATATTAGAACAAAAATAAGATATTACATTTAATAATTTAAATTCAAGGTTATGTGTATATATTTTTAAAAATCCAAAGAACACTAGAGAATCAAAATAATCTTAAAAATTAACTTCATACTAGTAATAGGGTACTAGTAACAGTGTATGGAAATGAAAAAGAGGTATAAATTATTCCAGTTATCTGGACGCTTAACGTTAAGTTAACTGGTGAGAAGGGCAGGCAGCAGGTGAATGCCTAGGCGGATAGTGGCAGGTCTCCACTGAAATCCCACCTCCAAGCCAAAGACAGTTTAAAGCCTGAAAGCCAAGCTGTAAGTTAAATCCTCAGACTGTATTGAGAACTTGTCTTTCTGTTTCATATGCTTTCCTCTGACTGATGCCCACCCTTTACCTATTTTACATATACCTTCCCTTTCCAAATTGGTTTTCAACACTGTCATGCCCACCTTTGAGGGGTGTCTTTGCTTTACCTTTCTTAAAGCCAGCACACACTCCCCATTCTGAATCCATAAGAGGCCCCGGACCCAGCCACATCAGGGACTTTCCCGCCTTCGGTTAGGGGGACCACCTTCGCATCCCCTCTGCAGAAAACTGTTTCATCACTCAGTAAGTCTTCTCTGTCCTCCCCACCCTTGGATATTCAGCATATCCTCCTTCTTCTTGGGCTTGGAACAAGAGCTTGGGAACCACTGAATGCTGGTATGAACTGGGACACGCCAGTGTGGCTAAGAGAGGCCCAGGTGCAGCGTGGTTGCCCAAGGATCCCTGGCTTACAAAGTGAACAAAAAGAAAAATCCTATATCACTAGCGTTACTGAAGGAGAACGAAGAAGAATAATGGCATACACCAAAAATTAAAGCGATACTGTATCAAAAATTATAGAAGAACTTAGAGAAAGATGTTAAAAAGAGGTAATAAGTGGAGAAAAACAGAAAAATAAAAGAGTAAAACAAAGCAATATTCTAGTTACATTTTTTTAAAATAATCATTAGGAAGATTTACAACAAGTGTTTGTAACTCTAGGAGTCTCTAAGCTCACATTTGTTAAATGATCAGGACTAGATGTCTGTAGTGAGAAAATCAGAAAGGAAATAAGAAGTGTATTCTACATAGAAGCAGGTGAAAGTTCCTTGAACTATGAGTCACGGTTATTTATATCTGAACAAATGTGGATTTCCTATTAGTCCAGGAGATTTTGTGGTCTTCTACCTGTGCATTTTTATGCAGAATGGTCTTCTGTGTATAACCTGCATCTTTAGAATGTGAACTCCTTGAAACTACCTGGCAACACTTAATTACCTAGGCCAATTTGGACAGGCAGTATTATTGGATTGTCTTGGTAAATATTGATAACTTCAAAAACCAAAAATGCTCTAAAATTTATAGCTAGATAATAGGCAATCTCTGAACTAAACTTTAGACAACAGTCCTTGGTCAATTTTTTTTTTTTACTCTGTTATGTAAAAGTAGACACTTATCTAGTAGTAATTCTAGCAAGCTTATAAATCTCTGATATTATTAATTTCTCTATTGAAAATCTCATTGTTAGTATTTACTATGCCAATCTTCTGTTCTAAAGAGATAAAAAATAACTAAATTGTGGACTTCTATTAATGGCTAGGGACCAGCTCTAGAATGAATGTTCTCAACCAGGATAACTGCCCACTTCATGAAAGTAGACTAAAAGTACTAAACTCTCGTATACACAATAACATATATCCAAGTATTTGAAGTACATTACAGAAATCCTCAAGTAAGGAGTCACATTTTCTTCTACTTTGTGGCAGAGTTCTGAGCACATAGTGACCATGTGATAAATACTCATTCAGTGTGTGAGTGTATGAGAATGTATGTCATCAACATTAATCCTCAGAGAATGACTACTATAAGTGATCTGGGGAAAAGCCATATTTTTGGTCTCATTTAGAATATACTGTGATTAATACTTATTTTATAGTGTATTTATTTTTGTCTTAATTTGACATGTGTTGCATATATAATATTGTACTCATCAAATATTGCTTAATTTTCTCATTTTGCAACAAAACGGCTATTATCAGCCTGAACTTGTTAGTCTTGCAGAGCCCTGCCCAATATTGCCCTCATCTCCAGCTTTCCACAAACTGGAATATTCACTGATGCTCTGTTTCTTCTCCCAGACCAGTGTACATGTTGTTACGTGGTTCCTGGGAGGACTGTAAAGTCCTCTAACAAAGACACAGGTTGGAATGAGTCAAGGGAGTTACTATGAGAAAGTAGGGATATCCCTGGAGAGGGGAATGCTTCTGTGTGCTTTTAGACGTCACAGAGTAATTGTTTCTTTTTTTAAAGGCAAGAACCAGGGTGAAGAGCAGCTCATTTTTAAGCTGGAGAGGTTAACAAACACTGGCGGCAGAATTTGCTTTGGTTTAGGAATACCACTGTCTCACAGGAGTGTCAATCAGAATTCCACAGCCATTCTTGGACACTAGGAGGTGGGACTGACTGATGTACAGCAGTGATTTGACCCAGCACTTAGGGCAAACACAACCAGAGTCTGCGGTGTTAATTCCCTGGTCTTCCCAACTAGCCTTTTGAAAGTGCATTAACATTTGTGGCCTTGAATTCTTTCATCGGACTTCTAACGGTAAATATTCCTGTGTAATCACAATAAAGTTACCTAATCTAAATATGTAAGATTCCATACTTTGCTTGCAATACTTAAAATTTCCCACTTTGATCTGACTTTTGCTTTGTTCTTGTCCAGTTTAAGATATATTCACATTTCTCTCTCTTCTCGCAGAGATTAGAATTCATGGGGCATTGTAGGCATGTAGGCAGCCTGTTTCAAACTTGACAGACGCAAAGTTGTATCTAAAAGAAAGTGGAGGGCATGGGTCAAATGTTTTTTACTATGAGTTGTCAGTACTTATTACATTAATAAGTAGTAAGAGGGCATTCAAAAAATATTTGGATTAATCTAAGCCCTCCAACATACACATGCTTCTACGCATGCAATAGTGGAGGAATATCTTAATGGGGCAAATTCATGTGCAGCCGTCTCCTATTCATAGGAATATATATATATCCTGCCGGGCATAGTAATCTCAGCACTTTGAGGCTAAGAGGTCGAGACCAGCCTGGAAAACATGGCAAAACCCTGTCTTTACCAAAAATACAGTAATGCAATACTAGGATACACTTCCTAGTATATCCTAGGAAGACTGTTAAGTTATAGATAGTCATTTTTTAGCCAAAAATATATTATAATGAATGTCATTATAAAAATTTGGATTGTCTTATATTAATATTGTAAGACAGAGTGGTTGACTTCTCAATGTTGGAGAAAGCAGAATCTGTCCTCCCCTGCTTTTGATGTTCAATAGTGACAAATAGAGGTCACAAGCAGTCTCTGCTGCTGGCATTCCTGGCATGCCCACAGTAGTCAACAGTGACTACTGTGACTTGTTTGAGAGGTGACTTTGGAAGTTTGTTTTGCTTTCAGGTTAGAGAATTTAGTCATTGTATTGTTTGGCATGGGCTATGAACCTCTCATGCAATAGCCAATAGGATATATGAAGTCGTGTTTTTAAAAACTAATCATTAAAGACAGTTTTCAATTTGCAAACCATTTCTAAGATGTTTTCCATGGTAAGAATTAGCTATGCATGCAGAATAATGGGGAATGTAGAAAAATCGGGGGTACTGGAACTGGCTAAAATTTTGCAGATTATAGGTATAATTGTCTTGATGGTAACAAATGATTATTTCTATTGGTTTTATTTTATTTGGACTTGCATTGTGATATGTTGTTCTGTAGAAACAAACTATATGCCTTAACTCTATTGTGATTATCTAAAACAGTTGGAAACTGAGCCTGATATATTAAAAGAGAGGGCAGGAGGCCATGGTTTGCCTCAGTGGGCAGTGTGTGAAGATAAGGAACTGAAGAAGGTGTTTATAGGTAGACATGGGAAATGCTAATGCATGCTCATTCAAAAAAAATCATAACTTTGCCTGTACTTCAGGTCTATGCAATTCTATTTGTCATTGGGTGGTTAATATTGTGACTCAAGTATTCTAGACAAGCTGCAATTAAATATTTCAACAGAAGACCTCAAGGAATTACTGATTTACAATTACCCATGTTACCTATGCTACAATAATTAGAAACAAAGAAATTGAAGCGACATACTATATAGTAATGCTTCTAAACAAATACGTTCATCTTAAAAGGCGAGGAATTTATGATGGCTAGTATTATGCAAATGATGTCTCTAAAGAGTTGGATGATGTATCACGTTTTCTTCAATGATTCAACAAATATTTGTACGCTCAACACATATCAGGCACTGATCATTTTCTATGACTAATTTCATCCACTTAGCACTGTGAATAATCCAATAATTCCCCAGGACAAATATTACTATTCAGTAAATTGAGTATCAATACAGGGGTGTATTGTATGGAGATCACTGCTCTCCTGGGTAATCAGGGGATCTGCCATTGAGTTTGGCCCTACAAGTTTTTGTATTTTTTCCTTAAGGGATGATGAAAGATCAGCGGACTCCTAACTATCTGCAGTCTGTGGAGTCTCAGGTTGCTTAGAAACTCAGTGACTATGGGCTTGCTATGGCAACCCAATTTATCAGTGACTGCAAAACTAACTTAGCTGGCATTGTGGCAAATCTCCATATTTTGCTGGTAAGAATATTCAGATAAGTTCTTTATCATACTAGTATTTTTATTATTTACACTATTGAGCTAAATTTTGTAATTTATCAAATTTTGAAAATAATAAATTATGATTTAAAATGGTTTAAAACTATATGAAAATGAAGCTTAAATTCTGAATGTATTTTTAGATGTCAAATTTATACTGTCTGCCGGTTACCAGGCCATTGCCTAAGCTTACATTTACGGTATGTGATTTGTTACTTGTACTATATTAAAAGCATGAGAAAACAAAACTAGTATAGTCTATTATCTATGTGGCAACTCTGCAAATTTAGCTTTTATTAATACTTCTATCCAAATAATAAATTTATGCATATATTGTATAATTTAATAATATCAGTTTACATTACAAATTCCCTATTCATATGTAAAAGATGTTACAGTAGTATTTATTTTTTAAATCTTATGTCCTAAATAATATACCTTGAAATCTGATATACAAATGTATTAGAAAACCAATTTACTTGAAAAGCACACTTTTTTCAATCATGGGAAAGACATTAAGGAACATATTCTCATCCTTTGTTTGAACATTTGTTCCCTGGAGTACATTTACAAAAATGTCGCCCTTCCTGATTTTAGCCATGCTGTTAGATTTTAATAACAGGCTCTATTGTTTTACACTATAAATAAGCTACAATCTTCTCTGTACCTCTTCATATGTAAGTATCGCATTTATCTTATCTCCCTATTGATTCCAACTTTTGTTTTTATCCCTGTCAATAGCAAAAGTAGAGCCAGCATGCTCTCCTGAGACAGACTATTACAAGGTTCTATTTACTGTCCTTTTCTCCTGGGTTTTGGCATTTATGCATTTTGTTTTGTTATTTAAGACTTCATCATATTAAAGGTTCTCTTGAGAGTGAAAGAATCAGTTTGACAGGTTTTTACAGGACAGTGCTACATATGATTATATTTTAAATTTTTCTTTATACTTTATCCATTGCCACAAAATTCTGCAAATAATGAAATTATTTTTGAATCCTCTAGTACCTCAGTTCAACCAGGCTATGCCCCTGTGGATGATGATATTTCTCATCTCACAGATGGAAACAAGTACAGAGGCAGAACTTAGGTTATTTTCTTGGAATTAATTCCCATTGGAACAGAAAAGCCAATTCCCAGGGGTCCTTGCTTAAGGCTCCAATTAGTACACCATATTGGCCCCCTCCCTTAACAAAGGGGCATATTTTTAGTTAGGCTACAGGCCCACTGCTCTTTAACAAAATAAATGAGCAGTCCAGAACACTAAACAACCCAAAGGAATCAAACTCTTATCAAGGGATCATATGTGTTAGTCTTTAAGAAAATAGTAGATTGGCATATAAAAAAATTAGGTGGTAGAGTACAAATATTCATAAGACTTGGAGAGGATTTTCAATAGGCAAAAGCAAAACAATACAATACAACTACTTAATGATACACATTTAATGTTTAATCATGCTTTTTGCTATGATTGAATTATTTTAATAAATTTTACAAAATTTAATTTTAATCAATACATCTGTTTCTGCCAATGGATACATAAACACAACTGGTACACTGAATCATTTAAAATGTTTGGGAAAAGCTCATTGTGTAGAAACATATCATTCATTCTTGTATTATAGTTAATACTTACGAAGGAAAGAATTAAAGCCTTTTATAAGAATATTTTCTAATGTGGAACAATCAAACTATTTACCTGTTTATTACATTGAGATTTTGGCTTGAAGAAGAGTATATCTGTTCTTTATTCCATTTCATGCCTGGTGTCTGTTTTTATTAAACATAAAAAATGCACATCTGGAAAATCATCAGTGCATTTAAACTTGATCAGATACTTGGATAAATAAAGGTACCTCTTCTCCTATAAAAGTATTTAACATACATGCATGCCTTTAAATAAATCTGTGCTTTGATACACAGAGTTATAGATTACTCAGCATCAATTCAACAAACATTTGAGCACCTATTGTGTATCAGGCACTTTTTAAAACTCTGGGATATAATGCTGAACACTGCCGACATGATTTCCAGTAATACGTTTTAGGGAGTTTCATTGTGACCTACTCTCTTGCTACTTATGAATGAACAAATGATGAATAGAGCTATTTGGAATCCTTTCTATAAGTGGAACACTAAAACATTCTAAAGCTATATAGATGAGTAAAATATAGTCACATGGTATGTTATATGTGCTTTATGTTATATTAATATCTACATTTGTTACATAGAGTATAGAAAACCATTTTGCAGAAATATTTTTTTGCTTTCTCCTACTTTAAGAGACTCACTGGGTAAGCCATGCTTCTTGACTGCACTTATGAGCTAGAATTTTATTAAAATACCTATGATCCAAGCCCATGTTTTAAACAGAATCACAAGGTATCAGTTTGGGTGCTTTCAACCTGCAAACTCCAAATATCTGAGACATATCTCAGTTAATTTAGAAAGTTTATTTTGCCAAGGTTGAGAACACGTGCCCGTGGCACAGCCTCAGGAGTCCTGACAGCATGTGACCATGATGGTTCGAGTTTTATGCATTTTTAGGGAGACCTGAGACATCAATCAACATCTGTAAGATGAACACTGGTTTGGTCTGGAAAGGCAGGATAATACAAAGCAAACATGGGACAACTGGAAGTGGGGAGGACGTTCCAGGTCACAGGTAGATAAGAGACAAATGGCAGCACTCTTCTGCGTTTCTGATTAGCCTCTCCAAAGGAGGCCATCAGATATGCTTTTAGCTCAGTGAGCACAGAAGTGACTCTGATTAGAATGGGAGAAGGGTTTGCCCTATGCAGTTCCCAGATTGACTTCCTTTTAGCTTGGTGATTTGGGGGCCAAGATTTGTTTTCCTTTCACAAACCTAAATTAGATTAATCCATATGAGGACAGGTTTGCCCATATAATTGAAAACTCCAGTATTAGCACTCTTCTGGCACAGGTGGATCAAATTGCTGCCTCTTCTTAACTTTCTCTGCTCTCTCTGTATTTGGATGGTAGGTTTGACACAGGCTGGCTTTCCTTGAGGGCCTCCAGAAGCATGGCACTGTGCTTCCTCCTTCTTATAAGTAGGCAGTGGGGATTGAATAGAGAATAGATGATGATAGAAAAATCAATTCCCACTGCTGTTGAACAAAGGAGCACATTTTCATGAGTTTTGGGGGAATATGTATGTTCCTATAATGTTCCCTATTTAATTATATGATAATATTGAATAGCACCTTGATGTTTTTAGAGATAATACCATATTAATATCTCCACATCAACATATGGAGAAACTTTTGAATATTTCTTTCTGAACTTAGTGTTAAAGGGCCTCTCTGGAAACTAACCAGCCAAGACTTTCTGGAACACAGATGCTCCTTATTACATAAGATAAATTATAAATCTGGAGTTGAGAAGTCTTGAAATGTTGCTTTCTTTTCTCTGGAAAATGCTTAAGCATATTGAAGTAGCCCTTGGAGATTATAATTCAGTTAACTGAGATGGCTGAATTTTGTCAGATTTATTCATTGTGCTTCATGTGTACAAACAGAAGGAAATCCCTCAACATACACCTTAATACTCAGAGATGTATTATCTCCTGTGTGGTTTTTTTTTAAAAAAATTATTAATGTATGCTTCTTATAAGCTTCACCCCACAAGCTTAAAAGAAATGTAATCAGGGATGCTTCCGTGTCCCTATGTTTACACATACATCTCTTTATTGGATTATTCTAAAGTAGACATTGCCTATTTTTAATCTTATTCACCTAGGATGGGAAGAAGATTGTCTGTAGACTGATGTATTCAATAGTAGCTATTTTATAGCCTTTTTTTAGTATCATCAAAAAAACTTTTCTAGGTAATTAATTTGCATCAAAAGACTTAAAAAGAAAATCACTGCTATGTTTCTTTTATTTTTCCCCTAACCTAGATGACATGGCAGATAAGCCAGGGAAAAATTAGTAAATAGCACAAATTTCATCTTCATTTTTTGAATTTTGACAGTTTGAAAAATTAAAATATTTAATACCTAGGGTGCTAAATGTGAGGTTGAGACTAAGTGGCAGAAAAGGTTTAGTTTTGACTGAAATATTTTTTGATGATATTTGCAGATCTGTTATTGTGTATCAAACTGTCATTGGGGCGGTATGCCCATCAAAACAAGTATCTGTTAAGTGGATAAAATGAGCACATTCATAAAAGGAGAAGAAGAGCTAGTGAACTTAGAATTTCTTCTAATTTAGAAATATTTGTGTTTTTCTTTGTGAAATTGGATGAAGTTGATCTGGAGACAGTTATAAATTTACATACCTAAAACTAGGTACCATTTTGAAAGAAAATCAAGATAAAAATGAGGTGTCAATAGTCAAAAATCAACAACAGACAAATGCAGGACAATCAAAGAAGAAAAAATTAAGAGAAAAGACTATACTGAAAGCTTATTATTAAAAATCAGTATTTTGGGATGTGATTCTATATAGCATGGGAAATACTTGATGCCTTTAATTGGGATTGCAGAAATGGTGTGGTTTCCGTGTTTTTATGGATTTTTTTCACCTCAAATTTTTGTTCACTGAAGGCTCCTTTCCTCCTGCCTGTTGTGATTACTCAGTTTTCCCAGAGGGGAAACTGAGAGGAAAACAGCCTAGCAATTATCTTGGATCATGTCCAGAAAATGTTTTTAGTCCTTGGAATACATGGAGGATGTCACTCCAAGCCTTGTAAATGCTGCTTGGTAAAATAAATATACTTAGAATATTCACTCTGAATACAAAAGCACTGTGTGGTTAACAAAAGGAGTATTGCAGAGTACACAGAAACATGGGAAACATAAAATTTCAGTTTATATTTGTATCTTTACCCGTGAACTGGGGCCTGTAGAACAGGACAGTTTGCATACCTACATAGCACAACTGAGAGACCTTGGGCTCCAAAAGCCAGTAAAACATCATGTCCTAGAAGTCTCTGAGGATCTAAGTACAAATTGAACACTGCAGAAGTAGTGATGTCTTTTGAGGGAGACATTCCACAGCAATTAAGATTCCATACCTGCTATTGTTTACTTAAGTCACAACCCCAGAGCAAAAAAGAAAAGTGACATTTAGAAGCTGACAGGGGACGATCACAGTAAACATGTTTTGAGTCCTTCCTTGTTTGCTGGAGAACAATTAGACACTTTTATAATGACAGGGTCCATGATACCTCAACCTACCTAGTAGAATTAGAAGGATGAAAGATTTCCTTCCGCATAACCACAAGATGCAGTATTTCATTAAGTCCATTGTAATTGCTTCATAGTGTGAAGTAAATTTAAATGCTGCTACTAAAGTGTCAGGAGTAAAATGAAGTTTAATAGGTAAGTCAGACTTCTCGATTACTCAAAATTTAAGAGTAGAAATTCCAAAGTGAAGGTTTTATTCTCCTGCTGGTAAGTTTGGAATTTTTTTTAATTCAAGAAGATAATGAGCTATCACAAAGAGACATACAGGATAGTTGCAGGGTTTCAATGTTTTCGAATGATTCTGATAATCTAAGATATTTGTCTCATGTATTACAGAATAGTAGTTTGCTACTTTAACTGTCTGAATTCTAATATTTTCTAGAATATACTCATGTAAATATGATATAAACAAAGTGATTTAAATAATTCATAACATTTCCAGAAAAAGATTTCTGGTAGTGTTTTATACACACACACACACACACACACACACACACACACACACACACACACACGTATACATATATAAATGTACAAAACACACATATGTATTTTTTTTTCACAAAGTATTACATTTTGCTAAAACTCAAAAATGCATTTAGTGTAAGATGTTCCCACTTTTAATCCTATAGATTCTTAGAAATCTTAAGAATATGTGTCAAGTTATTGCAAGGCATTCATTTGAAAATTAGCACTCCAAACTAAACCTGTTAGTCTCTTGGAAGACAGAAATCTTGTTCCAGAGCAAAACCTTCCCTTAGGGTTTTTGAGAACCAACCCGGAAAATGATGTTATGACTTCACTATAGGATTTGATAGGTTGTTTTATCTTCCTTCGAAACTATTAGTAGAAGCTACTGTGCCACTCAGCTGCAGGGTTCGTGCCAAATAATTCTGTGAAGTCTCAGGGCAGAAAGATCACTTCCCCATTCAAAAAAAAAAAAAACAGAACAAGAAAGGCATCAGAGATATTTATTTCCTGTGTGGTTTTTAATTGAAAAAGTATTTTTATATGCTTCTTAGAAACTTCACCCCACAAGCTTTAAAATAAATGTAATGAGGTATGTATGCTTCTGTGTCCCTGTGTGTATACATGCATGTCTATATATGTGTTTCAGTCTTTTAGGAAGCTAAAGCCCAAGTGTCCTGTATCTTTAAACTTGTGGTAACAGATGGTCAGTTGGTGCTAATGTCAATATCATTTTTTAAAAGATAGACTTGTCAGTGTGGTTTAGTGTGTTTATTAAATGGAACAAAAATGATTTTATGTCATCCTTCACTTAATTTCTTTATATTTTTCTGTTTTAATATATTCATCATGCTGATCAATTTTTTATTGTTTAAACAAAATAAGAAAAATCTAATATTTTATCGTTTTAAAACACATCATTATGGCCAAGCCTAGAGCCAATGCAAAGTTAAATTATTCCTCTGAGCCTTCTCAAAATTATTTTATTAGTTTATTTTTAAGACTCCACTTTAGGGACTACCTTTTTAGTCCAGGGCTATTATAATATTTCTCAGAACTACAGTTTGTTGTACCCTTAATTACAATGAAGTTTTTATCTTTCTGCCTGGTGAAATTCCAAATTAATTGCTATTTTTTTATCAACATTAAAAAAATTTGGTACTCATCAACCAAATGCTTATTTTGACTATGAATTATTGATTTTTTTTCTGCTATTTCATCACACTGTGCTTTGAGGCCATTCTTTTACCTGAATGTTTCTATTTTTTCCTTAAATAATTATCTTCTGTATGAACACAATTTACCTAACTATGCTGATCGTGACATTTTCTTGTTTCTTAGCATCATTTAAATGTTGACTAATTTTTTCTACTTAGAGAATTATTTTTGTGAACTGTTCAAGTAAGAATTAGGTTTGCCAGTATTTTGAGATGGCCTGTGAAATTTACATATTGATTTGGCCCTGCCCACATGAGAACTATCTACAAATACAGAGATGTTCTCTTTAATTGGCGATTCTAGCATGACTTCCATTAAACATATAGGTAAGATTATTTTCTATTTTTAATGCAATATTTTTTTTTATCCTGGCTTTCAATTTATTAGGTCATGTGGTTTAAGTCTAAACTAAATTACTCTGATACTCAGAATTTCACCTTTAATAATGTTCTTGAAATTTTCTTTTAAAGGTGACATTAGAAATCTCCATTTCAGTTTTTCAACATTTCACTGGCATTACATGATGCTCTTGTCTTTTGCAATTTAATATTCTTTTAAAATTACACAGATCTTTTTATTACTGCATGTGAAGTCCTTCCTCAACTTATAAAACAGGTAGAACATACTAAAACTTTAATACTTCTATAAGTAATGAGCTAGCAACTGAAAAATAAATGTTCATATATATATATGTATGTGTATATATATAAGCATAAGTGTGTATAATGTGCCCGTTGGCATGTATAAATCTCCATGATTAGTATTCCCTAAAGATTAAAGTGAAGAAATAAATGCTGCCTAGTTTTACATTGGTAACTAATGTTATGAGATCCTTCATAGGTCATTAGAATGAAAGTTTATATTTTATTTAATCTAAAATAATTCTGTTGATTGCCACTTACAGAAAATGTTCACTGTTCATTGCCTGTCTGTTGTGTCTAGATATTATTTTGCTCTTAATGTAATATCAGGGCAAAATTACTATTCAATTTGTACAAAGATTTTGGGAAGAATATGTAGAAGTGTGTAGGTCCTTCAGTCAGTCTGCTTGAGTTATAGTCCTTGTTCTGCCAAGTACTAGCTGTGTGAACTCAGCTAGTCATCTAAAGAGCCAAGCAAGGTGCTATAATTAGTCAGCAAGGTAATACATGTGAAATACTTAGCTCAACACCTGGCAGGCAGTAAGCTCCCACTATGTGTTACCTGTGTTATTATATGATCATCCTTGTAATTTATGAGTCTTTGTTCCCCCATTCAATCTAGAATTACAATGCAAGTTATACTAAAATACTTCTTTTCGTTTGCTGAACTGTAAAACAATTTTATTTTAAATGGTATCTACTACTGTAAAATATTCTTCTATCTGCATGTAACTCTACATTTTAAAGTTTGATTTGATCTTCAGCTTAAAGGGTAGTATATTTTATAGGTTACTCCATTTAACAAAAAAGGACAACAGTAATTCAATGATTATGTCTTGCCTAGTTCACAAATCCTACTAATAAGGCAGTGAGCAGTACTTGGGTCATGTGATTCCTATTCCAGAACTCTTGTTACGCATCTGTCATTTGCTTCTCAAATATGTTGCAATATTTGTTACTCAACTTACTTTACTCTTCCTCTTTTATTTCACAAGTGTCAAATTCCATGAATCGGCTTGTCTAAAAATACTGTTAAAAGGACTTTTTTTTTAACTGTAAAAATGCTAAAAGAAAGTTTATTATTTTTTTATTCTCAAACTGGAAAAAGGCTTTCAAAGCATGACACAATCCTCAAAATGAAATGACTCAAAGTTTTGTTTTTGTTTTTTTGAGAAATAAAATTAAACTTCTTCTGAAAGTAGTGTTTTAATGTAAAACAGGGTTCCTTGTGTGAACACAGGACAGAACAGAAAATGATTTGGATGACTGTTTCCTCACCTCTTCCTTTTTCTGTTTTCAGGGACAGGGTCTTGTTACATTGCCCAGGCTGGTCTCAAACTCCCAACCTCAAATGATCCTCTCACCTCAGCCTCCCAAAGCACTGGGATTACAGGCATAAACCACTGCACCCAGCCCCTCATCCCTTCCAAAGATGGTCAGAGAACCATTCTAACTGCAAAAGAGAGGAGTGAATTCAGAAATGGGTGCCTTGGGGCATGGGCTTATATCCCTCAGGGAACCCCATGGAAGAACAAGGCTAATAGACTGACCGAGGAGCCACCAGTTTTTTGCTTTGTTTTTTTTTTTTAGGGGGTGTGGGATTGTTGTTGTTTTGAGACAGAGTCTCTGTCGCCCAAGCTGGAGTGCAGTGGTATGGTCTTAGCTCACTGCAGCCTCTACCTCTCCAGCTCAGATGATCCTCCCACCTCAGCCTCTGGGGTAGCTGGGACTCCAGGGATGCACCACCATGCCTGGCTAATATTGGGGCGTGTGTGTGTGTATATATATATTTTTTTTTGTAAAAAAGAAAGAAATAATAATATTAAAAAAAGAATGAAGGAAAGGAAGAAAGAGGAAGAGGGAGAGAGAACAGAAGTGTTGCTTTATTGCCCAGGCTGGAATGCAGTCTAAAATTGGGTATTGAAAACCACTTTTATACCAATAATTGTGCTTAATAATGGAGACAGAAAAAATGCGGGAAGAAAATAACAAACAAGCAGCCAACAAATATTTCATTTAAACCTGTAAGTAGGTGTGATGTGGTGCTGATAAGAGTGTATATTTTGTGTATTTAAAGTGGAGAGTTCTATAAATGTTAATTAAGTTTACTTGTTCCGGATCTGAGTTCAAGTCCTGGATATCCTTGTTAATTTCCTGTCTCGTTGATCTGTCTAGTATTGATGTTGAAGTCTCCCACTATTATTGTGTGGGAGTCTAAGTCTCTTTATAAGTCTTATGTATCTGGGTGTTCCTGTATTGGGTGCGTATATACTTAGAATCATTAGCTCTTCTTGTTGCATTGATCATTTTACCATTATGTAATGTCCTTCTTTGCCTCTTTTGATCTTTGTTGCTTTAAAGTTTATTTTAAAAATAATGACTCAAAGTTTATAGAATAAAAATGTAAACATTTTTGTAAGTTACAACCAAAAATGTAAAAATTGTCAAATTGTAAAAAAAAATTTCAAATGTCAGAAGACTATTTTCCTACTAATTAATAAGAAAGACACAAACCAATTTATGGGGGAAAAAAGGTGAAAAAGGATATTGTTACAAATGTTTTGAAATAAAAATGGCTAATATACTTTAGGAAATTATGAAATTACTGGGGGAAGGTTAACACACACATTTGTTACTTCTGAGGAATAGAATTGGGGATTGAGGCTTCTCATTTTATACTTTTCTATAATTTTCAATATTTCTTTCTCTCCATACTTAATACATTTTCTAAAATAAAATTTTGCAAAATAGCTAATGATAACTGTAGCAATTATTTGTTGTATTTTGTTTTTGTTTTTTGAGACAGAGTCACACTCTATTGCCCAGGCTAGAGTGTAGTGGCTCAGTCTCAGCTCACTGCAACCTCTGCCTCCCAGGTTCAAGAGATTTTCCTGTCTCAGCCTCTTGAGTAGCTGGGATTACAGGCAAGCGTCACCACACCTGGCTAACTTTTGTTTTTTTTTGGTAGAGATGAAGATTCACCATGTTGGCCAAGCTGGTCTCAAACTCCTGACCTCAAATGATCCACCCACCTCAGCCCCCTAAAGTGCTATGTAAGCCACCAAGCACAGCAATAATTATTTGTTAAACAAAAACTGTGTCAGGCCCTGTGCTACATCTTTCACATTATCATTTTTCATCTTCACAGCAATTCTGTGAGGGAGATATTTCTACTGTGTTTAAGTGAGGTAAAGTAGTTAGCAACAAGTCATACAGTTAGGAAGTGATGAATACCAAATTCACACTCAGATTCCATTTTTTTTATTAGCAGATGTTCTTAATCTGAATCAAACCATTACACATCCATGGTATGAACAAGCAGCCTAATAGCCTCTCATTTCCACTCATTCTCACGATTTTTAAAGCATTATGGTTATAATATTCATTGTGTCCATTTGTTCAACTTATTACCAACTATGAGCTTGTTCTATGCTATGGGAGTTCAGTAGTGAATTAAACAGACAAGCATCCCCCTTTTCAAAAAAACAGCAGTCTAGCAGGTGCAAAGACAGGATGAAAACAAAAGTCAATTGGCAGAACTTCTTTGATGGTGATAAATGACCTGTGGAAAATAAAGCAGAGTAGAGAGAGGGGAGGAGGCTTGTAGGAAGTGGGGGTGATGAAAAGGGGAGTGTTGTTTGAGTGACTGCTAATTGTCAGGCTCCTGTCAGGTATTGTATACTACTCATCTCTTAGCTCTTATTATTATTCTTTTATTTAGTTTTCTCTCTTCTTTGATTATACAAATAAGAGCAATTAATATGTTAATTAACTTGATTATGGCAATCATTTTACAGTGTATACACACAACAAAATGATTCATATCTTGATAAATCTGGAAAAAGAAGAGCAAGCAGTTAACTTCCAATTGCAAATCAATATAACTAGGTAGCCTGATGATTTAAATTACGTCCTTCTGATTTCTAACCCTATGTGTTCTCTTGCAAAAAAAAAAGTCTCCAAAGAATTGTGCCTAAACTGACTTAAGTAGATTGGAAATTATATCCTGTCATTCTAATAAATTAATCTAGTGTTACAGTGGATTCACATAAAGCCAGGTATATCCTCATATAAAACACATCCCTTCAGAATATGGTGGGTGCATAGTCTTTTAAAAAATGAAAACCCCAACACTCTTTACTCTAAAATGGGTATAGCATTTTGCTGCATTATTGTTTAAGGTATGTGTTTTCCTCAAAATCCATGGTTGCAGATTTGACTCAGTTGTGTGCTTTCGGGTCTTATGTGCTAAGCTACTCAGGAACTGTTGTTGTCTATGGGATTGAATGCTTAACAACTGTCTCTGGGAATATAAATTTGATTCTTTGGACTGCTCATGGGACTGTGTGACATTGTCCTCTCCAGTGACAGAAGATTTGGATCGCATTAGGCTACTGATTAAATAATACCTGTGTAAGTTCGATGTCAACTTAGGCATCTATTTTGCATGTATTTTTTCTGAAATATCCTTCTCTAATTGTGATCATATTTTCATTATAATTTAACTATTCCTTTAATATGTTTAAAATATGCTCTTTTAATTGGTCTTATCTGAACCCTTGTATTGGTAAGCTGTTTCTGCATTGTCCTATTGGAGTGCAAATGTGTGAGAATTAAGGTTGAGAAATATATCAAAGTAGCTTAAATACAAAATAGCTATCTACAAAGTAGATATTCTTAACTGAAATAATATTAGTCTTTATACTACCATTTTATATCATGCAACCAAGATAAAAGGTCACAGTTATTTCAGGGAATTGCCTTCTTAAGTTTTATGAAATCTCTGTAAGTTACTCTTTTCTAATGGAAAGCATTAATTATAAAGAAGTTACACACAGTCATTTCTACTTTATTCTAATTAAGTGGTCTGAGATTCGAAAAAAAGTAATAGACTTACAATATGTTTATGACTTATTAATTTTTAAATAAATGTGTCAGTAAAAAATACCCTGGGGGGGGGAAAGCAATGCTTGAGGAAAAAAACAGTGTTTGGGGTTCTTTTTCAGTTGTATGGCACTGCTTACAAATGAAAGGATTCATTGTGTGCCTCACATGCCCAGAAAAGACAGCACAAGCATTCTAACTATAAGGACTAGCTTAAATATGATCTAATGAACTAAATATATTTCTGCCTGTTATTCTTAGGTTGCTTTATTTCTAAGGTTGTTTGAATGCACTTATCCAGCTGTTCTATCGAATACATGCTAGGTTAACCCTGTGAAGTTTTCCTATATGATCCTGAGAATTTCTTTGTAAGAACAGGGTCTTAATAATGAAGGTCCTTTCCCCAAAATGTAAGGCCTTCTATTTTGATTCAATATCAGCATAATCCTTTCTTTTTTAAAGTGACTTAAGTACTTTTTTATATTAAAAGATTATCCTCAATAGTAATTCTACTTAGACATATTTCAGTTGAAGAAATTTAAGGAATTTTTTGTAGAAGTACTGTGCTTTGCTCATGACATTTTTGCAAAACTAACAGAAAATGATAAACAGTAAAGAACTTCTAGCTAGAACAATAGGCTGTTTCCTTTTTTTAAGTCAGTTTATCATCTTTGCTGATTGACAGTCTCCAGTTGTTTTCCAAATTATCAGGCTCAAAGTATTTCAGAATTATGCTGTATAAAAAGTACATTTAATTTAACCTTAAAGAAATAAGTTTTGCAAGCTCAGTCAAGACAGGGAAGTGAGAATATGATTATTCTTCCCAGTTTACTCTTTCCACCCCCTGTCTCAGTTCAGCATCTGGGGATATGTTAGGGGAAGCTCAGCAAGTCAGTTCCTTTTGTTTTCCTGGCCTCTGACTTATTTGGATGGGAAAATGGCCAAAAAAAGAAGTACTGTCGAATATCTCAGATATAGGTAATGAGTCTTCATCAGAACATAAAAATAGACCTTTAGCCATATCAGTAATGTGCTGTGTGAGGGATTTTTTTTTTCTTTCAATTCTTCTGGCAACAAACCACACACTGGGATCTGACATTGTAGAGTGGATTTTTTTTTTTTCTTTTTGGGAGGGAGGTGTGGTTGCATATTTAAACTCTCACACATTTATGTAATGAGGACTGCAGCGTAGAACTTTTATGCAGAATACCATTTGATTCTATTAAGAATTGTCTGTTCAAATGTTGGACCATTTGATTGAAAACTCCTTCTTAGCCATTTTAAAGGTAAGTCGTATGATTCTTGTTTAAAAAAGATCCAGGGATTTTCCCATCACCCAGATGATGGGAGATGACACTTCTGTGTAAATACTCCTATGAAGTTATATAACAAAGACAGGAGAAAAGGTAGTCACTCTTTTCTTAGTCACTAGGCTTGATCTAAAAATCAGGTTTGCATTATTTTCAAGTTATCAATCTTTATTTTATACTTAAAAAGTATTAAAACCATGTCCAATGGCATTTCACACTGTATCTATAAGTTAATATTTAAAGTGATTTGCAATTCCATTTGGATTATTATAAAACTCTCATTTTATACTTAGGCAATTTATACATGATGTTTAATTTAAATGATGAAGATCATTATAATGCCAACCAATATAATGAGATTAGATGTTATAAATGACTTACAGCTCTTAGGTCAACATATTCTCTAATATGCAATTGTTAATTATGTATTGCTTTACAGAGTTATTAGCTTATTTAATTTTCAATCTAAATTGCACAGCTTTTGGTGTACCTGACTTGCTCTAGATGATCAAATGCAATGTGTATTTTGGATATGTGATTTTTAAGTGCTTTTCTGTAATGAACAAAGATATTGTTACTGGAAATAGCAAAGTATATTACTTTTAAATAATCTGAAATTTAATCAATGTAAATTAGTTGAATAAAACTAAATCAAAATTAATGTTTTTTTCCAATTCAGAAAGCTTATTACAAATATTGCTGAATTATTTTCTTAGATGATAATACCAACTTGAAGTAAAGGATAAATAAATTTGGAAGAATTAACTAAAAGCCTCAATTATATTAACTAAAATTATGAATAACTGTAAATGGCATAAATTCCCTAGAGTACATCTCAGTTTCTGGAATAATCAAGTAGCACATTGAAATCTTTTTTGTAAAGATTTGCACGTACTTTTTAGTCTTTTTCTGTGAGGTTTTAAGTCAATAATGTGTTTTGAAGCTAAGAAAATATTGCTCTAAATATTGGTTTACAAGGAAACCAAAATGAGATATTTAAAAATGTTTGTTACATAGAAAGTCCAGTGGTCCTTTGGAATTTATGAGAGAGATAAGAAATAAAGCAGAACTCTTTTAATTTATCAGACTCATTATTGAATCAGAACAATACCAAATAGAGAACCATCAGATAATAGTTAGCCTGAGAGGAATATTAATTACAATTGAGGTACTTGCACAGAGTGTACTGAATTTGGAATTTACCTCGGAAGTTATAGTTGCCGCCCTATTTTTTTTTAGGAATTTTTTTTTTACCTTGTTTACTTCAACACATTTGAAACCTGTGTGTGTGTATTTCCTGTGTGTTTCCTGAAAGTTTAAGATAATTCTGTAACTATCTTCAAATCTAATCACAAGATGTTTTTGTTCAGCAGTCCAAGATATGGCTAAAATTTCAAGTAGCATTGTTCTAAAGTAATAGCTGTCTTTCCATTTGCATATTTTATTTTCATACATAAATGATCACATTTCACTATAACTGTTTTGCAAATAATCACTTCTAGTTTTGCAAACTATACACATTTATTAGATTTTAAAAATTCTTGGCCAATATGAAATCACATTTTACTGCTATGGTTTGAAATGACACTTTATAATAATATTTCAAAGTAACATCTATCTACAATAGAAATATACATTATTTTACTTCATTTAATATTTGTAACCTTATTTGATGTAAATAAACTCATTTTAGAGAAAACTGTATTACAGACAAACTTCAATACACCCAGAACTGAATCTACGTTTCTTGGCTTCAAGGCCCAGAATTTTAGTGATTACAAATCTTATAGTATCTTTCTGTTTATAGCAGAATTTGGGGTGTGGAAAAAAGACATTAGCATTCTTGTGCGAGGCTCAAAAATTAAGAATGGTTCCAGATAATACTCTTTAAGTCAGTGTGAACTTAAGAGAATAATTTCAAACCTGTAGTAATCCCTGGTTCACAAGTATTTAAAAGATGGGACTTGTATCTAGAAGGATCCCAAGTATAATATGTAAAGTCCAATGTATTTATTGCATTAATTTAAGACTACCATCAAAACAAGTTTCAAAATGCAATATTTGAGAAGTATATAATTATTTTACATTACACATTTCTACAAAGTTTTTTCCCTTGTACTTTTTTGCCTTCATATATTCTGATAGGCTGGAAATGGACATGAGATAACTTCAGTAAGACAAGATGTTGGAGGTCTCCTACTCCAGTTATTTGAAAATTATTTGTGCAGCCCTTGAGTTCTTTGGAGATGACTCAGAACCCAAGTGAAGTGTGACTGGAAAAGGGAAGAAGAGTTTCTGCTCCTTCCTTTTACCAAATAGCTCTTCTCTGAACTATCTTTGTATATTGATATTCTCCATAAAATTAACCTTGAAAGGAGAATTCTATCTTTAAATACAATTTTATAAAGACTGACCTAATGGCCTTATGTTGATGAAACATAATTATAGTTAAATGATTGATTTGCACCCATTTATACTACCATGAATTTGAATCTACATTTTTACTCATGTCTAGGGAAGCATGTCTTTATAAACATACATAGTTATGATAAGAATGTGAAAAAAAGACTTTAATTTTAAAAACTAACTTGTATACTCATGTAAACTGTTGAATTAATTCCCTCAACTTCTTCAAAAACTAGATTTTATGGATAGATTCTGTATTTTTTAGGTAAGGAAAACTCTCTATCAAAAGAATGCAAAACAGAAGAGTGTGGTCTGGTTTTTTATCCTAAGAAAAAGTTGGAGGAAGGCTTATACATAGAAAAAAGGAAATTTTAGCTATCTACCGATCAGTTAAAAAAATGTCATTTAGGTCTGGCAGTTATTTATTGTACAAGTACCCTGGAAATCTAGAACATTTTTCAAATTTCATAGTTTACATCCCAGCAGATGTTACTTCTGAACCATGCCTTTTCCGGGTGGAATTTCCCAGGGAGCACAACTTATAAACACAAGGGATTAATTACAGATTCTCTGGGGACTTGCTTTAATATTCTGAACTCTTTACTGAAGAGGCTTCTTACATCTCAGTCTAATGCAGGTTTTGCAAAAAGTTTAGTCTCTGTTTCTACTGAGTTCCCAATATAGTGGAAGGATATTTTGCTTAAAAGTTCATTATAGAAACACTGTTGACCTGACAACCAAAAAAAAAAAAAAAATTTAGAGTTATATTTTTCCTCTCTTTCAAAGATGGCCCAATGGAATAGAGTCCACTCATGAAATCTACAAAATAAATAGGATTCATAATCTATAAACTAGACAAAAGACAACTGAGCTTCCTATAAAATCAAGAAAGGCATGTAATTAGTTGCCTGTAAAAACATGTCTTCTTATTTTCCCTTCTTTACACAAGTCTCAGTTAGTTTTCTATATCTTGGCTTTCTAAATTTAAGTTCTTTAAGCAGTAAGTGAATTATTACAGATACACTATCAATATCTTGTCTGTTTCTTACAAAGGACAAATAACAGTAAAAAATAAAATGTAATCTACAATTAGCAAATAAAATTAATTAACTATTTTAATATAAAAGGAGTTGTGTTATTTAAAAAATGGAGTAAGCATGACCCAAATTTTACGTGCTCTAGACAGTTAAATTTGGTGGAATGGTGGAGAAAAACTACATTCTTTCTTTGAAGATAAATATGGGTGGAAAAGCTGTTGACTACAGTGTGGTATTTAACCTGAACTTTTCTCTTTTGTATTTGGTGCATGTCTTACGTAATATGTTTGGTCCTCCTTTGCCTCAGGTGAATAAACTAATTAGGATTTTGTCACATGCAACTTAAGGATAGAGTATGATTATAATAACAATACTTCATTATTCGTGGTGTCGGGGCACTGAGTGATAATAAATGAACCCAACTAGTGTCACCTATTTTGCCCATTCTCAGGGAAAAGGTATAAACTTAAAGTAATAAGAGGGAATTAATCAGTTGAGAATTTGAACAAATGGACAATTTCAGTTTCTGTCTCTCTGTCTAGCTCTTTATTCAAAATATTAGCACATGGATGAAGTTCTGTTAGATTAATACTTGTAATTTTGCTTATATGCCATCCAAACTGAGGTTAGATTCAGAACTGTCTAACCATAGAATTCAGCAGAATAAATTACTTGATACTTCTGTTTTCTACTGTATGTGACTTTACAGCAGTGGGGACCTGTACACTATCTCACTTCTGCTTCAAGTTCACAGCAGAGCTAGGTAGTACCCAGGCCTGTCCATTGCTCAGCATATCTGGGCTCAGAGTCCATAGAAGTCATCATAATTTGTTTCAGGTCTAGAGAGGGAGGTATTGGAGAGCATGCACTACTCCCTGTGTTCTCCGGTGATTACTGTCAGAACTCTCTATCCCTTGTAGAAGCTCTTCTCTGTAGTGCATGGAGCTACGTGAATAGAGAAGAATGATTTTGGAAAAGGCCAGATAGATTCACAACTATGTTGTGGCATAGAATCTGGAGAAGGGCAAATATATGCACATATAGCTATTCTAAAAGCAATAGATTTATACTTTTCAATCATTTTGTATCACATTTGTTAGAGTTGCAAATGACATTAATATAGAATGAGTAATTTTGGGTGAAGTGGAACATAAAATAACTTTCCTAGAGAGATAATTTAATCTTTGAGTTATGTATGTTTTAAATAGATTCATACTATATTCACAAAACTGGAGTATGACACTGGGGGTTTCCTGCTGCATTTTTTTTTTATGTGTTCATAAAGCTGTGGGTTTCTACAGAGGTTCTCCTAGAGCTTCCTAGCAGTGAGAATAGAGAGTGTCAGGTAGGAATAGGAAGAGCAAGTTAGGAAACAGAGTCTCTGGGTTCTAATCACTGTTGTGTAATCAGTCATTTTTACATAATGGACTTCCACGTAAGAATTGAAGAACTGGTTCAGCTGCGTAAATTAAAAACTGCTCATCTCATTTTAGCATCTCATTTTACACATGAGGAAATTGAGGTGTAGAGAGATTAAGTGGCTTGCCTATTTTCATTTAGCAAGACAGTGATGAATCAGTCTTTGGTTTAACCTTATTCCCTAATCTCAATTCAACCAGTTTGGATTCCTATATTTTAATTGCTTCCTTAAGTATAACTTGCAGAAAATAGTTGGGGATGGTCTATGACATGGGAATTCAGTAAAATGTTATGTACTTCATAAGCTACCTTAAATCTGATGACCAGTTCACAGCATACAAGCAATTACTATGGTTGCTTAAAAAATTGTTTCAAGAAGAGTTTCAAGTGCCTTGCATTTATGCATTGCAAAGGAAATTCTATTTGACAAAATTCAGTCCTGATTACCAGTATTAAATTACTTGTTCCACTGCATTATGACAGCCATGGACAAAGCCATATGAGGTAGCATGGTACATGATTTCCAAGGGCAGAGAAAGCTATTGTTACTGCTCCACCGCTGAACAATTCATAAAAATCCAGCCCTACTTGCTCAGTAAGACATAAAATTCCACAGGAAAAACAAATCATTTGTTTAGACTTACATGCCTTCCCTTCACACTGGAGAAAAAAACAACTTGAAACCAGTGAACTATTGAATCTTCTTAATCACCAAGACCTTGATGTAGATGAAGTTTATTGCATCCTATGGTTGATACTGGAAAGTATCTTAGGTATAAGGGAGTAGGCAATTAAAATCTCAAAGGGTAAGGGAACATATATAAATAATAAAACTGCCAAGAAAAAATATTGCAAAATTTCTTTCTACGTTTTTGGGGAAAATGTCATTTTTCATTTTCTTAGATCTACAAGTAATATTTTTGAAAAGGTATATGATTATTAAAGTGGAAATAAATACTAATAAAATCATAAGAGTGGTATGCCTGTTGCAATAGAGCTGTGGAGGGAAATCATAACAAACCACAATTATTAATACATTTATACAACGTTGACAACAGTATCCTATGTGCCTTTTTTGACTGTAGCCTTCATTCTGCTGGCACGTATGTTTGTTTTTTCACCATGAGCATTTCAAAGTAGAGAATAATTTTTTTCTAAGCCATAAAGCACATTCTGATTATGTATAAATGACATGACAACCCCATTAATATGTGTTCTCAAATACTAATCAGAATTAATTCTTATTATTACAATAGAATCCACTCATTTCACAAATTATATTCTCCCAATCTTTATATAATGACCAGATACTATATGAAGTTACTAAAAATAAGATTGACAAATATATGCTAACACAAACTACTTGATTTTAACAGACTTAGCATGCATCAACTGCAAGTGACAAAATAAACTATATTGTAGTTGAATAGGTAGAGAAAAAGTTATTTGAGATTAGTAAGAAAACAATGCCTTTGTTGAAACAAAACATCTTCTACATTTTATATTTTCGTCAAATTCTTTACACCTGTAGTCATCCAAAAGTCGTTAATAATAAAATAAATAAGATACACTTATTTAAAATAATTCCATGTTTTAAACAGTTTTTAGGAAAAGCAATTCAGGCCTGAACTCAGTATACATGAAAATTAGACTTTCTTTTAACAGTTGTTATAATTACAATCATATTACAGTGTCCCAGTATCAATTTTCTGAGAATCTATTATTTTCTATTTACCCTTGCTTTTTTCATTTTAACAGATAGCTTTCAAATGATTAGAAGAATTGATTCTTTCTGAGACTCATCAGTTCATTTCCTGTAAAATTCATGTCTTGCTGTTGATTTGTGAATAAGGTATAGTAAATAAAACATCTGTTCCCATACTTGCTTAGCATTTAGGTGGAGAACATATCAGTCAACCCACATTCAGTCTGCAGGAGAGCTCCAGGGGGTGTGGAAGGTTGGTGGGGAACCCAGATAAAGAGTGAGGATGCAACTAAGTTGCTGAAACTGAGGGAAGAGAGATGAGAGTGAGAGTTCTCCTTAAGTAGGATTTCAATATGTTAATCATGGGTAGAAAGAAAAAAGGAGGATTTTGAAGAAATTCAAATACGACATTATTAGTTCTGCCACTGGTAGGGAAATAGAAGCAAGAAAAGGGAGGTAGACCAAGGAAGTCACTTTGGTGAAACAAAAAGAAAAGCATTTGTTTATTTGTAACTGGCAAAATGATCAGTTTCAGTGGGTGTTTTCTTTGTACTTTGATCTTTTTGTACTGATATTTAAGCTTCTGTTTTATGATCTCTTTCTAAAGATAGAACCAGACGTTGTAGAAAACACCTTAATCATATCCAGGAGTTTGCAAGAAACAGGTGCTTAACACGAATTCATCTCCTGAACAAGAAAAATGGGCTGTGATCGGAACTGTGGGCTCATCTCTGGGGCTGTCATTGGTGCCATCCTGGCTGTGTTAGGAGGTATTCTAATGCCAGTTGGAGACTTCCTCATTGAGAAGACAATTAAAAAGGTACAAGTACTCTAAGGAATATACCTTGTCATTTTGATGCATTCTATCTTCTCTTTTTTGCTTTCTATTTACCTGCTTTATATTTCATGGTAATTGCTAATTTTGTATCTTTGACATGAAGGTAGTTATGAACCACTGGAATGCTATATGATGAGACTATATGTGAAATGTTATAAGCATAATGTATATTAAACATGACTCCATTGTTAAGTACAAATACCCAAATTCTGTTAAAAGCTGTCTATAGATATGCATGTTAATAGAAATAATTGTTTTAAATTATGCCCAAAGAGCATGTTGGCATGCTTTTGAATAGGAAATAAGTGAGTATATTTTGTAAAAGCACACTTATAAAAGAAGTTGCACTTTAGTTATTACTGAGAAAAGTAAAACTCGGAGTGTGTGTGTGTGTGTGTGTGTGTGTGTGTGTGTGTGTAATGTGTTTAATATTGACACAGAAATCCTTATTAAACTGTAGGCAAACTCATTTGATAATATACTGTTTAATAATCCACTATTCTTTATAGTATGTGTAATAATCTCATTAGCTCATAAATATTTCCTATCTATGAAGCTTCACATTTGTACCTTAGAAAATATTTTCAGAAATATGTAGAACATATCTCAGTACATAACAAATTGACTGTAGTGTGAAAAAGCAGAATGACTGAATAGATGGGCTTTGCACAACAATCTAGAATTCATTTCCCACCCTAGCTCACTTGAATTAGCTACATACTCACTCATCAGAAACTTTGATTGATAGAGGGAAGAAAAGAATAAGAGTCAGCAGATCTGCTGAAGTTCTAAATCAAGGATACCCAATTCAAATGGCTTCAAGAGTTTGGATACAGGGGTTAAACAAAATTTAAGGTGCCGAGAACAACATAAACTGAAGAACAGGGACTACTATGAACTAGAGTATGTGTTTCCTGCCTGAAGGTATAAATGTTCTTTTTATTAAACATAATACTGGCCAAATAAAACATGAATGCTGCCGTCAACTCTTTACCTGGTTAGGATGGCAGTGACCTACACAAAGGGTTAGTAGCATAGTGCACAATGGAAAACAGCAGGAATTGAATTTTTATTGCTATATTATTACTATTTTTAATATTTTTTATCCATGGTTGGTTGACTCTGCAGATGTGAAACCCATGAATACAGAGGGCTGACTGTATTGTGTTTATTGCTAACATGTTGCAGAACTTCAGTCACATGCATTTAGCTGAAAAAATATATATATAAATTAAATAGTATCCCTGTCTTGGCATTTAGTTTTCTTTATAGTATTTTTGATATAGGCCAGTGGAAACAGGTAATAGTGAAGTGTGGGGCATAACTAATAGTGACATGGAGTGGCCATTGATCAGACCTCCTTCCTACTCTATAAACTGTGTTCTCACCCAGATCTTATGCAGAGAAAGGACAAGATCAGTGTCTGTGTTAACATACAGACTCTAACATCATTTGGAAAAGTTCTCCAGATCAAAAAATCACAATAATGTTCTAATGCACAGCAATTTAGACTATTTTTTTTGCTGATACATAATTAATGGTCAATAGCATAGTATTGATCATTTAATTTTTTGCTTGGTCATGCAACAAAACTAGTATATGTAGATTCTTTTGGATAGCATGTGAGGTGCTAGCATTTATTTTCAGTTAATTCTTTAATATTTATGCTCATAATCATGAACCATGAGAAATTAAGTTTTCTGACATCAAAATGTGCTTTTGTATAAGGACTAAGAGAATAACATAAATAATCTCAACTACTTTTAGCTATAACCAGGGGAAGGTATATTATAATAAAAAACAGACCTATGGGACTCTAGAATTGAATTGGAAAAGTAAATGCTATAATACTTTGAAAGAGAAATCTCTGAGTATTCAAGAAACTTCAGGAAAAAGTAGGACTTGATTCAGATTTTAAAGAAGTGTAGAATTTAAAAAGTCCCAAACAACTGCAGCAACCATGTCAAAGGACTGATTGATAGTATGAAACATCCTGTGAAAATGCAACCAAATGCAGTGATGATGGAAGGAAGAAGGGAGAGAATATGCCCAGAACACTGGATTAACAGGAGAAAACATTAGAAGGTTATGTGGGATTGGAGTTAGGAAGCAAGCTTAGAACATCAGGCAGAAAAATAAATTAACTGATGATGTGATACACAATAGTAGTCGGTATATGCTTTTCAGTAAGTGTAGGACATAATAAAACCTGCATTTAGGGACTAAATGGCTAACATTTAGCTGTTACTAAGAGTTTCCTATATACTAGCTCACTTAATCTTCAAAAACATCTGTGACAGGGTTGCTCTTATTGTACCCATTTTACAGGTGCAAGTCCTTAAATCAACTTGCCAACTCACCCAGCCAGTAGGAAAAGAAGTCATTCTCCAAACAAGCAATCTGTAGGAAGAGGCTAGATGAAAAACCTAGCCTTGTACAATATTCTACAGCAGAAAGGTTGCAAAGTGAAGATACCAGACACAGAAAACCAAACAAAATACTGTGTAGGATATGACCACTTTCAAGGAGAATATAAGATTTCCTTTTAGAAAGATCTTTGCATAATCTGCACACTATATAACAAAAGGCACATTGGTCTGATGTGGTTGAGTATATAGAAAGAAACCTGGTTGATAATAGGATGCAATGGAAGCTTGGAGAGACGGATTAAATTAGAGAGAGGAGTAAAAGCATCAAACTCAATATGTCCAGTGAGTTATTGATAGAAGTTATGTATATACCTTAGGAAATGATAGGTGATTTGTTATGAACATCAATCTGTGTTTCACAGGTCAGAGTTCAAATAGATTTGATCATTGCTATAGAGATTACAAATAAAACTAAACAGTAGATTTACAGAGTATGAATGGAGAGAGAAAAACAGAATTACTAGAGAATTTTTATATAATTCAGAGTCAAGAAGACAAAAGTAGAAAAGAGTGATCTTATATGAAGAAATAGAAACAAAAGAATACAATCCTAGAAGTTAATAAGAGGCCAGAACTCATGGAAAGAACAGCACCATCACCATAGCAAGTCTTTTCTAAAAGTCAATAGCAAGAGCTGCCATGAATGTAGAAACTACCAAAACACTTCAGAAAAGGGTAGAAATTCTGCCACCATTTACAAAAGATAATTTATCATGTGACATTAATAATGTCACGTGTTAAAATGTTTAGTGAATATTGTATAGCATTACACAGGTAGTTGTATGCTAAGCAAATTAATGCAGGAACAGAAAACCAAATCCTGCAGGTTCTCACTTATAAGTAGGAGGTAGATATTGAATACACATGGACATAAAGAAGGGAACAATAGACACCTGGGGCTAATTGATGCAGGGTGGGGAGGAGGGAGCGGATTAAAAAACTACCTATCACATACTATGCTTATTACTGCATGATGAAATAATGCATACACCAAACCTCCATGACAATTTACCTGTGTAACAGGTACTATGCTTATTACCTGCATGATGAAATAATCCGTACACCAAACCTCCATGACACACAATTTACCTGTATAACAGACTTGCACATGTACCTCTGAACCTAAAATAAAAGTTGGAAGAAAAAAATTAAAATTTAAATAAATTTTAATTTAATTTCCCTATGAAACTATGGAACACCAAAAAGGAATTACAGGATTCTTTGTTCCTATTAAAGAACTAATATTAAATATCATCATTCAAGTATACCATTATTTCCTTCTCCCAGTCTTGAAAACAATGATCTTTCCATAGCTTGTAAGAAATGACTTCAGACAAAATAAATTGAAATAATAATGATTCATTAAAATGGCTATACTTAGCTGTGCAAGGCTGAGATGGGTGGATCACTTGAGCTCCGGAGTTTGAGACCAGCCTGGGCAACGTGGCAAATCCCATCTCTACAAAAAATACAAAAAAATTACTTGGGCATGGTGGCACATGCCTGTAGTCCTAGCTTTTGTAGGGCTGAGGTGGGAGGATCACTTGAGCCCAGGAGGTTGAGGCTGCAGTGAGCTAAGATCACACCTCTGCACTCTAGCCTGGGTGACAAAGAGAGACCCTGTCTCTCTCTCGCTCTCTCTCTCTCTCTCTCTCTCTCTCACACACACACACACACACACACACACACACACACACACACACACAC